>NC_064927.1:101504874-101804874 GCF_023897955.1 Schistocerca gregaria | reverse complement strand
AAGAGGACGGACTGGGACCGTTTCCGTGCCCGCCTCACGAATTCTGTTCATCTTCACCCTGAGGACGACGCTCGCGACGTGGACTGGGCGGTTGATGAATTCACCGCCGCTGTGGGGAATGCTTTGGATTCTTCCACGCCGCGCCCTCGACGATCTCCACCGCCGCGGCCTGGTCTTCCGCCGGACATCCTCGATCTCATCCGTGAGCGAAATCGGCTGTTCAAGGACTGGCGGCTTATACGGGACCCTCACCTGAAGCGGCATGTCAACTTTCTCCGCCGGACCATCAAGTCCGCCATCATTGAACATAAGAATCGTCAATGGGCGTCGCAGCTATCCTCCTTCACACCGGATGCCCACTCCTGGGACGCTGTGAGGTTTTTCACCAAACGGAAGGCCTGCGTTCCTCCTCTGGACGTTCCTACCGGCGTCGCTTATGCACCTTTAGACAAGGCCAACGCGTTGGCCGACGTCTTTGAGGCGAACTTTCGCCCCATCGATGACCCCATCGATCTGCAGCATGTTCACCACGTGGAGGGGGCTATGGCCACGTACTTGGCGGAAGACACTGGCGAGGAGGACGATCTGCTCGTTCCCATCACTCCGGCGGAAATCAAGTCCACCGTTGCTGCCTTATCGTCGACCAAGGCGCCGGGTGCTGACGACGTTCCTGTGAGGGTCCTGAAGGAATTGCCGCACATCGCTTTCGTGATACTGGCCACTATCTTCACCAGCATCATCCGGACGTCCACTTACCCAACAGCTTGGCGGCGTGCGATTGTTGTGGCTGTTCCTAAACCGGGTAAACCCCGTCAGGATCCTCGCAACTACAGGCCTATCAGCCTGCTGCCTCACCTCAGCAAAGTCTTCGAGAGGCTTCTGCTGCGCCGCTTACGGGACTTCCTGGACCACCGACGCATTCTTCCGTCTGAACAGTTTGGCTTTCGGAAGGGGCATTCCACCTGCCACCAGTTGATCCGTGTGGTGGAGGAAATTACCCTCGGCTTCAACAATAGGGAGTTCTGTGGCGCCATCTTCTTGGATGTCTCGAAGGCGTTTGATAGTGTGTGGCATTGCGGGCTGCTGTATAAACTCAAGGACTTGGGCTTCCCGAAGAAGATCGTCCATCTCCTCGCCTCGTACTTGCAGGGACGCCGCTTTCAGGTGCGGATAGGCGACGCCCTGTCCTCGACTCGGCTGATAACGGCTGGCGTTCTGCAGGGCTCTGTCCTGGGCCCCACGTTGTATTCCACCTACACGTCGGACCTCCCTCGGTCTCCCCACGTCGAGAGCGCCCTGTACGCTGATGACACCCTTCTCTACACACGTAGCCGCTGGCCAGCAGCTCTCCGCCGTCGGTTGCAGGACGCATGCTCTGACCTCGAGACGTGGGCGACGAGATGGCGAGTCTCCTTTAATGCCCTCAAGAGCCAGGCCGTCATTTTCACCAGACGACGCTCGCCGCAAGTCCAGCCGATCCGCCTGTTTGGTGTGGACATTGAGTGGACCGACGCCGCCACCTACCTGGGGGTCATTATGGACCGTCAACTGACGTGGCAACGGCAGGCAGCGGCTGTCCGCCTTAAAGTGCACCAACGTCTGGGGGCCTTGTACCCCCTCCTCAATGAACGTTCTGCTCTCTCCGTGAGGAACGGGCTTCTCGTCTACCGCCTCTTTATCCGCCCTGTGATGGATTACGCCAGCGCTGTCTGGGGCAACGCCGCGACTAAGCATATTCATCGCCTTCAACAGCTACAAAACAAGGCCCTCCGCCGTATCTTTCACGTTCCTGCCACGTTCCCATCTCGCTTTCTCCACGAGGCAGCTCAAGAGGAATATGTTCTGGCTCGTTTTCAACGCCAGGCCAGACTTCTTTATCGTTCTGCTGGGGACTCTGCAAATCCACTCATCCGGAGCCTCGGTGCCCAGTCTGATGACAGAGACCGCTATAAGCGGCACAGTGCTATACTTACTCGCTAAGGTGCAGAGTATAGCCCTCTTCTTGTAATTCCGATTTCTCCACCGCCTGCATGCTGACATATGAATGAAAGTGATGTCCCTTCTTTCCTTATATAAATCTGCTGTTAGTAGTAAATGCCTAATTGGTAAACACTACATTTCCTAAGTTGAAGACACTCTGATGATGCGGACCGGCGCTTGCTACCGCCCAACGTCCGACAGCCTGCGCGGAGCAGCCCCCAACCTGCGCCGTAACCACCCGCGCCATTCAAACCACCGAAGATGGGGCTACACACACCGACACCACGGTCGCCAACCAGTCGCCGCGGCGGCGCCGCAAACCACGGCCAAACTGCAGCTACCGCGCGCCACAGCCTGGGTCGGATCGCCGAGAATCGCCGCCCCCGCCCAAAAGCCGCCCCCACAGCCCCAGCCGACGACCCTGCCACAATGGCCAAACCTTCGTCAAAACACCCACACCGTCGCCGCGGCAGCCCGGCCACCGCGGCCGGCGCCACAGCCACACGAGCCGAGTCGTGCGGCGATGACGGCCGTGCACAAACGCACCTCCGCCGCCCCATCGCCTTCCGCCGTTTTCCCGATCGGCCCGCAGCCGTCGGGCCACGTCCGCCGGCCGTCCTCCTCCTCTCGCCTCGCCCGCCAACACCCACAGCCCTTCCAACACTTTTTTTCTTTTTTCTTTTTTTTTACGATCGCCGCCACAGGCTAAAACAAAACAAAACAACGATAAACAAACAAACAAACAAACAAAATAAATTACCAGCCAGCCCCAACTACAGACACACCGAATCTGCCCTCACAGCCGACCTTACATGCCTCAACGTCAAACAAAGGTGGTTTCTTTCTTTCACGGTTACCTTACCTTAGGTTATGTTAGGTTAGGCTAAGAAGGCGTCAGGGTTAGGTTAAGCTTTGACGTGACGTCACGTCACGTGTTAACGTAGGCGTTAAGCTAAGGTTGCGGTCACGTACGTTAGGTTAAGGCGACTTGGGGGTTGGCTTAAGAGCTTAGGTTAGGTTACGTGAGGTTACGTTAGGTTAGGTTAGGTGGCTGCGTTAAGGGCTTAAAGAAGTTTGGTTAAGGCGTCGGAGGCGGCCGCACCCCCTTAGCTGCTGCGGCTCGGCCACGCCACGCTTTGGGGTTTCATAAGGTCGCGCGGCGGGTCGTCGGCACGCCGCAAAGGACAAAACTACAAGACGACGTCGAAAAACAAACAACAAGTAAAAAATAAATGAGTAAAATAAACGACGCCGACAGGCGGGGATCAGCAGAACGAGCAGATTCCGGAGAGCGAACGAGACACGCACGCACGCACGCACGCACACGCACACACACACACACACACACACACACACACACACACACACAAACAAACCCCCCCCCCGAGCTGAGAGAGCACAGCACCAGGTGTCGGCCGCCGCTCACCCGACTCGGCTGGGCTGGGCTGGGCTGGGCTGGGCTGGCGGCCGGGCCGGATTGCACGTACGGCTACAGCCACTACCCGTACACAGCCGCTCTTCACGCAACACCAACCAAATGGCGCGCCCGCTGCTCGTCGCGGTCGCAGCCGCAACGCCACGCCGGCACACTTTCGGCACCACCGTTTTCGCGCGCACCGCAAACAAAACGCAGCCGACACACACAGGAAAAAAAAACAGAGCGCGACACGGGCTGCTGCGCACCTTTCGCCAGCCGGCAGGCAATCGACTCGCCCAGTACGACAAACGCGCACGCCACCCCACCCACCAACCAACCAACCAGTCGTCGTCGTCGTCCCGAAAATCAAACAAACTCTCAAAAGCACAGCCCCTGCTGCCAACGACGCAGGCGCCACGCAGCTCCCTTCCCGCCACACTCGATTCGCAGCGCAACTCACCCGGCACACCGTCAAACGACGGGCTCGCCGCATCGCCGCAACCTACACACCTTTCCCGCCACGACGCACAGCCCCACCAGACGCCCGTGCCGCAACGACACTACCGCACTACTCCTCTCGCGCCCTTGCCATACACAACACAACACGCCAAAAAATGAAAATCAAAATACAAACAAAAACACCGCCCCCACGACCCAAACACATGCACGGCACGCCAACACACGTGCACACCCCACACGCGAGGCAAGGCACGCACCAAACGGCGTCCCCTCCGCGTCGCGCCATCAACCTACACACACAAGGCAACCAACAACAGCCAGCCAGCCCCACTCTCACGCCGCAAAAACAGAAAACACACCGAAACCGCCAAACGCCGCACATTCGCGCTTCGCACTTACCACACACCTCTCGGCAGCCGTTTCGCACACAACGACGCGACGCACATACACATCATCACGGGCTACGCACGCACACCGCGACCCACTTTTCTACGACGCCCTCGGCAGAGCACACGTGCCCACAACAACGCCGCCCACACACAGTCGACACAACGACGCAGCGCGCAGCAGACGCGGCCGCAACACATACCTCCCCGACGACGCGCCAACATCGCCAGCCACTGCTCACTCGCCCAAGCAACCCGTGCACACAACTGCCACACGCGTCCACCACGCCGCCGCCAACCACCCGCCCGCCAGGGGACGGTCACGTCCGCGACAACAGCGCGGCACCGCCGGACCGGGCCGGGCTGAGCAGAGCCGAGCCGCCGCCTCTCCACTCGGCACGCCACGTCCTGCTTGCAAAACACATGGCTCGTCCCTCTGTACACACAACGCGCCTGCCTGCGGTCGCCGCCGGCATCTATCTACCTGCGCATCGAGCCAGGCCGGCAAGCCCAGACTTAAATAATGCACTTCACCAGCCAAACAAACCCACTCTTCCTTTCTTGCACAGCGCATGCAACAGCCCCAGGAGCCGGGCCCGCCGCCAGCGTCTCCTCCTCCTCCTCTGGGCACAGATGCGGTGCGGTGGCCGCCCGTCCAGCCAGCCAGCCAGCCAGCCAGCCAGCCAGCCAGCCAGCCGTTCCCACTGCCGCGCCCCTGCTCTGCAGAACAAGAAAAAACGAAAAAGTACCAACACACGCACCCAAAGCGTAGCCATACAGACCAGCCTCTCCAAGGCCACACACACGCAAAAAAAAACCACCACCAACAACAACAACAACAAAATAAAATAAAATAAAAAAGAAAAAGCAAGCTGTCGCCTCGCCCCCGCACGTCCCCCCACCACATGCCCACAAACACAACCGCCACCACGTTTGCCCCCTCCGCTTGTTTTCCTTTCTACAATTTCCCTCTTTTCCACCCAATATCCCGCCGCGGTTTACGGGCACCGGCCGATTTTGCGCCCGCCCACATGTGCCTACTCCCCACCACCATTCCCTCCGCAGCCCGCAGCCCACTTTTCCCCCCTCCCTGCCCACACCACACCACACCGACGTGCTGACGTCGACACGCACCCAAGACAGGGGCCACGACCGTCTTTTTTCCTGGGCCCATCCCCGCACCGCACCGCACCGCACCTCCTTCCAATCAACGCTGTGGCGCCTGTGTCCGCGCGAGACGCGTGCGCGCCGCCTCTCTCAACATCCGTCCGCCGTCCGCCGGCCGGCCGGCCCGTTTTTCGGCCCCCAGGCCATCCGTCAACCACCACTGCCCCTGCCCCTGCCCGCCCCGCACCACACCACACACCGCTGCTTGCCCTGGCCGTTGCCACCAAAGGCGCCAACCGCAGCCCGCGCGCGCCAGAAAGAGATGGCAAAACTACAGGGACCCAGCCGACCGACGAAAATCAGAGCAATTGGCCGGGAGGATCAAAAAGAGAGCTCCAAAAACCACCGTAGCGAGGCGTGGGAGGAAACGTTACGAGAAGCAGAAAGGAACCAGGAAAAATTCTGGAAAATTCTTAACACTCGTAAACTAAACACGAAACATCTATACAGCCGCTCCATGGGGAAGGAACGTGGAATAGTCAACGACCCCACAGACCGAGCTGAAGCACTGGCGGATTCACTAGAAAGGCAATTCCAAGCACCAGAAGCGGTAGATGACGAAACTGATGACCACCAGGAAATGGTACTCAGAAGGGTAAAACCGCATCCTAAGTGCCCCGATCAGAACATCTTTCAATCCAATAAACGCAGAAACCCCATATCTTATCACATCACAAACATACATCCTAAGAAGGCATCAGGCCCAGATTCCATCAAACCGCAACTACTACATCATCTACCTCCAGCAACTATCAATTATCTATCTAACATCAATATATAATGCTTTCTTCAGACTAAACTACTTGGAAACAGGCCCGAATCATCACATTACCAAAGCCAAACAAGGACTTATTATTTCCGCAAAACTATAGGCCAATTTCCTTGTTAGACTTCCTTGGAAAGGTTCTCGGAAAGCTCATTCAAACTGAACTGAAGAAATTCATTCTTAAAGGATAACAACATAATCATCCCAGAACAATTCCGATTCCGCGAAGAACACAGCACCACCCACCAGGTGACCAGACTAGTCGAGCACATATGTCAGGCCAGAAACATTAGACACAGTACTGGAGCAGTCCTGCTTGACATTGGAAAAGCATTCGGATAACGCCTTATCTACAAGCTCCACCAGTACAACTGCCCCATCCACATTATTGCTTCTTTTCTCCGCAACAGAGCATTCTATGTCCATGTACCAGGAGCGGCAAGTAACACTAGATCCATAGAGGCTGGAGTCCCGCAAGGCTCAGTGCTGGGGCCCATTCTCTACTCAATATACACAAACACCTGGGAGGACACTTGTCACTATTTGCAGACGACACTGCAGTCTACCGCAGCAGTTCTAACCTGCAATATAGAGTCACAAAAATAGAGCAACACCTACAATCCATCCAGAAATGGGCTAACCAAAGGAAAAAAAAAAATAACAATAAACGCGGAGAAAACCGGAGCAATACAATACGATTCATATTCAAAAGAATACCTCCTAACCTGCATATACGCTTCAGAAATAACAATCTTCCATGGTCAGGCACAATAAAGTATCTAGGCATCAAGCTAGACAAGAGGTTGACATTTAGAGACCATGTTACACACATTTGTAACAAGGCTGCAGGAGCAATATTCAGACTGTACCCAATCATCAAAGGAAACAGAATAAATATGCGCGCCAAAAAGAAAATCTTCAAAACCGTCATAGGAACCAGCCATCACTTACGGCTCTGAAATCTGGTCAATGGCCGCAGACACCAACATAACAAAAGTAAAAAAGGGTGCAGAACAAATACTTCAGAATTGCTGCTGATGCCGGCCGGTACCAGACAAACCGAGACATATACACAAACCATAACATACTCAAAATCCCGGAAATCATCCAAAGAAAATCCATAAAGTTTTTTCCACCAAACCACGGATTCGAACCACCCACTCATCAGAAATCTGGGACAAAATCCACCCGACCCAAGAACGACATTTCCCATCACGACAAAACACCACAAACTACAACATGATAAACAAAAATAAAATAAAAACACCATAACACTCACTTAAACAACAAACATCTACACACACCCAAGAGACCCTATCATCCCATCATTTTGTTACCCAACATAATCAGACAGAAGGAAGGGATCAAGGACAGATCCGGTCCTTCGAGTACAGGGGTTAAAAAATACCCATCAGACCAGCTCTCTCTCTCTCTCTCTCCCTCTCTCTCTCTCTCCTCCTCGCTTCTCCGTGCCGACGCTGCCCCGCACACGCGTTCGAGTTCGGCCGACACCACACGACAGGTCTTTGGGGCCCCGCCACTGCGCACACGCACGCCTCCTCCTCTTCCTTAGTTCTTTTTCGCTTTTCTTTTCTCCCCCGCCCCCCGCTCTTACCGCCACATCCCGCAACCCTTGGGGGATGTTTCCCAACATCAACGCGCCCCAATTCCACTCTCTGCCCGTGCCGCACTCTCCACTTTGCTTCTCCCCGTCCCCTACACACACGACTACCGAAACCCCGGTTGACACACTTTCTCGTAGGACAGGGGTGCGTGCGTGCGTTGTCTTGACGGTGACAGCAACAGCAACAGCAACGGCAACGGATCCGTCGATCCCATTCCCCCCCCACTCGGTAAAGAACCATGTTCAACCCACACTACACAACAAGGGGGGCACACACGAACGCGAAAGAAAGGGCAGGGCAGGGCAGGGCAACTATCTCGTACACATTCTTCCTCAGAACCCACATATCACATCAACGAACGGGAGGCCAATTGCGGACTCAGCCGTGTCAGGCAAATCCAACCAACACCTCCCACGGAAACCCTGACACTGATCCAGCAGTACGTCCACATACATCGCCACACCAAATACGGGTGACGAGTGAGCAACAAATGGAACAATACACAACAAGGCTGACCTAATAAAAACTGCACGTCACGTCATACCTTCCAGACAGACGCAGTTCCGACGGGACGGCGGAACCGTATACGTACCTTTCAGCCACAACAACCGACCGACTGGACACGCCCGCGTCTCCAGCCAGCCAACCACCAGGGCCACACAGCCCGCAAGTTTCAGCGTCAACACTTCTTAACGTACGTTGCAAACTTTTCAAAACATAGCCACACACACACACACCGGCCACACAGTTTCCCTTTGAAAATTGCAGTGAGGGAGACGCGGCATTACGAGAGGGTTGTTTCCGAGAGCGCGAGCTGGACGGAGCTGCGGCGCCGCCGCCGCCGAGGGGTAATGAACGCACGCGATGCCGCATGACAGCCCATCACCAAAGTTTCACCCACAACTGCACAGGTCGCACCCCCTTTTCGCGCCATACTAGTGTCGATCGTCAATTACAGCTCACGGTGTTCGCATTTGCCACTTGACGGGGGGGAAAAGAAAACAAACATCTGACACGCCATGTGTTTCTCTCTCTGTTATATCTAGGTCATTGGGCAGCCACTGTAAAAAAAAAAAAAATAAAAAAAAAATAAAAAAAAATTTTTACGACATGGTTGGGTAAGTGATTTAAAGACAACAATTGTGGGTCACACACCATAGACCATTTCGATAGTGTTCTTGTTTTTCTCTTTTTTCTTTTTTTATCGCTCAATTGAAATAAAACCTGGGGATGATGCAATGCTGCGATATGGCACAACGTCGTCCATTGTACAACTCGGGAACAAAAAGAAACCAATTCAGGGAACGTTCGTTCCTTCACAACGTTTCTTTCAACGCACTTGGTCTTTACCATCCTGTATTCAAACACATTTCCTTTCATCAACTAGGGCATTTCCATAACAGTTTGTTTCCGTTTCTGTGAGCACAATACTGCTTCTTCGACGTCATTTCACCATCTTAACTAGACAAACAACAAATAGGAAAACAGCCTTGAGGACCCCGTCCACCAAATTTCAGTTAGCATGGCATCAAGATTCTTTTCCGGGGAGTGCAGTGCAGCTGACGCTGCTCAGACCATATACCGTCGCCAGTCTCACTGAACTCTTGCGCATTCCATTCTACGCTACGTGACAATGCGTGGTCCCACGTCCAAAAATGAATGAATCAAACCCGCCCAGAGAGCGTCTTGTGCGAGGGGACACACGATATAGAGAACAACAAAACACACAGGGGACACCACCAAAGTTAGAGAGAACGTTTCCACCACGGCAGACACTTACAGCAGCCGCGCCGTTACGCGCTTTCCCCCCCCCCCCCCCCCCCCCCCACTGCACACTTCCGACACCACGGGAACGTTCACCGTCCTGTTGCCCTACACCGGCGTTTCTCTTTTCAACCCCCCACCCTATTCCTCGCTCCCCGGACATTCGACCGATCACAAAGTGCAACCTCTCGTTACCGTCGGGTGCCCCTCTTCATCCCCGGGGCGCCAACAACAAACAAAAACAAAACAAAAAAAACACCACCACCACCACCGACGCCGTCGTCTCGCGTCACCTCACTCAACTGAACGGAAAGTACACGTACATCCAGAATGACGACACCGCCTCCACAAACAAAAACAAAAACAAAAACAAAAACCAGACGTCAGACGTCAGACGTCAGGTCGAAAGAGGGTACCGTACGTCGTGGCGCGTGTCTCCTAACTCACCTCGCGCGTACAAATACAATACAATGCGTGTCTCCTCACGTTCACACACACCTCCACGCTCCACTTTTACGTCGCCCAACCAACCAACTAACTTAACCCACCCGCTCGGCGTAGAGCAGTAGTAGGCGGCAACGTGTTTCTCACCCTCGCCACCAACGGTGTGACATCCGACAATCGCGGTTTGCTTTCCTTCCTTTCTTTCTTTCCGTTCCACACCTCCGGCCATACCATACAAAGGGGACAAAAAATATATCAAACAAGCCAACTCCAGCGATCCGCCCCCCTAACACCAACACGTCTCGAAACACCCACGACCCGGCTGTGGCTAAAGTGCGTATCCCAATGTCACACCAAAACCAAAGGCGCCGGCGCCGCACCACAGCTACAGCTGTGCCGCCGTCCACCCGCTCACAACAACAACAATTCCGCCCTTCCCGCAAAGGCATTTTGGTGGCCCTGAAAAGGGCCGTTTTTTTTTTCTTCCTTTTGCCGCTCTCGCCGCGCCGCGGACGAGCCTCCTATTTTCAAGAGCCACCTCCTTACTTGGAGCTCGTGTACTTGGTCACCGCCTTCGTGCCCTCGCTCACCGCGTGCTTGGCCAGCTCGCCAGGCAGCAAGAGCCGCACAGCGGTCTGGATCTCGCGGGACGTGATGGTCGAGCGCTTGTTGTAGTGCGCCAGGCGAGAAGCCTCGGCCGCAATGCGCTCGAAAATGTCGTTCACGAAGCTGTTCATGATGCTCATCGCCTTCGACGAGATGCCCGTGTCAGGGTGCACCTGCTTCAGCACCTTGTAGATGTAGATGGCATAGCTCTCCTTCCTCTTGCGCTTCTTCTTCTTGTCGCCCTTCGAAATGTTCTTCTGCGCCTTGCCAGCCTTCTTGGCGGCTTTCCCGCTAGTCTTGGGCGGCATCACGAACAAACAGGCAGGCAGGCACGCGCAGTCAGTCAGTCAAGCGCTCCGCTCTAGTCAGCGTCTCCCCACACAGTGGCACCCGCCGCACGCCGCCGCCGCACCTTTACCAGCTCGCCCTGCTGCGGCCGCCGACCAATGGGGCGCGCGCGCAACCGGCCGCCGCACCCGAGCCCATAAAGGACTCCCACCCCGCCGAGCGGCAGTCGGGCGTTGAGCAAGTCTCCGTCAGTCTGTGACATGAAGCCATAGGCCCCCGCTTGTACGGGTGACTAACCAGGGGTGTTTTCGGATGCGTCTTTATTAAGACGTAGACGAGCACTCGCAGCATATTGCCGAATACGAGCGAATCTTCTGTTGCTATGTCGAGTTACGGCGACGCCTTGGGGCCCCAGCAGCCTGCTGCTGGCGGCAAGGACGCCGTCTCTTTGTTTCCGCCGGCCGCTTTTCCGGCTGGCTCGAGCGCCTCAGCTGCCGCAGAGAATAGCTCTGCTCCCCCGAGTGCTAGGGCATTTACAGGTCAGGGCCTGGTCTCTGGCCAGTGTCCCGCGCCTGGTAGAGTACTAGGACCAAGTTCTGCCGCCGGAAACCTAACGGTGACGGCAACTAAGGCGGCGACTGGTAGTCCCACGGCAGCCATTGACTTTGCCTCCCTTACCTGCGTGCGCCATGCAAACGGGGAGTATACAACACATAGGAGCTCGTCTCTCCCACCTACCAGCGGTAGGATGTCCATGGCCACGCTGATGATCACCACAGGGCAGGCGCAAGCGCTGGCGCAGCACCTTACCCCTGCCCAGAGAAAACACCTTCCAGTCAGCATCCTGCCCAAGCCCAACCCAATAGCCCAACCCAAAAAGACCACTCCTGCTCCTAAACCCTCCCCTCCAGAACAAACGAAGACGCTACCTCCATCCCTCCCATCCAAGCGTATTAAAGACGTAGTTAAAAGTGCAAGGAAGCACAAAACTACCTTTAAGCGCAAACAACCCAAGAAAGCGGCTTCAATCCAACCGCCCACCGCCCAGTCAAGTACTCCCTCCCCCTCAGGGAGTGGAGACGAGGCAGACTGCCCCCTCGTCATCGACGAACTCAGGGACACCACTGAGCGCCATACACCCAGCACCGACGGTGATGGCTTTCAAAAAGCGCGGAAAACCGCTCGCCTACCCGCCTCTCAGCCGGCTAGAGGTATTGCTTCCACAAGCAATAAGTTCTTGCCGCTATCAGACGAGGACGAAGCGGCACCCGCGAATTGTGATGCGCCACAGCACACACCAAAACACAGACTCCCCCCGATAATCGCCGAATTCAATAACAATTATGAGGAGCTTCACTCCATCATCAGCGACTGCTTAGGCGAGAAGCAGTTCACAGCAAAGTCCGCCGGAGGGGACAAAATCAAACTTATGTTCAGGGAGCTGGACGATTACACCGCTGTGAAGGCCCTGCTCTCTGAACACAAAGTCCCCCATTACACCTTCCCCACTGCCAAACAACGTATAGAAAAGTTGGTAATCAGGGACCTGCCTCGTAAAGTTGGCACTGACGCTATCAAGAAGGACCTGCAGAGACAGGGCTTCGAAGTCAACAGTGTCACCCACATGAGGGAAGTGTACAGTGGTAACAAATGGCCACTGTACCAGGTCAACTTACCTGATACCTCACGAAACAGAGAGAAACGAATATCTCACGTCCTGTCAGTGCCTGTCACACTCGAACCACTTCGCAGGAAAAGTGGCAACGTGCAGTGCTACAACTGCCAAGGACTAGGGCACGTTGCCAAGCACTGCGACATGCCTACTCGGTGCATGAAATGCGCTGAAGGGCACCCCACCTCCGAGTGCTCACTACAGAGGGGCGACCCAAAGAGCAAGTGTGCCCTATGCGGCGAATCCGGACACGGCGCCTTCTACCAAGGTTGCCGAGTTCAAAAAGAGTATCGCCTACGCGCACAAGGCACGAAGACCCCCGCCACACAACGCACCAACCGCAGCGCCCACCCTACGAACACTAGGGCGCCGAGCAACACGCAACCGCGTCAAACTCGACCGACCATCCGATCGAGAACTCGAGGTGGCGCAAGCTACACGAGTGTAACAGGCACTGACAGGAGTCAACAAACGACTCCCACTTTACACTTAGCCCAGCGGCCGTCCCCCGCTAACGGAGAAACGTCCAGGGAAGCCCTCTCCCCCTCCCCTCAAACTCCCAAGTCCAGTCTGCAGCCAGTAGCGGCAGCTGAGTGCACGTCACAAGGCCCTCAGCCCAGCACTTCTGAAGAGAGTGCAAATGCCCTACGACCCCCAGGAGTCGTGGAGCAAACGTTAGGTCTCCTAACACAACTGCTCCACGAAATCAGGCAACAGAATGCCCAGATTCTAACAGCCATAAATTTGGTACTCCAAGGGTCGCATAATAATGCGTCTACCGCACAGAAATCCTTCCTCCAGTGATGGACAGACGACCCCACATTCAAGGACTTAGAATGTGCGTCTTCAACGCAAACGGCATCGTCGGACAAAACAACGAGTTCCGCGAGTTCCTACGCGACGAAAACATAGACGTATGTATGGTGGCCGAGACACACCTAAAACCAGGTGTAAGGGCGTCGGTACCCAATTACAACTGCTACAGGACCGACCGGCCCACCGCAGGAGGCGGGGTAGCAACATACGTCAAACGCGGAATCCCCCATCATCAGGTACACCCACCAGCAACTAGGCAAATAGAAACAGTGGCATTAGAGATTGCCACTGTCACAGGGCCCCTCACCATCGTTGCAGCATATCGCCCTCCCTCCTACACTTTAGAAGAGGACGACATAGCAGCCCTAGGCCAAATCAGAGGAAAACTCTTCATCGGCGGTGACCTGAACGCCAAACATGCAGACTGGCACTCGCGAAACTCAAACAGAGCTGGTCGTCAACTGCAACGACTCGCGCGCACCCACCACTTTCACATATGGGGTCCAGAGGAGCCTACCCACTTCCCCAGAAACGGGGGGAGGGCGGACGTCCTCGATATTGCGCTCACCAAAAGAATAACAGGATTTGTGACCGCGCAATCGGTCAACCGAATGTCTTCCGATCACAATCCTGTGATTCTCGAGGTCGACGTAGGAGATTGGGTACCTCTCCAACAACAACGCTTCTCATACAAGCGCACCAACTGGGAGCAATTCAAAGCTGACGTAACTGCAGCAATTGCCCAGGCCCCGCCTCCTACTGCAGACTCTGCAGAACAGGCGCTCAAAGACCTCACCAGCACGATCCTGCAAGCAGCTAAGGAGGCCACACCACAGCCACCGGACGGCACTCCCCCAGTTAAGCAACTCCCGCCGCACCTGCTTGCCCAAATCAGAAACAAAAACAGGATCGCTAAAGAGTGGAAGCTCACTAGAAACCCCGCAACTAGGAGGCTACTGAACCGCCTACAAAGAGAGCTCAAGGTCGCGCTCACTGAGCACCGCAACCAGCAATGGTCGGCGCGACTTTCCGCCCTCCGAGTGGACGACAATAGCCTCTGGCAGGCGACCAAACAGATCACCAAAAGACGCGCCAGACTGCCACCTCTGCACGGCGAGCGCGGACTTGTCTTTAGCACCACAGACAAGGCAAATGCACTAGCAGATGCCTTTGAAAAACAATTCCGCCCTGCAGAGGCGCAGGACAGGGACCACGAAGCCGTCGTTCGACGTCAGCTCGCCACATTCCTTGCGGCGGACGACGCCGACGACGACGAAGAAAACACACCGCTCTTCACACCCGACGACGTGAATCGAGTAATCAGATCGCTACCCAACAAAAGAGCCCCAGGCCACGACCAGCTCAACAACGTAGTAGTGAAACACCTCCCTCCCCCAGCCATAGCCCGCATCGTAAATATCTTCAATGAGATCACGCGTTCCCGCAAGTTTCCAAGGTGCTGGAAACACGCAGAAGTCGTCGCAATCGCGAAACCCGGTAAAGACCCGGTTATCCCGCAGAACCACCGACCGATCAGCCTTTTGCCAACCCTTAGCAAAATTTACGAACGCCTGCTACTCATTCCCATTCTTGACCACGTCAAAACCCAACAAATCCTGCCCGACTTTCAGTTCGGTTTTCGGCAGGAACACTCCGCGCCCCAGCAAATAATGAGGGTCGTTGAAGCAGCTACCGAAAGCTTCAATCGCAAAAGTTACTGCGGGGTAGTGCTACTCGACGTAGCCGCTGCCTTTGACTCTGTCTGGCACACCGGGCTCCTCTATAAACTATTCTCCCAAGGCTTCCCAGGTCCGATAGTGAAGCTACTTGCGAGCTATCTCTCCCAAAGGACTTTCTCCGTTAGGATCGAGTCGTCGCTTTCCACTAAGAGGCGTATCAGGGCAGGCGTGCCCCAGGGGTCGGTACTGGGCCCGGTACTGTATAACCTGTACACTGCCGATCTCCCGACCGTACCGCTGGTGCGCACTGCCCAGTACGCCGACGACACAGCGTTCTTCACACGTAACCCCAACAGAGACAGGGTTACGCGAAGATTGCAAACAGCGCTGGACGAGACCGGCCGCTGGGCTAAAAAATGGCGCATCACAATCAACGAGACCAAAACCCAAGCTATAATGGTCACCCGGAAACTGGGCAAGCGGGCTCCCGCCCGTCAGCCGCTACGGCTTAAGCTGAACGGCCAAGAACTTCCGTGGCGACGTACCGCCAGGTACCTTGGAGTCACTCTCGACACCAGGCTCACCTGGAGGGCTCACATCGAGGACTTGCGCCGCAAAGCTAGTGGTAGGATGCAAATGTTGTATCCTATCCTTAACACCCACAGCACCCTAGCGGCTGACATAGGAGTCAGGACGTACTGCTCTCTTATACGGCCAATAATGGAGTACGCTTGCCCTGTCTGGGGATATGCAGCTCACTGGCATCTCCGCAAACTCCAGTCGGTACAAAACCGGGCGCTCAAAAGGGCATTACACCTTCCCTTCCGTTTCCCCACTGCTGACCTACACGAAGCAGCTGGCATACTTCCGCTCGACGAGCGGTTCAAAGAACTGGCCGAAAGCTTCTATGATAACTCCGCCAGATCAGACAACCGACTAATCAAAAACTTGGGACTGTACGACACAACACTGGACAGACACAGACGACCAAAACATATGTTAACCGACTAAGACAGCCTACAAGGCAGCACTGAAATACAAACTCACTGCAACAATAAAAAAAAACGACATACCAAACAACACCGACAATAACAACAAAAAGCATAGAGGAGGAAATGTCCCGAAGGACAACACCCTCCATCACATACGCTTTCCTCGAAAGTGAGGAAAGCGCAGATGCAGTAGTCGCCAGCAGACACCGACACCCCCTGGCAGCCATCCCACCGAGTCTGGACATGGACACCCCAGTGAAACTGACGGTCACGGAGAAAGAAAACGCCCCTGGTTGCTACGAGGTCAACAGGACGGACCTAACGGGCAGCCAGGGCGGGATCAGTCCGAGCTCGCGATTGCTGTTGCTTAACGCAATCGCGGGCCTCACCGGCAAGGATAAGGTCAAATATCAAAAGAAGCTCGAAAGAGCTTGGAAAGAGCCGAGGATACTGCCCAAGGGTGACAAAACACCATCGAATGCCCGCCTAATTAAGGCGAAAACAAATAAATCACCCAAAAGAAACAAAAAGGTCAAAACTGGGTCACCGGCAAAGAAGCAAAAGACCACCTCGCGTAAACCCGCCGCCGAGCGGCGGCCGGATGTGGCGGACGCGGTCGGGTCAGCCGCGCCTGGGCCGTCCGTGCCTGCCAACACAAAGGCCGACCTGGCCACGTGTAGCGGCGGCCGGCAGGGGCAGGTAGCAGAACAAAGCGCCGGCGCTGCGGCGGCTAGCGCGCGCCCCGAGGCGGCCACGCGGCTGCGCGCCGAGGTGAATGCGCAAAAGCAGGAATGCGCGGAGGCGGGTGCGCGCGTTCGGCGGAAGCAATCTGATACCGCCGGCGCGGGCTCGCCGCCGCGAGAGAATGCCGTAGCGGGGGAACCTCGGAGCGTTGCCGAGGGGAGCGAGCGATGCGCAAGTGACGTAGGGACCGCCGCGCAAGAAACAGACGACGAGGTATTCCAGCTGGCACGAAAAACCGCCAGTCGATCTCCCACCGTAGTGACACCAGCCCCAATCATCACCGCCAACAGATTCGATGTTATGGGAGAATCTGAACGAGACGAGTCACAACGTACAAACGACACTGAGGAAAATGACCAAAAAAGCCTCAGAATCCCACCGATAGTCGTACAGTTTGAAAACAACTATAAAGCGCTGTACGACGTCATATCGAACTCGATAGGGGAAAGCAGGTTCACCGCCAAAACAACAGGCGCTGACAAAGTTAAAATCACGCTAAAGAACGTTGACGACTATAAGGCAGTGAGGAAGGTGCTCGAGGAGTGGAAGTTTCATTTCTACACCTTCCCACTAGCAGCGAGAAGGTCAATTAGACTGGTCTTCCGCGGAGTGCCACACACCACCGACACAGCTGACATCAAAAAGTTTCTACAGGAGGAAGGTTTTGAGGTCAGCTCGGTGGTGTTGACGCGACCGAATCGACCCTGGCCCCTCCATACGGTCACCCTCCCAGATTCTGCCCAAAATCGAAAGATCTGGGAGGTCAAAAGGATACTGGCCCTAAAGGTCACTCCTGAGAAACTTAAGAAGAAATCGGGCCCAGGGCGATATTACAACTGCCAGGCCCTTGGGCACATCGCGCGAGATTGCACGATGCCAGTGGTGTGCGTCAGATGCACGGAGCAGCACACGTACGACCAGTGTAAATTGCCAAAGGGGGGAGGGAAAAGAAAAGTGCGCTAATTGTAAAGGAGCGCACCCCGCCAGTTACCTAGGATGCCCTGAATACAGAGCTCTGAGGGACAGGCAGAGGGGCAAAAACATCAGTAAAGCCCCGAATCACACCAAAAACATACCAGCGCCCAGGCCACCTCCCCAGAGAAGACAACACGATACCGTAAAAACGCAGGTCTTCGCATCCACCGCATATTCCCGCGCGCTTGCCGGTGACCCACCTGACCCGCCGAACCACCCACTACCACCACAACACAGCAGCAACCAGGTTCCCCAAGCTGACGAAAGTCCTAGGGAAGCCAGTCCTCCATGCCACCCACAAACCAGTCCGCGAGAAGCAGTCGAGTCTGCTACAATCCAGCAACTCGCGTCGTCCATCCAGCTGCTACAGGCACAGATGACCCAGCTAGTAGGTATACTAGCAACATTGACGCAACTCCCCGCCGACCTCAGATCGGCAGCACAGCAGTCGCCTGTAGCAGCGACCGCCCCAGGGAAAACTGTCCCCCACCATGGATAGGAGACCTAATATACAAGGTCTCAAAATATGCGCGTTTAACGCAGACAACCTCACTCGCCAACCCATGGAGTTTAGAGAATTCATACAGGACGAAAACGTTGACATATGCCTAGTGGGAGAAACATTCCTCAAACCAGGACTAAGAGTTTCTGTACCAAACTACATTTGTTACAGAAACGACCGACCCACTCACGGAGGCGGGGTCGCGGTATATGTCAAAAAAGGAATCAGACACCACCAAGTATACCCCCAAATACAACAGAAATAGAAACGGCGGCAATCGAAGTGGCCACAGTAACTGGCCCCCTAACAGTCGTTGCAGTGTATCGCCCCCCTTCCCAAAGACTAGAAGAGGACGACATAGCTGCACTTAGCCGTATTAGAGGCAAACTGCTAATAGCAGGGGACCTAAACGCCAAGCACGCGGACTGGAACTCGAGACACCGAAACCAAGCTGGTCAACAGCTGCAACGACTCGCGCGCACACACCAGTTACAAATATGGGGCCCAGAGGAACCGACACACTTCCCAAAGAACGGAGGAAGACCGGACGTCCTCGACATAGCCATCACAAAGAATCTGGTGGGCTTTGTATCCGCGACATCGGTAAACAGAATGTCGTCGGACCACAATCCCGTGATTTTTGAGGTCGATATGGGAGAATGGCTCTCTATCCCACAACGACATGCGACGTACAAGCGCATCAATAAAGAGCAATTCAGTAACGCAATAGCAACTGAACTTGCCCAGACCCCGCCTCCAACTGCAGAGACAGTAGAACAGGCACTAGACGACCTCACAAGAGCGATCCTGCAAGCTGCTGAGGGAGCCACAACGCCTCAAGTGGGCCCCCCCCCCCCCCCCGCTCCAGGCAACTCCCCCCGCACTTGCTTGCGCAAATACGGCACAAAAACAGGATCGCCAAAGAGTGGAAGCTCACCAGAAACAAGGTCACGCGGAGGCTACTCAATAGGCTACAGAGAGAGCTGAAAGCAGATCTCAATGAATACCGCAACCAACAATGGTCAGCAAGGCTCTCAGCTCTCAAACTAGAAGACAATAGCTTATGGCAAGCCACCAAACAGTACACAAAAAGACGCGCGAAAATGCCACCACTGCATGGCGAACGCGGACTGCAGTTCAGCCCCATTGACAAAGCTAACGCACTAGCCGACGTGTTCGAAAAACAGTTCAGACCAGCAGAAGTACAGGACAGAGAACACGTTGCAACAGTCCGCCGAGAACTGGCCGTGTTCCTGGAAGCAGACGACGAAGATGACTACACGCCACTCTTCAGTACTGAAGACGTGGCGCACTGCATCAAGTCGCTGCCCACCAGGAAGACCCCGGGTCACGACCAGGTCACAAATGAATTGCTGAAACTCCTCCCGCCTCTGGCAATCACCCACCTGACCGACATAGTTAACGAACTGACGCGATCACAAAAATTCCCGGCGCAGTGGAAGCACGCAGAAGTCATTGCGATCGCAAAACCAGGAAAAGACCCGGTGTTCCCGCAACACTATAGACCAATTAGTCTACTGCCTACCATCAGTAAACTTTATGAGCGCCTCCTACTAACCCCCATACAGGACCATATCACAAGAGAGCAGATTCTGCCGAAATTCCAATTCGGATTCAGGCAAAGACACTCCGCCCCCCAGCAAATTATGAGGGTGGTTGAAGCAGCTACGGACAGCTTCAACCGAAAGGGCTACTGCGGGCTTGTCTTGCTAGACGTGGCAAAAGCCTCCGACTCAGTCTGGCACACCGGGATACTACACAAGATGTACACCCTAGGCTTCCCCGGAAAGATCGTCAAAATAGTTAAAAACTATCTCTCCGGTAGGACTTTCTCAGTTAAGATCGATGGATCCCTGTCGACCAGGAGAAGAATCGGTGCAGGTGTGCCCCAGGGCTCGGTCCTGGGACCCATCCTCTACAGTGTCTACACTGCTGACATCCCTATGACTCAGCATGTACACACTGCACAATATGCAGATGACACTGCATTCTTCTCCTGCTCGACAAACAGGAACCTGGCTACAAGGCGTCTGCAAACCGCCCTAAACAGGACGGAAAACTGGGCCAAGCAGTGGCGAATAACAATAAACTCGGAAAAAACACAAGCCATGCTGCTCACCAGACGATACGGGAAACGCCGACCCCCAAGAAGACCATACCAACTGCTGCGATTACAGGGGCAGAACTTGCCATGGAGAAATTCTGCGAAGTACCTCGGTGTCACACTTGACAGACGCCTGACATGGAAGTGTCACATAGAGGAACTTCGCAGAAAGACTCACGCCAGGATGCAGATCCTGTACCCTGTATTAAACAGCACCAGTTCCCTCGACCCCGCAACAGGAGTAGCTATCTATCGAAGTCTAATTCGACCGATACTGGAATATGCGTGCCCTGTATGGCACTGTGCAGCCAGATCGACGATAGATCGCTTACAGAAGGTCCAAAACAGAGCGCTAAGACGGGCCTTACACGTCCCCACGCGCTTCCCCGCGGCGGACCTGCACGAAGCTGCAGGCATAGAGCCGCTAACAACACGGTTTCGTGCCATGGCAGAAGTTTTCTACGCCACGGCACGAAATTCACAAAATGACCTAATAAACACCCTTGGGCAATACGAACAGAATGGGAACAGATACAAAAGACCTAAGTCGCTACTCCTGCAGTAGCAAAATTAGTTAAATGACATCTCTCAAAAAACAGCAAAACACAAAAGACCAGTATTAAAAACAACAAAAAAGAAAGGAGGAGGAAATGTCTAAAATCGACAACAACCTCCACCAACACCCCCCTCTAACAGTAGAGGAAAAAAAGAGAGGAGAGAGAACCGGCGCCGGCACGGGAAAGTCTTCATTGCGGGTGACTTGAATGCCAGGCACACGCAGTGGAACTCCCGCGTTACCAATGCCAGCGGCCGCCGACTCCTCCGCGCCACACAGCGGCATGGCGCAATAGTACTGGGGCCTTATGATCACACTGTCTTCCCCCATCGAGGCCAGTCAGATGTGCTCGACATCGCCGTGCTCAAAGGTGTTGGGCACTTCACTTCGGCCACCGTTCGATGTGCCATGTCGTCCGATCACCTCCCGGTGGTCTTCGACATGGACGTCATCGGTGCATCTCTGCCGTCCGTCCGCCGCAACTTCCGTGGCATCGACGAGACGCGCTTCCGTGACGAGGTCCTTGCCCGACTCGAGGGCGCGCCAGATCCCGCTGTGCATGGGGCTGAAGAAGCGTTAGCCTTCTTCACGCGGCACACACTAGCTGCGGCGGAGGCGGCCACCCCCAGGCGGCCGGACCGGCCGCGAGACATGTCGTGCCAACTCCTGCCGCCTATCCTGGAGGCGATAACAAACAAGAATCGCCTCTTCCGGGAGTGGCAGCTCACACGGCAGCCAGAAACGAAGCGCCGCCTCAACAGGGCGCGACGCGAGATTCGGGCAGCCATCGAAGAACATCGGAATCGGGACTGGGCGGGCTTGGTGGCCACCCTAACTACGACGGATGGTAGTGCTTGGCGGACCGCCAAGCGCTTCCTTCGTCGTCGCCAGCGAGTCCCGCCTCTCCATGCGGGCGCGGACGTTGTCTGCGGGCCGGATGCTAAAGCCAGCATCCTCGCGGACACGTTCGCGGAAAATTTTCGTCCTGTTGATGGTGTGCTCGATCCCGATCATGTTCGTCTGGTGGAGGATCGCCTGCCGGTCTTCCTCGCTGCAAGGGAGGCTGACGATGTGATCGAGGAGATAACACCCGAGGAAGTGGACCTGCAGCTCCGTCGCCTCAATCCGAGGAAGGCAGGTGGCACCGATGGTGTCACCAACCACCTGTTGAGGATGATACCGCCGGAGGTACACCAATCTCTGGCGGACATCTTTAACAGTATCCTCCGCACTGGGACCTTCCCTTCCGCATGGAAACATGCGGAAGTGGTTGCCATCCCCAAGAGCGGCAAGGATCCGCGACAGGCAGCGCACTATAGGCCGATCAGTCTGCTCCCGTCCCTCTCAAAAGTGTTTGAGAGGTTGTATGTGGAGCGGCTGCTGCGCATCGTGACAGAGCAGCAACTCCTTCCCGAGGAGCAGTTTGGTTTCCGGCGGGGCCACTCTACCACACAGCAGCTGTTGCGCCTCGTGGAGCAGGCGATGCGTGCGCTGGAGACGCGAGAGTACCTAGGGGCGGTACTTCTCGACGTCTCCAAAGCCTTCGACTGCGTGTGGCACGACGGCCTCGTGTACAAACTTTTTGTGCACGGGGTACCGACGTCGCACGTGGTCCTGCTGCGCTCGTATCTCTCGGGGCGCACTTTCCACGTCCGAGCTGATGAGGGCACATCCACCGACCGGCAGATTCGGGCGGGAGTGCCGCAGGGGTCGGTCCTCGGTCCCCTGCTGTACTCCCTGTACACCGCCGACGCCCCGCGGGTGGCACGCGTGGAGTTGGCGCTTTATGCTGACGACACGGCGCTGTTCACCCGCAGCATGAACGCGGCCGAGATGCGCCGCCGCCTCCAGCTCGGATGTGACGTCCTGGGTGCCTGGTCCACGAAATGGCGCCTTAAGTTTAACGCTGCGAAGAGCCAGGCTGTCATCTTTAGCAGAAGGATGATGCCACCGGACCTACCGCCGGTCACGATCATGGGGGGCCCCATTCCATGGTTGCGGACCGGCAAATATCTCGGGGTGACATTGGACAGACACCTGACGTGGCTGCCACACATCCGCGACGTCAGAGGGCGGGCAGTGGGGCGCCTTCGTGCGCTTTACCCATTCCTCAATCCCTCATCGACGCTTCCTCCACGCCACGGCCTCACCATGTATCTGTCCCTCGTCTGACCGGTACTGGAATATGCGGCCGTGGTGTGGGGTAACGCGGCAGCGACGCACATTGCGACGCTTCAACGCGTGCAAAATAGGGCGTTGCGACTTGCGCCCCACAAGCCGCCTCGCTACCCAGCAAGGCTGCTCCATGAGGAAGCGGGCATCCCTTTCCTACGGGATCGCTTCCGGCAAATCGCCAGGGTGTTATACAGCGATGCAGAACACTCTGCCAGTCGCCTGATTCGTGGTCTGGGCCGTCAGGTCCACCACAGGCCAACGACTCGATGGCCAGATCTACTGCGAGAGTAATTTCTCTCGCAGCACGATGTTGGTAACAAATATGGCGTCGCAATGACTGACGCCTAGTGAGGACAGCTCACTCTGTTAGGAACAAAAGCACCCTGAAGATGTCACTGCAGGAACAGCAGCACCGCTGCTTAACCTGCCCCTACACCTGGCATATGAAGCCAGCTTTTTACAGCGAGCGAGCGAGCGAGGGCGCCGGCACGCACACACACGACGCACGCACTCCGCTGCTCGACTCGCTGCGGCTCGCACCGTTTGCGTTGTGCTTTTCTCGCTTCTTTCGAATCTAGCCCATCGCCATGTCCGGACGCGGGAAGGGAGGCAAACTTGCTGCTGTGGCAAAGCTTCTGCTCACGCTGGCAGGAGACGGCCGCGGCAGCAACAAGAAGAAGAAGCGCAGCCGACCGCAGCACAAGAGGCAGTGCTACCGCTGCCAGAAGATGGGACACGTCGCCAGGTCGTGCAGGGAAGCAGTTGCGTGTTTGAAATGTGCAAAGGCACACGATACACGTGACTGTGACAAGCCTTCAGACGTCGCGCCAACGTGCGTAAACTGCGGCGGCTCGCACGCCGCAAACGCACGCAGGTGCGCATATCTGAAGCAGCGGAGACCACCAACAACAACCGCCAAG
This sequence comes from Schistocerca gregaria, assembly GCF_023897955.1. Classification (NCBI taxonomy): domain Eukaryota; kingdom Metazoa; phylum Arthropoda; class Insecta; order Orthoptera; family Acrididae; genus Schistocerca; species Schistocerca gregaria. The sequence goes on along the minus strand of NC_064927.1, from coordinate 101,780,816 downwards.
AAAGCGGTACACGAAGAAGAGGCGGCCGTTCCGCCACCCCCGCCCAAGGGGGACAACGGGGCGGCCGCAATCTCGCCCAGCGCCGCTACCGACGACGCCGTGGCAGCCCTCAAAACCGCGATGGCGGCAGAGAGAGCGGCCATGCAGAAGGAGATCGTCGGTCTCCACCGGCAGCTGCAAGAGTTGCGAGAGGAGCTGCGACTTTTCAAGAAGGCGCGGCCTGTCCCTGCGCCCGCCGCCCCCGTGAGGCGGCCAGTGGGGGTAGACGCCGCCACACAGACGTCCACTGACTCGCCTCCTGCAACGATGCAGGCGGCTTCGAGCATGGAAGTCGACGTCTGGACGCCTGCGCTGTCCACTCCCTCGGAGACAGACGTGGAAGAAGCAGCACAATCCGAGGAAGAGATGCCGCCGGCTTCTTCGCAAGTCGAAGAAGAGGAAACCGTCGAAGAACTGCCCCTTCCGCTTCCGGACGAGCGGAGCGTGCAGCCCTTCCTGAAAAAGATCGTGGCGTCGCTGAAGGACGGGTCGTATCCTCATGGGGACAACCCGTACCCCTTCACGCCGGCACATGCAAAACCATCACTGCCTCACCAACCGTGCGATCTTCGCCACACGCGAGGCATGTTGCGTGAGGTGGTAACGAGGAAGGAGCTAATACTGCTCAACAGCCGCCCCATCTTCACCCCCTCCGACTGGGAACACATCTACCAGGTCGCAGAGAAGTGGGTGAAAGAGGAGTGGCGCTCCGGTAGGCGTAAGCCTGCCCCAGAGGACATGCCAGCGACCAACTACTTCGCTGCTTTAAACTCAGCGGGGTAGCCAGAGGCCCATTCAAATCGTGAGGCCATCCACACCACAACACAGAGGAGAAAGGAGGAACAGCAGCACCGCTGCTTAGCCTCCATCATCTCCGGACAGAGGATGTCCGTGAATTAAGCGAGACGAGACGAGACGGCGCCGGCACGCACTCCGCTGCTCGACTCGCTGCGGCTCGCACCGTTTGCGTTGTGCTTTTCTTTCTCGCTTCTTTCGAAACTAGCCCATCGCCATGTCCGGACGCGGAAAGGGAGGCAAAGTCAAGGGCAAGTCAAAGTCCCGCTCAAGCAGGGCTGGGCTCCAGTTCCCGGTCGGCAGAATCCACCGCCTCCTGCGCAAGGGAAACTACGCCGAGCGCGGCGGCGCCGGGGCGCCCGTCTACCTCGCCGCCGTCATGGAGTACCTCGCGGCTGAGGTGCTCGAGCTGGCCGGAAACGCGGCCCGCGACAACAAGAAGACGCGCATCATCCCGCGCCACCTGCAGCTCGCCATACGCAACGACGAGGAGCTCAACAAGCTCTTGTCGGGCGTCACCATCGCACAGGGAGGTGTCCTGTCCAACATCCAGGCCGTCCTGCTGCCAAAGAAGACCGAGAAGAAGGCCTAAAAGAGAGACAGCGCAATCGGCACCGCCGCGTGCTCCCTTGGCACGCAGCGCGCCATTTGCCGCCTCGGCTCGGCTCAAAAACAAAACAATCGGCCCTTTTCAGGGCCACCACACAAACCTACACCGATATTGTCTAGATCCCTTTTCCCATACCGCCAGCGCGCGGACTGGCCGACTTCACATCACAGTTGGGATCCGCCGCGCGCAGGATTAGGGGGAGGAGGGGTTAATCTCACCGACTTAGAGATGCACCAGATTTGACTTAGGATAAGTTAGCTCCGTAGGACTTAGAATAGGATATTATGTTAGGTTATGGAACTGCAGCGAGTTAACATCTTGGCCAGCCCAGTGCCGGGGGCAAGCTCTTTGGGGTTAGCCCGAAGAGCAAGGCTTGCAAAGTAGGTTTATATATTCTACTGGCACATATGTGACGCTGCAGGTGTAGAAATTAGAAATTAGTGATAGTAATAGTTTCTTAAGTAGTAGGGATATATAGTATAATGCCCATTGTTGTAGTAACCTGTAGCACATCATATTTTGTAGCATGCTGCATGAAACAATAATAAATGTATTAATATTACGACCCACTAATGCTATTAAGGAAGTGGGTTAATATTGTATAATTATTATTATTAATGATGAATAAAGGTTTTTTTTTTTTTAAAAACCTACGTCCAAAGCAGAATTCCAGTCGTTCGTCGCACCACTTTTTTTCTCTCTCTCTCTCTCTCTCTCTCTCTCTCTCTCTCTCTCTCTCTCTCTCTGTGTACGGTTTTTCCTTCTTACACACACAGGCGCCGCCATCTTGTACACACGTACTTGGCCACCTCCTCCACTCCACGCACGCACAGTCTCGCGACCATAACCAGCACACATGGCGCACAACAACACACCTCAAAAATAACCCCTCGGCACTCAGCCGCGCCGCAACACACAGCCCATCCACCGACAAAAAGCATACAAGCAAAGAGGGAGGGAGGGAAGGAAGGAAGGAAGGAAGGAGCTCACACAACGCAAGGGCACGCTTCCTTCCCTCCCAACCGCACCGCACCGCACACCACGTCAAAAAACTCCAAACAAAACTAAAAGGCCAAGTAGACTAAAAAAGAAAAAAAAAACAACCAGCAACACAGACTCTTTCGCACTTTTCCACTTCCGAACACTGTGGTGGCCCTGAAAACGGCCGTTTTTCAATCTCTCTTTCTTTCCTTTCCTTCCTTCGGTCTCACACCGCCTAACCGCCGAAACCGTACAGGGTGCGCCCCTGCCTCTTCAGGGCGTACACCACGTCCATAGCCGTCACAGTCTTGCGCTTGGCGTGCTCAGTGTACGTCACCGCATCGCGGATCACGTTCTCCAGGAACACCTTCAGCACTCCGCGCGTCTCCTCGAAGATCAGACCAGAGATGCGCTTCACGCCGCCCCTGCGCGCCAGGCGGCGGATCGCGGGCTTCGTGATGCCCTGGATGTTGTCGCGCAACACCTTGCGGTGCCGCTTGGCGCCACCCTTGCCGAGCCCCTTTCCTCCCTTGCCGCGGCCTGTCATTCTTCTTCTTCAAGCGTCTCAACCACAATAATATAAAAACAGAAAGCAAGGCAAGCTCCTCACCCGGCGCTAGCGAGTCGGCTACGGTTGTGGCGCCCAGCTCTCGCTCGCTCGCTGTAAAACGCTGGCTTCATATGCCAGGTGTAGGGGCAGGTTAAGCAGCGGTGCTGCTGTTCCTGCAGTGACATCTTCAGGGTGCTTTTATTCCTAACAGAGTGAGCTGTCCTCACTAGGCGTCAGTCATTGCGACGCCATATTTGTTACCAACATCGTGCTGCGAGAGAAATTACTCTCGCAGTAGATCTGGCCATCGAGTCGTTGGCCTGTGGTGGACCTGGCGGCCCAGACCACGAATCAGGCGACTGGCAGAGTGTTCTGCATCGCTGTAGAACACCCTGGCGATTTGCCGGAAGCGATCCCGTAGGAAAGGGATGCCCGCTTCCTCATGGAGCAGCCTTGCTGGGTAGCGAGGCGGCTTGTGGAGCGCAAGTCGCAGCGCCCTATTTTGCACGCGTTGAAGCGTCGCAATGTGCGTCACTGCCGCGTTACCCCACACCACGGCCGCATATTCCAGTGCCGGTCGGACGAGGGACAGATACATGGTGAGGCCGTGGCGTGGAGGAAGCGTCGATGAGGGATTGAGGAATGGGTAAAGCGCACGAAGGCGCCCCACTGCCCGCCCTCTGACGTCACGGATGTGTGGCAGCCACGTCAGGTGTCTGTCCAATGTCACCCCGAGATATTTGCCGGTCCGCAACCATGGAATGGGGCCCCCCATGATCGTGACCGGCGGTAGGTCCGGTGGCATCATCCTTCTGCTAAAGATGACAGCCTGGCTCTTCGCAGCGTTAAACTTAAGGCGCCATTTCGTGGACCAGGCACCCAGGACGTCACATCCGAGCTGGAGGCGGCGGCGCATCTCGGCCGCGTTCATGCTGCGGGTGAACAGCGCCGTGTCGTCAGCATAAAGCGCCAACTCCACGCGTGCCACCTGCAGGGCGTCGGCGGTGTACAGGGAGTACAGCAGGGGACCGAGGACCGACCCCTACCGCACTCCCGCCCGAATCTGCCAGTCGGTGGATGTGCCCTCATCAGCTCGGACGTGAAAAGTGCGCCCCGAGAGATACGAGCGCAGCAGGACCACGTGCGACGTCGGTACCCCCGTGCACAAAAAGTTTGTACACGAGGCCGTCGTGCCACACGCAGTCGAAGGCTTTGGAGACGTCGAGAAGTACCGCCCCTAGGTACTCTCGCGTCTCCAGCGCACGCATCGCCTGCTCCACGAGGCGCAACAGCTGCTGTGTGGTAGAGTGGCCCCGCCGAAAACCAAACTGCTCCTCGGGAAGGAGTTGCTGCTCTGTCACGATACGCAGCAGCCGCTCCACGTACAACCTCTCAAACACTTTTGAGAGGGACGGGAGCAGACTGATCGGCCTATAGTGCGCTGCCTGTCGCGGATCCTTGCCGCTCTTGGGGATGGCAACCACTTCCGCATGTTTCCATGCGGAAGGGAAGGTCCCAGTGCGGAGGATACTGTTAAAGATGTCCGCCAGAGATTGGTGTACCTCCGGCGGTATCATCCTCAACAGGTGGTTGGTGACACCATCGGTGCCACCCGCCTTCCTCGGATTGAGGCGACGGAGCTGCAGGTCCACTTCCTCGGGTGTTATCTCCTCGATCACATCGTCAGCCTCCCTTGCAGCGAGGAAGACCGGCAGGCGATCCTCCACCAGACGAACAAGATCGGGATCGAGCACACCATCAACAGGACGAAAATTTTCCGCGAACGTGTCCGCGAGGATGCTGGCTTTAGCATCCGGCTCGCAGACAACGTCCGCGCCCGCATGGAGAGGCGGGACTCGCTGGCGACGACGAAGGAAGCGCTTGGCGGTCCGCCAAGCACTACCATCCGTCGTAGTTAGGGTGGCCACCAAGCCCGCCCAGTCCCGATTCCGATGTTCATCGATGGCTGCCCGAATCTCGCGTCGCGCCCTGTTGAGGCGGCGCTTCGTTTCTGGCTGCCGTGTGAGCTGCCACTCCCGGAAGAGGCGATTCTTGTTTGTTATCGCCTTCAGGATAGGCGGCGGGAGTTGGCGCGACATGTCTCGCGGCCGGTCCGGCCGCCTGGGGGTGGCCGCCTCCGCCGCAGCTAGTGTGTGCCGCGTGAAGAGGGCTAACGCTTCTTCAGCCCCATGCACAGCGGGATCTGGCGCGCCCTCGAGTCGGGCAAGGACCTCGTCACGGAAGCGCGTCTCGTCGATGCCACGGAAGTTGCGGCGGACGGACGGCAGAGATGCACCGATGACGTCCATGTCGAAGACCACCGGGAGGTGATCGGACGACATGGCACATCGAACGGTGGCCGAAGTGAAGTGCCCAACACCTTTGAGCACGGCGATGTCGAGCACATCTGACTGGCCTCGATGGGGGAAGACAGTGTGATCATAAGGCCCCAGTACTATCGCGCCATGCCGCTGTGTGGCGCGGAGGAGTCGGCGGCCGCTGGCATTGGTAACGCGGGAGTTCCACTGCGTGTGCTTGGCATTCAAGTCACCCGCAATGAAGACTTTCCCGCGCAGAGCCAGCAGGGCGTCGATGTCGGCCTCCTGAAGCAGTCCCCTCGGCGGCCTGTAGGCCGCAACGAAGGTGATCACCCCTGCCGTCGTGGTGACAGCCACCCCAGTGGCCTCCACTGCAGAGAGGGGCGGAAGCGGGACGTCATGGTGCTTGAGGGACGCCTTGATATAAATAGCCGTCCCCCCGCCATGCGTCAACCTGTCGGTGCGGTAGCACCGATAGTTGGCCACCTTTACATGTGCCCCGGCTTCAGAAAGTTCTCGCACACGAGGCAGATGTCAATTGCCTCGTCGCGCAAGAACTCCCTGAATTCCCCTTGTTGGGGGACCAAACTGTTTGCGTTGAAAGCGCAAACGGTGAGGCCATGGATGTGGCGATTATCTATGACGCGGCGGGGTTGCAACGCCGGCCTGAAGGGCCGACGTGACCGCGGTGACGAGCACCGGTAGCTGCTCTAGCAGCTGGCTCAACGACCGCAAGAGCGAACGGAGCTCGGCTGCATCGGTGGCCGAGGGGGCGGCGTTGGCCGCTGGGGCGGCCTCCGCCACTGGGGAGGCCGGTTGCGGCAACTCCGTAGTAGACGACTGCCGCGGAGCGTCGGCAGCCGGTTGCGGCGTAGCACGAGGTGCTGTCGTCTGTTGCGGCAGTGTGTCATCGGCAGTCCGGCGTGCAGCGGCATGGGTGGCCCGGCCCGCGCGCCGGCGACGCCTGCGCGGGCCGGCAACCCGCTCGCTCTGCGTGGGTGTTGGGTTGGCCTCCCCCCCGGGCGAAGCCGGGGACGGCGCGGCCGGTTGCCTCGTCTCGCCCGCCGCCAGGTCCGAACGTCGGGCGGTGGCGGCTGATGGTCCGCCCTTGGTGGCGGCAGCAAAGCTGGTGGACGGGTGCACCTTACGAGAGGGAGCAGCCCCTCCGCTCCGGTGGTTTCGGCCCGTTTTAAAGGCCGAACAGCCTCTGTAGCTGGCAACGTGCGCGCCGCCGCAGTTGCAGCACGTCGGCTTCTCTTCCTTGGCAAGCCCGCAAGACTTGCTCTCGTGCTGTCCCGCGCATTTGACGCAGCGGGGCAACATAGAGCAGTAGCGGGAGACATGGTCGAGCCTCTGGCAGGAAAAGCACTGGGCCCTCTTGCCTTTGGCTCGGAGTGGTTCCACCGCGACCCTGACCCGGCCGACTCGCTGCACCTGGAAAATCTTCCGATTTTCCAGGTTGTCGACGAGGACAACCTGGTACAGTGGCATGTCGCGGTGCGTGCGCGGGGACTTCATCAGTCCGGTGGACCGGACGCCGAAGCCCATGTCTTCGAGTTCTTCTCTAAGATAGTCCGCCCCAAACTTGAGTGGAAGGTGGCGGAACACCACCTTCAGAAGTTTGAGCGGCTCAGAGGGGTGCGTGTAGCACGGGAGGCCATCTCTGGAGATGGTGTCCATCACCGCGCGGTACTCCTCGTTGGAGGACACCGTGACCTTGTAGAGGTCACGGCCAGCAGTCTTGACAGTGGCGGACGTGGCCGCCCTGTCTAGTTTTTGCTGGAACTCCTTGTACCCGCCCGCCCATTGGATGACGATGGGCGGGGGCTTCTTTTGGGCCGACACAGGAGGCGCGGCGCCATCTTCAGTCGCGTCCACACTGGCTCCCGCGAACGCGTTGGCGGTCGGCAGCGGTGTCGGTTGCTGCAGCGCAGCAGCCCTGGCAGTGCGCCGCCTGGGAGGGGCGACAAAACCATCCTCATCCGGCTGCCGGGAGGTGGCAGGTGGACGAGTGGGCCGCCGCGTCTTCGTCGGTCTCGGCGAGGCGGCGCTCGCGGAGGAGCCCGCGATAGTCGTCCCAGACTCCGTGGTGGAAGGGCGGGAAGCCCTCGAGGCCTTCTTCCGCGGCCTCGCTGTGTCGGACGTCTGAGAGGGAGTGTCGGAGTCGTCATGCGTCATAGCCCGGCGCTTTCTGGGCGCACGGGCAGCGTCAGAGTCAGTGTCACGGCGCTCTGACTCGGCAATGGCCTCAGCCAAGTTTGCGTCAGGCAGGTCGATATCCTGCTTCTCGGCGGCCGCAGCTAGCGTAGCCACGGGCTCTTCTCGTGTCTTGGGGACCAGGGGTGCAGCCGGGGGCACATCGACCTCTTCAGTGGTCGAGGCCAGCGGCGCAACTCCCGCCGAGGCCGCCACCGCCGGGACCGCAGACTCGCGCGATTCAACCGGCGGGGCTCTCGGTGGCACACCCGACACTTGCTGCCTCGTGTACGGCAGAGTGGCACCCTTCCGAATGTGACAGAAGGCGAGTATAGTCGCCTCGTCGTCCTGTCGACCCGGGTAGGTACCCCCGTGAGCGAGTTTGTTCATAAGAATGAACACTCGATCACGAGAGAGCACATCAGAATCCGAAGAGTCATTCCTGTCGTGGTCAGTTGTCGTAAGCCGGTTCGTCATAAGTGTGGGGGCCGGATGGGGCCGCCACCGGGATCAGCTCAGTCGCCTGAGCTGGCCCCGACGGGTGGCGATCCGCCACACCCTTCGCAGGTAAAGCAACCTCTCTCAACGACATCTCGAACAGCACTCGCGTGCGTGTACGTGTGGCGCCCAGCGCGCGCGCCGCCCCCCTATATAGACTCTGGGGCCCCGCGGCCCGCCCTCCCCTCCCCCCACCACGCGCACCGAGGGCATATAAGCGCAGCACCGGTGCAGAGAAACCGCCTCCAACGCGGGTGTGACGCCTTGGGCTCATGGGCAACAAAGTGGCGGTTGAAATTCAACGCCACAAAGAGCCAGGCAGTCGTCTTCACTCGAAGACTTCTGCCGCCAGGGCTTACGCCGCTCGAAATCCTGGGAGAACCCATCCCATGGAGTGGGACGGCAAAATACCTAGGGGTTACCCTAGACCGCAGGCTCACCTGGAAGCATCACATCCGTGATGTGAAAGGGAGAGCAGTTGGACGCCTCCGCGCCCTGTATCCACTGCTAAACCCGCAGTCAACTTTGCCACCGCAACACGGCATCACGCTTTACCTAACATTGGTTCGCCCACTGTTAGAGTATGCGGCCGTGGTCTGGGGGAAAGCCGCAGATGCTCACATTGTGACTCTGCAACGGATACAGAACCGCGCCCTGAAGACTGCTATGCATCTTCCAAGGCGCTTTTCGACGCGCCAACTCCACGAGGACACCGGAATCCTGCCTCTTCGAGAAAAGTTCCGCGCCATCGCCAGGAAATTCTACGAGAGGACAGAACACTCCCGTAACCGGCTCATCCGTGGACTGGGCCAACAACCACATCACAGGCCAAGCACGCGCTGGCCTGACCTGCTGAGGGATTAAGTTTTACTAATCCCCCCAGCAGAGTGTGTTACTTTTTCTCTTACAGGTCACACCAGCATGGAAAAATCAACAAGTGTGTTAATATATTTTTCTTCTCTCTTCCACAGGAACCGCAGGAATGACAAATCTGTCTAGACTGCACCATTCTCGAGCCAAGGATCGGCTCGTCTTTACAGCGTCAGCGTCAGCGTCAGCGCGCGGGCCCGTTGTCAAGGCAGCACCGGACGCCGTCGCGCACGCATATCCTCCACGCCGCATCCGCATCCGCAGTAGCCATGGCCCGGACAAAGCAAACGGCCCGCAAGTCCACCGGCGGAAAGGCGCCGCGCAAACAGCTCGCCACCAAGGCGGCGAGGAAGAGCGCGCCCGCCACCGGCGGCGTCAAGAAGCCCCACCGCTACAGGCCGGGCACCGTCGCCCTGCGAGAAATCAGGCGCTACCAGAAGAGCACAGAGCTGCTCATCCGCAAGCTGCCATTCCAGCGCCTAGTGCGCGAGATCGCCCAGGACTTCAAGACCGACCTGCGCTTCCAGAGCTCCACAGTCATGGCCCTGCAGGAGGCCAGCGAGGCCTACCTCGTCGGCCTCTTCGAAGACACCAACCTGTGCGCAATCCACGCCAAGCGAGTCACCATCATGCCCAAGGACATCCAGCTCGTGCGCCGCATCCGCGGCGAGCGCGCCTAAACCCGCACACCGCCAAAAAAAACAAACAAAACGGCCCTTTTCAGGGCCACTAACGTCTCTCCGTCGCGAGCAAAACTTTGTCGGTCGCAACGACTAGTTCCCCACTCACTCCAGTCCAGTCGTCCCACCCCCGGCCCGGCCCGGCCCGGCGCCGCCGTTTCCAAAAAAAAGCACCGCACCGGCCGAGGCAAGTCGCAAGCGTCAATAGCGCCACCCACACAGACCACGAGACAAAACGTGACGCCCGGAAAGCAAAGCAAAAAAGACTATTCCAAAACCACCACCAAGACAAACAAACAAACGCGGCGCAAAATAAATAGGTAAAAATAGAAAATAAAATACACTTTAACACCAACCACACAACCGCGCGCCGCCGCCCACGCCCGCCAACGACCCCACAATCCAACCACCGCGGCACGCAAACACCATCCACACATGAAACAAACAAACGCCAGCAAGCAAGACAGACAACAACAAGGCAACCGACCGACCACGACAATCAACACCTTCCCGACGTGCTTTGATGGCCCTGAGAAGGGCCGTTTTTGTTTTTGTCCGGGACCGCGCGACAGCCTCTGGTTGCGCGCCGGCCACCAGGCGACGGTGTCAAGCGCCAACCGCCAACCCTTCCCTGCCCCTTTTACTTCTTCTTCTTGGGCGAAGCCTTCGCCTTAGACGGCGTCGCCGTCGCCTTCTTCGGGCGCGGCGCCTTCGGCTTCTTTGTCGGAACCTTGGCGGCCTTCTTCGCCTTCGACTGCGACTTGGCCTTGGCCGGCTTGGCCGCAGCCGCCTTCTTCGCACCCGCGGGAGCGGCCGACGCCTTCCGACCGGTCGCCGCCTTCACGCCGCCAGCCTTCTTTGCGCCGGCCGCACGGGCCCCCTTCTTCTCCTTGCTGGCCGGAGCGGCGCGCTTCTTCTTCGCACCACCGCCACCACGAGCCTTGCCGCCCTCGGCCGCCCCGCCGCCGGCGCGGGCAAGCTTGAAAGAGCCCGACGCGCCCTTCCCCTTCGTCTGCACCAGCTCGCCAGCCACGACGGCCGACTTGAGGTACTTCTTGATAAAGGGCGCCAGCTTCTCCGCGTCCAGCTTGTAGTGCGCGGCAATGTACTTCTTGATCGCCTGCAGCGACGACCCGCCGCGCTCCTTCAGACTCTTGATGGCGGCCGTCACCATCTCAGAGGTGCGCGGGTGCGCAGGCTTGGCGCGCGGCTTCTTCGCAGACGACGCAGACTTGGCCTTCTTCGTAGTGCCGGTGGCGGCGGGTGCCGCGGCAGTCTCGTTCGTAGCCGCCTGGTCTGCCATCTTTTGCTTGTTCTCTTTTTTTTTTTTTTTGTTTCGCTTCCTTCTCTCCTTCGACGGCGCACAACAGCGAGGGGCGCGCAGCAGAGAATAGCCGCGCACGCGCCTGGCCCAGCCAGTGTCGCGGGCGGGCGCGGACGGCCGAGATAGCGGCCGCCACTCGGCGCGCCGCCGCGCCGCCGCGCCGCGCCTCCCGCGCTTGCTACCCAGTTCGAGTTAGTATTCCGTTGTGAGCAGACGTATGACGCTTGCGCTGCGATGATAACGGGCGATAACTCCGCGAAGGGTGTGGCAGATCGCCGTCCGGCGGAGCATGCTTCATCGGCGGCCTCATCTGACCCCCCACTGATGACGAACCGGCAATGGAGGCAGGGTAATGAGACTATGACGACCCGGCAATCGAGAACGGCCAGAGCTAGGCAAGCATATCCGGAACTGTTTGCACCCGCGCCGACTGCACCTCAACTGCAGAACGCACAGACGGCATATCAGCCACCTGAAGAAAGCATGGAGTTGGAAAATGTACCCAGTACTCCGAACACGGCGCACTCGGACGGCGGTATGATATCACAGTCGGCTTATGAAGCTATGCAATTCGACAATGCAACTGGGAGCAGTACTGATGCAAATGGCGGCAGCTCTTTAAGCCGCAAACGAAGCGAAGACGGCCGCACATCACAACACCAAACTCAGTTGGACGACGGATTTCGAAACCCGCCAAGAAAACGGCAAGCTAAGATACAAGCATCGCAACCACCGCAAGGGCAAGGGCTTGAAACACGAAATAGATACAACGCTATCGAGGAAGAAACTTCGGCTGCGGACGAAAGCGAGGCGTCACAACAGCAAAGGCATTCACAACCGGCGGAGAGAATGCCACCTATAGTAATGCAATATCCAGACACATATAAGGAATTGTACGACTGGCTCAAACAAAACTTGAAGCAACCGTTTTCTGCTAAACAAGCGGGAGGAGACAAACTGAAGCTTACTGTCTCCTCTAATGAAGACTATGTACGCGTGATGGACCTTGTTGGAGCCAGAGGTATACCCATGTATACCTTCCCAACTGTACGGGCACCTATGCTGAAAGTGGTACTGCGAGGAGTAGTCGCTTCCCTCACAAATGAAGATGTAAAGGAAGAACTGCAACGGATGGGCTACACGGTGCACGTTGTAGACTTCCACCGAATGCCTGGCACCAACCAGAAGTCTGGACTGAGAGTTGTCATCCTTCCTGACTCCCTGGACTGTAGGAAGATTCTACAGATCCACAGGCTCTTTGCCCTGGAAGTCACAGCAGAAATATTACGCAAACAACGCGGAATCACGCAGTGCTTCCGCTGTCAAGGATTTAATCATGTTGCCAGACACTGCACGATGGCTTGGGTGTGTGTCAAATGCGGCGGACCCCATGACAGCCGGCAGTGCCCGGTTCCAAAGGAACAACCAGCGAAATGTGGGCTTTGTGGGGGCAATCACCCCGCAAATTACAAGACTTGCCCAAAACATAAAGATGCCAGTCGACGGATGAGAGGACTGCCACCGCTGACATCCAGGGAAAGTAACCGCATTAGAAGAAACACTGTCGTCAGAAGCACCCCGGCCAGCCAGCGCTACGCAGAAGGACAACAAACTGGACAACCACCGCTGATGGAGAGACGCATCGCATATCTGCAGCAACAACAGTCTCGACCTGCAGCATGGGCGCAGCAAGAAAATTCCACAAGGGCGCGACATGAGGACGACTACAACCCCGATCCGTCTACCTTCCCACCACTACGTGGGCGAAGACCTGAGGCAACAACCACACCACAACCATCGCAGCAGCAAACATCACAACCATCACAGCAGCCGACAACACCATCGTATGCTGACATAGTACAGCTCATGACCGGCATGATGACAGCTGTCACAGAGATGAGTCGGGCTATTCAAGCTCTACCAGCGACCCTGGCAGCAACAGTTGAAGCCACGATTAGAAACGTGCTTCGACCCACTGGCAACCCAACACTCAGCGCATAATGGCTCGAGTTCGCAGAATTGAAGATCTTTGCGTGGCTACCTACAATGCCAACAGCATATATCATGACCTACTCGACGTACGACAGTTCCTGATCGACGAAAACATCGACATCTGCCTTATTTCTGAGACACATCTGAAACCGAGACTCCGAGCAAATATTGCGAATTACAGCTGCTACAGAACGGATCGACTTACAGCGGGCGGTGGCACAGCAATTTACATCAAACGATCCATTAAACACTACCCTGTGCCGGTACCAGACATGGGATCAACTGAAGCCACAGCAATAGCAGTGGACACATCAGTGGGAATGGTGACTTTTGTTGCAGTATATCGACCACCGAAACCAGTTTTAAATGTAGAGGATGCGACAGCGCTCCTACAAATGCGAGGAAAGCTCTTCATTGCTGGCGATATGAATGCGAAGCATGCAGCCTGGAATTCGCGGACCACTACCTACAGCGGACGGCGCCTCCTGCAAGTACTGGAACAGGCAAATGCCTTTGCGTGCGGCCCGGATGAACCTACCTGCTACCCGTCTCATGGCAATCCGGACGTAATTGATATAGCCATAACGAAGGGGCTCAATCAATTCCTGACAGCAGAGGTGCGGCACGCACTAAACTCAAATCATCTGCCGGTCATTTTTCGCCTGGCTGCAGAAGCGACTCATCAGCCACCCAAATGGAATTTCAGAAGGACGAACTGGGATCGGTATAAAGAAGTTATCAATCAAGAATTACCACTTCATCCGGACGCTGAAGACATCGAGGCTGAGCTAGCGACACTTGACGACGTCCTGCAAACGGCCATTACCACCTCGACACCGATGACTAGAAGACAGCAGACAACAAGACCAGGACTTCCGCAGGAAATACTTGACCTGATACGTGAGAGGAACAGGCTCTGTAAGGACTGGCGACTGACAAGGGACCAGGCCCTGAAACGACGAATCAACTTACTGAGAAGAAGCATCAAGGCTGCCATCATAAACTTCAGGAACAGGCAATGGGCAGACAAACTGCAGGAGTTTACACCCGATCCGGAAGCCTGGGACACTGTCAGATTCTTCACGAAGCGGAAGGCAACGATACCACCACTTGAAACGCCCAATGGTATCGTCTACACTCCTGCAGACAAAGCGAATGCCATTGCAGACGTTTTTGAAAACAACTTCACACCAGTGGACGACCCGGTGGATGGGAATCATGTACATCGGATTGAACATGAAATTGAAGAATACCTACAAGCACCTGACAGAGTGGAAGAAGAGGACATACCACCAATTACTCCAGAAGAAGTCGACGTCTGCATTCGTGGACTAAACAACCAGAAAGCGCCGGGACTTGATAACATCAACGGGAAGATGCTGAAAGAACTACCACCAAACGCATACATCTACATTGCCGCTCTGTTCAACATCATCCTGCGTCTGAAGAATTATCCAACTGCCTGGAAACAAGCCATAGTTGTGCCGGTTCCCAAACCAGGCAAATCCAGAAAGGACCCTCGAAGTTACCGACCGATCAGCCTACTCTCTCATCTCAGCAAGGTTTTTGAGAGGCTTCTGCTGAAGCGTATCAAGACTCTCATAGATCGCCATCACATGCTGCCTGATGAGCAATTTGGATTCAGATGCCAACATTCAACCACACATCAACTGCTGAGAGTTGTAGAAGAAATCACTCAAGCTTTCAACCAGCGAGAATTCTGTGGGGCCATCTTTTTGGACGTCTCTCGTGCCTTTGACAGTGTTTGGCACACAGGACTACTGTGGAAACTTCAACACCTACAGTTTCCCAAACCTTATGTAGTCCTGCTCGCTTCCTACCTTCAAGGACGATCCTTCCGAGTCAGAATCAGCGACGCCACCTCGACGCTACGACCTGTCGCTGCTGGAGTCCAGCAGGGGTCAGTGCTTGGGCCAACCCTGTACTCTTTGTACACAGCGGACCTACCTCGGACACTGCGTGTAGAAGTGGCTCTATACGCGGACGACACAGCGGTCTACACCCGGAGCAGATGGGCCATAATCATGCATCATCGACTACGCGACGCCTGCCGAAACATCGAGAACTGGTCCCGCAAATGGAGAATGAAATTTAATGCACAGAAGAGTCAAGCAATCATCTTCACACGGAAGAGACCCACACATATACCTGCGCTTCAGCTGTTTGGAGTGGAGATGGACTGGCAACCTATGGCCACATACCTAGGAGTCATAATGGATGCAAAACTTACCTGGCAACAGCACATCACCGCCGTCCGAAGAAAAGTTGACCAGCGCCTGGGGGCTCTCTACCCCCTCCTCAACGAGAACTCAACTCTCTCCAGCGACCATGGGCTGCTCATATACCGTATGTTTATTCGCCCCATCATGGAATATGCCTGCACCGTGTGGGGAAATGCTGCCACCAAACATCTATCTAGACTGCAAGCCTTACAAAACAAGGCCCTCAGAAGAATTCTACACGTAAACTCGCAGTTCCCGACGAGATTCCTGCGAGAACTCACGCCTGAACCAGAAGTCCTACAACGCATTAAAGAAGTTACAAGAAGATTCTACGACAGCAAGGAAGAGGCAGGAAATCCATTGATCAGAAACCTTGGAGCCCCTGATGATGACAGGGCCACATATAAACGCCCTGTAGCTCTGCTGCAAAGATGAAAGCCGCAGCAGAACTACATGATGACAAACAAATCCCACACTAGATGACAGATACACGCCACTAATAAAGATGACACACATCCAAACCCGATGTTCCTCTCCCGTAAGAACTCAAAGATGAAGTAGGAAATGCCTACCAGTAAAACCTACATTACCCTCAACTGAAGATAAGTTAAGAAGAAGTGGGTAGGTGCGCTTGCTACCGCCCAACGTCCGACAGCCTGCGCGGAGCAGCCCCCAACCTGCGCCGCAACCACCCGCGCCATTCAAACCACCGAGGATGGGGCTACACACACCGACACCACGGTCGCCAACCAGTCGCCGCGGCGGCGCCGCAAACCACGGCCAAACTGCAGCCACCGCGCGCCACAGCCTGGGTCGGCCCGCCGAGAATCGCCGCCCCCGCCCAAATGCCGCCCCCACAGCCCCAGCCGACGACCCGCCACAATGGCCAAACCTTCGTCAAAACTCCCACACCGTCGCCGCGGCAGCCCGGCCACCGCGGCCGGCGCCACAGCCACACGAGCCGAGTCGTGCGGCGATGACGGCCGTGCACAAACGCACCTCCGCCGCCCCATCGCCTTCCGCCGTTTTCCCGATCGGCCCGCAGCCGTCGGGCCACGGCCGCGGGCCGTCCTCCTCCTCTCGCCTCGCCCGCCAACACCCACAGCCCTTCCAACACATTTTTTTTCTTTTTTCTTTTTTTTTTACGATCGCCGCCTGCGCAACTTGGCACCGGCCGACGCAGCGCCAACCCCCCCGCCACAGGCGAAAACAAAACAAAACAACGATAAACAAACAAACAAACAAAATAAATTACCAGACACACCGAATCTGCCCTCACAGCCGACCTTACACGCCTCAACGTCAAACAAAGGTGGTTTCTTTCTTTCACGGTTACCTTACCTTAGGTTACGTCAGGTTAGGCTAAGAAGGCGTCAGGGTTAGGTTAAGCGTTGACGTGACGTCACGTCACGTCTTAACGTAGGCGTTAAGCTAAGGTTGCGGTCACGTACGTTAGGTTAAGGCGACTTGGGGGTTGCCTTAAGAGCTTAGGTTAGGTTACGTGAGGTTACGTTAGGTTAGGTTAGGTGGCTGCGTTAAGGGCTTAAAGAAGTTAGGTTAAGGCGTCGGAGGCGGCCGCACCCCCTTAGCTGCTGCGGCTCGGCCACGCCACGCTTTGGGGTTTCATAAGGTCGCGCGGCGGGTCGTCGGCACGCCGCAAAGGACAAAACTACAAGACGACGTCGAAAAACAAACAACAAGTAAAAAATAAATAAGTAAAATAAACGACGCCGACAGGCGGGGATAAGCAAAACGAGCAGATTCCGGAGAGCGAACGAGACACGCACGCACGCACGCACACACACACAAACCCCCCCGAGCCGAGAGAGCACAGCACCACGTGTCGGCCGCCGCTCACCCGACTCGGCTGGGCTGGGCTGGGCTGGGCTGGCGGCCGGGCCGGATGCACGTACACGTACGGCTACAGCCACTACCCGTACACAGCCGCTCTTCACGCAACACCAACCAAATGGCGCGCCCGCGGCTCGTCGCGGTCGCAGCCGCAACGCCACGCCGGCACACTTTCGGCACCACCGTTTTCGCGCGCACCGCAAACAAAACGCAGCCGCCACACACAGAAAAAAAACAGAGCGCGAGACGGGCGGCGGCGCACCTTTCGCCAGCCGGCAGGCAATCGACTCGCCCAGTACGACAAACGCGCACGCCACCCCATCCACCAACCAACCAACCAGTCGTCGTCGTCACGAAATCAAACAAACTCTCAAAAGCACAGCCCCTGCTGCCAACGACGCAGGCGCCACGCAGCTCCCTTCCCGCCACACTCGATTCGCAGCGCAACTCACCCGGCACACCGTCAAACGACGGGCTGGGCTCGCCGCATCGCCGCAACCTACACACCTTTCCCGCCACGACGCACAGCCCCACCAGACGCCCGTGCCGCAACGACACTGCCGCACTACTCCTCTCGCGCCCTTGCCATACACAACACAACACGCCAAAAAATGAAAATCAAAATACAAACAAAAACACCGCCCCCACGACCCAAACACATGCACGGCACGCCAACACACGTGCACACCCCACACGCGAGGCAAGGCACACACCAAACGGCGTCCCCTCCGCGTCGCGCCATCAACCTACACACACAAGGCAACCAACAACAGCCAGCCAGCCCCACTCTCACGCCGCAAAAACAGAAAACACACCGAAACCGCCAAACGCCGCACATTCGCGCTTCGCACTTACCACACACCTCTCGGCAGCCGTTTCGCACACAACGACGCGACGCACATACACATCATCACGGGCTACGCACGCACACCGCGACCCACTTTTCTACGACGCCCTCGGCAGAGCACACGTGCCCACAACAACGCCGCCCACACACAGTCGACACAACGACGCAGCGCGCAGCAGACGCGGCCGCAACACATACCTCCCCGACGACGCGCCAACACCGCCAGCCACTGCTCACTCGGCCAAGCAACCGGTGCACACAACTGCCACACGCGTCCACCACGCCGCCGCCAACCACCCGCCCGCCAGGGGGCGCTCACGTCCGCGACAACAGAGCGGCACCGCCGGACCGGGCCGGGCCGAGCCGAGCCGAGCCGCCGCCTCTCCACTCGGCACGCCACGTCCTGCTTGCAAAACACATGGCTCGTCCCTCTGTACACACAACGCGCCTGCCTGCGGTCGCCGCCGGCATCTATCTACCTGCGCATCGGAGCCAGGCAGGCAAGCCCAGACTTAAATAATGCACTTCACCAGCCAAACAAACCCACTCTTCCTTTCTTGCACAGCGCATGCAACAGCCCCAGGAGCCGGGCCCGCCGCCAGCGTCTCCTCCTCCTCCTCTGGGCACAGGTGCGGTGCGGTGGCCGCCCGTCCAGCCAGCCAGCCAGCCAGCCAGCCAGCCAGCCAGCCAGCCAGCCGTTCCCACTGCCGCGCCCCTGCTCTGCAGAACAAGAAAAAACGAAAAAGTACCAACACACGCACCCAAAGCGTAGCCAGACAGACCAGCCTCTCCAAGGCCACACACACGCAAAAAAAAACCAACAACAACAACAACAACAAAATAAAATAAAATAAAAAAGAAAAAGCAAGCTGTCGCCTCGCCCCCGCCCGTCCCCCTCCACATGCCCACAAACACAACCGCCACCACGTTCGTCCCCTCCGCTTGTTTTCCTTTCTACAATTTCCCTCTTTTCCACCAAATATCCCGCCGCGGTTTACGGGCACCGGCCGATTTTGCGCCCGCCCACATGTGCCTACTCCCCACCACCATTCCCTCCGCAGCCCGCAGCCCACTTTTCCCCCCTCCCTGCCCACACCACACCACACCGACGTGCTGACGTCGACACGCACCCAAGACAGGGGCCACGACCGTCTTTTTTCCTGGGCCCATCCCCGCACCGCACCGCACCTCCTTCCAATCAACGCTGTGGCGCCTGTGTCCGCGCGAGACGCGTGCGCGCCGCCTCTCTTAACATCCGTCCGCCGTCCGCCGTCCGCCGGCCGGCCCGTTTTTCGCCCCCAGGCCATCCGTCAACCACCACTGCCCCTGCCCCTGCCCGCCCCGCACCACACCACACACCGCTGCTTGCCCTGGCCGTTGCCACCAAAGGCGCCAACCGCAGCCCGCGCGCGCCAGAAAGAGATGGCAAAACTACAGGGACCCAGCCGACCGACGAAAATCAGAGCAATTGGCCGGGAGGATCAAAAAGAGAGCTCCAAAAACCACCGTAGCGAGGCGTGGGAGGAAACGTTACGAGAAGCAGAAAGGAACCAGGAAAAATTCTGGAAATTTCTTAAAACTCGTAAACTAAACACGAAACATCTACATCTATACAGCCGCTCCATGGGGAAGGAACGACCCCACAGACCGAGCTGAAGCACTGGCGGATTCACTAGAAAGGCAATTCCAAGCACCAGAAGCGGTAGATGACGAAACTGATGACCACCAGGAAATGGTACTCAGAAGGGTAAAACCGCATCCTAAGTGCCCCGATCAGAACATCTTTCAATCCAATAAACGCAGAAACCCCATATCTTATCACATCACAAACATACACACATCCTAAGAAGGCATCAGGCCCAGATTCCATCAAACCGCAACTACTACATCATCTACCTCCAGCAACTATCAATAATCTATCTAACATCAATATATAATGCTTGCTTCAGACTAAACTACTTGGAAACAGGCCCGAATTATCACATTACCAAAGCCAAACAAGGACTTATTATTTCCGCAAAACTATAGGCCAATTTCCTTGTTAGACTTCCTTGGAAAGGTTCTCGGAAAGCTCATTCAAACTGAACTGAAGAAATTCATTCTTAAAGGATAACAACATAATCATCCCAGAACAATTCCGATTCCGCGAAGAACACAGCACCACCCACCAGGTGACCAGACTAGTCGAGCACATATGTCAGGCCAGAAACATTAGACACAGTACTGGAGCAGTCCTGCTTGACATTGGAAAAGCATTCGGATAACGCCTTATCTACAAGCTCCACCAGTACAACTGCCCCATCCACATTATTGCTTCTTTTCTCCGCAACAGAGCATTCTATGTCCATGTACCAGGAGCGGCAAGTAACACTAGATCCATAGAGGCTGGAGTCCCGCAAGGCTCAGTGCTGGGGCCCATTCTCTACTCAATATACACAAACAGCTGGGAGGACACTTGTCACTATTTGCAGACGACACTGCAGTCTACCGCAGCAGTTCTAACCTGCAATATAGAGTCACAAAAATAGAGCAACACCTACAATCCATCCAGAAATGGGCTAACCAATGGAAAAAAAATAACAATAAACGCGGAGAAAACCCAAGCAATACAATACGATTCACATTCAAAAGAATACCTCCTAACCTGCATATACGCTTCAGAAATAACAATCTTCCATGGTCAGGCACAATAAAGTATCTAGGCATCAAGCTAGACAAGAGGTTGACATTTAGAGACCATGTTACACACGTTTGTAACAAGGCTGCAGGAGCAATATTCAGACTGTACCCAATCATCAAAGGAAACAGAATAAATATGCGCGCCAAAAAGAAAATCTTCAAAACCGTCATAGGAACCAGCCATCACTTACGGCTCTGAAATCTGGTCAATGGCCGCAGACACCAACATAACAAAAGTAAAAAAGGGTGCAGAACAAATACTTCAGAATTGCTGCTGATGCTGGCCGGTACCAGACAAACCGAGACATATACACAAACCATAACATACTCAAAATCCCGGAAATCATCCAAAGAAAATCCATAAAGTTTTTTTTTCCACCAAACCACGGATTCGAACCACCCACTCATCAGAAAACTGGGACAAAATCCACCCGACCCAAGAACGACATTTCCCATCACGACAAAACACCACAAACTACAACATACCATGATAAACAAAAATAAAATAAAAACACCATAACACTCACTTAAACAACAAACATCTCCACACACCCAAGAGACCCTATCATCCCATCATTTTGTTACCCAACATAATCAGACAGAAGGCAGGGATCAAGGACAGATCCGGTCCTTCGAGTACAGGGGGTAAAAAATACCCATCAGACCAGCTCTCTCTCTCTCTCTCTCTCTCTCTCTCTCTCTCTCTCTCTCTCTCTCTCTCCTCCTCCTCCTCGCTTCTCCGTGCCGACGCTGCCCCGCACACGCGTTCGCGTTCGCGTTCGCGTTCGCGTTCGGCCGACACCACACGACAGGTCTTTGGGGCCCCGCCACTGCGCACACGCACGCCTCACCGCCACATCCCGCAACCCTTGGGGGATGTTTCCCAACATCAACGCGCCCCAATTCCACTCTCTGCCCGTGCCGCACTCTCCACTTTGCTTCTCCCCGTCCCCTACACACACGACTACCGAAACCCTGGTTGACACACCTTCTCGTAGGACAGGGGTGCGTGCGTGCGTTGTCTTGACGGTGACAGCAACAGCAACAGCAACGGCAACGGATCCGTCGATCCCATAACCCCCCCCCCCCCCCACTCGGTAAAGAACCATGTTCAACCCACACTACACAACAAGGGGGGCACACACGAACGCGAAAGAAAGGGCAGGGCAGGGCAGGGCAACTATCTCGTACACATTCTTCCTCAGAACCCACATATCACATCAACGAACGGGAGGCCAATTGCGGACTCAGCCGTGTCAGGCAAATCCAACCCAACCAACACCTCCCACGGAAACCCTGACACTGATCCAGCAGTACGTCCACATACATCGCCACACCAAATACGGGTGACGAGTGAGCAACAAATGGAACAATACACAACAAGGCTGACCTAATAAAAACTGCACGTCACGTCATACCTTCCAGACAGACGCAGTTCCGACGGGACGGCGGAACCGTATACGTACCTTTCAGCCACAACAACCGACCGACTGGACACGCCCGCGTCTCCAGCCAGCCAACCACCAGGGCCACACAGCCCGCAAGTTTCAGCGTCAACACTTCTTAACGTACGTTGCAAACTTTTCAAAACATTGCCACACACACACACACACACCACGAAAAGCGTCAACCTCTCTCACACTGGATACACTCAACACTTTTTGTCGGCGGAGCTTGAGGCCAACGGTTGACACACCCCCACCGGCCACACAGTTTCCCTTTGAAAATTGCAGTGAGGGAGACGCGGCATTACGAGAGGGTTGTTTCCGAGAGCGCGAGCTGGACGGAGCTGCGGCGCCGCCGCCACCGAGGTGTAATGAACGCACGCGATGCCGCATGACAGCCCATCACCAAAGTTTCACCCACAACTGCACAGGTCGCACCCCCTTTTCGCGCCATACTAGTGTCGATCGTCAATTACAGCTCACGGTGTTCGCATTTGCCACTTGACGGGGGGGAAAAGAAAACAAACATCTGACACGCCATGTGTTTCTCTCTCTGTTATATCTAGGTCATTGGGCAGCCACTGTAAAAAAAAAAAAAAAAATAAAATAAAAAAAAAAAGATTTTACGACATGGTTGGGTAAGTGATTTAAAGACAACAATTGTGGGTCACACACCATAGACCATTTCGATGGTGTTCTTGTTTTTCTCTTTTTTCTTTTTTTATCGCTCAATTGAAATAAAACCTGGGGATGATGCAATGCTGCGATATGGCACAACGTCGTCCATTGTACAACTCGGGAACAAAAAGAAACCAATTCAGGGAACGTTCGTTCCTTCACAACGTTTCTTTCAACGCACTTGGTCTTTACCATCCTGTATTCAAACACATTTCCTTTCATCAACTAGGGCATTTCCATAACAGTTTGTTTCCGTTTCTGTGAGCACAATACTGCTTCTTCGACGTCATTTCACCATCTTAACTAGACAAACAACAAATAGGAAAACAGCCTTGAGAACCCCGTCCACCAAATTTCAGTTAGCATGGCATCAAGATTCTTTTCCGGGGAGTGCAGTGCAGCTGACGCTGCTCAGACCATATACCGTCGCCAGTCTCACTGAACTCTTGCGCATTCCATTCTACGCTACGTGACAATGCGTGGTCCCACGTCCAAAAATGAATGAATCAAACCCGCCCAGAGAGCGTCTTGTGCGAGGGGACACACGATATAGAGAACAACAAAACACACAGGGGACACCACCAAAGTTAGAGAGAACGTTTCCACCACGGCAGACACTTACAGCAGCCGCGAGGTTACGCGCTTTTTTTTTTGCCCCCCACTGCACACCTCCGACACCACGGGAACGTTCACCGTCCCGTTGCCCTACACCGGCGTTTCTCTTTTCAACCCCCCACCCTATTCCTCGCTCCCCGGACATTCGACCGATCACAAAGTGCTACCTCTCGTTACCGTCGGGTGCCCCTCTTCATCCCCGGGGCGCCAACAACAAACAAAAACAAAACAAAAAAAACACCACCACCACCACCACCACCGACGCCGTCGTCTCGCGTCACCTCACTCAACTGAACGGAAAATACACGTACATCCAGAATGACGACACCGCCTCCACAAACAAAAACAAAAACAAAAACCAGACGTCAGACGTCAGACGTCAGGTCGAAAGAGGGTACCGTACGTCGTGGCGCGTGTCTCCTAACTCACCTCGCGCGTACAAATACAATACAATACAATGCGTGTCTCCTCACGTTCACACACACCTCCACGCTCCACTTTTACGTCGCCCAACCAACCAACTAACTTAACCCACCCGCTCGGCGTAGAGCAACAGTAGGCGGCAACGTGTTTCTCACCCTCGCCACCAACGGTGTGACATCCGACAATCGCGGTTTGCTTTCCTTCCTTTCTTTCTTTCCGTTCCACACCTCCGGCCATACCATACAAAGGGGACAAAAAATATATCAAACAAGCCAACTCCAGCGATCCGCCCCCCTAACACCAACACGTCTCGAAACACCCACGCCCACGACCCGGCTGTGGCTAAAGTGCGTATCCCAACGTCACACCAAAACCAAAGGCGCCGGCGCCGCACCACAGCTACAGCTGTGCCGCCGTCCACCCGCTCACAACAACAACAATTCCGCCCTTCCCGCAAAGGCATTTTGGTGGCCCTGAAAAGGGCCGTTTTTTTTTTCTTCCTTTTGCCGCTCTCGCCGCGCCGCGGACGAGCCTCCTATTTCCAAGAGCCACCTCCTTACTTGGAGCTCGTGTACTTGGTCACCGCCTTCGTGCCCTCGCTCACCGCGTGCTTGGCCAGCTCGCCAGGCAGCAAGAGCCGCACAGCGGTCTGGATCTCGCGGGACGTGATGGTCGAGCGCTTGTTGTAGTGCACCAGGCGAAAAGCCTCGGCCGCAATGCGCTCGAAAATGTCGTTCACGAAGCTGTTCATGATGCTCATCGCCTTCGACGAGATGCCCGTGTCAGGGTGCACCTGCTTCAGCACCTTGTAGATGTAGATGGCATAGCTCTCCTTCCTCTTGCGCTTCTTCTTCTTGTCGCCCTTCGAAATGTTCTTCTGCGCCTTGCCAGCCTTCTTGGCGGCTTTCCCGCTAGTCTTGGGCGGCATCACGAACAAACAGGCAGGCAGGCAGGCACGCGCAGTCAGTCAGTCACGAAGCGCTCCGCTCCAGTCAGCGTCTCCCCACACAGTGGCACCCGCCGACCTGATATGTTTGGGGTTTTCTCCCCCTTTTGTTAATTGAAGTACCGGCAACCTATTGATGCCTTGACTTTCGAGATGGCGCCTTTTGGTTAGGATTGGCTTTGTTTGTCTGTAATGGTTTGGGGATTTCCCCGGGTATATGAACTGTGTTTGATTTGTCTAGTGTAATACTAATGATGGTTATGAAATGAGTGGATGAAATTCAGTGTAGCCCGTCATCTGAACTGACGGTGAATGGTAGTGATGGGAGTTCTGTGAGTAGGGAGAATATCTGGTCCCAGGGATCTAATGAGGGGGAAAGGTGAGGAATGACATGTTTCGTAGAATTTCATTGACTTGATTTTGATGAGATGGTTAAATGTTGGTTGGCCCAGCATACCTCTAATTTCCTCGTTACTGGAGAACCAGGGGGCATCGGTGATTATTCTAAACGTCTTGTTTTGTATCACTTCCAGTGAGGCCAGGTGTGTGTTTGCCGCCATGCTCCACACCTCCGATCCATAAAGAATAACTGGCAAGATTATTGTTTTCCATATTCGGAGCTTCGCCTCTGTTGATAAGCCCCTGCCCTTAAGAAGGGGATACAATTGGTAGAGCCAGGCGGAACCTTTGTTTTTGGCCTCTGTTATATGCTGTTTGAACGTGAGGTTCTTGTCTATGTTGAGTCCCAGGTATTTTATTACTTTTCTCCATGGGAGTTGTTGTCCGTTATGGTTGAGATTTCTGATGGGTCTTGTTATTTTGTGTGTGAAAATTATGGCTTGGCACTTGCCCGGATTTACTTTTACTTTCCATAAGTTACACCAACGTTCGACTTTGTTGAGGTGCCGCTGGAGGCTACACGTTATACGATTTATGTTACGCCCGCTGTGGTATAGCGCTGTGTCATCAGCGTAGAGCGCTATGTTCCCACCCGGCTCTTTTGGGATATCGTTTGTGAACACAAGGTAGAGGAGGGGGCCAAGCACAGATCCCTGTGGGACACCCGCTTCTATATTGGTTATTGGACTTTTCGCTCCATCAACTGAAGCGAAAAACCTCCTGTCTGTCAAAAATGAGTGAATAATTTTTAACAGGTGATTGGGGCAATTTAGCTTCGACAGCTTTTAGAGTAGGCCGTCATGCCAGACACGGTCAAACGCCTTCTCTATGTCGAGGAATATGGCTGCAGTACTGTCTCCATGTTGTTTCTCAGCGCAGATGTGCTCCACCAGGCGGATGGCTTGCTGGGTGGTGCTATGACCAGCACGAAAACCGAATTGTTCAGGGGTAAGGAGAGTGTTATCGTTTAGGAATTTAAGTAGGGCATTTAGGATAAGGATTTCAAGAAGTTTTGATACGTGGTTTAATAGCGAGATAGGACGATAGTTTTGTGGGAATAGATGGTCTTTGTTGGGTTTGGGGATTGAGATGATCTTGGCAACCTTCCAGGCTGAAGGGAAATATTGTAGCTTGAGACAATGGTTGAGGATATTTGATAGATGGGAAATGGCAGGTTGTGGAAGGTGTTTAAGAAGTGGGGGTTTTATAAGGTCAGGACCAGGGGCTTTTGCATTGCCGATCCGCCTGATGTAAGCTGTTATTTCGCGTTCATTTGTGTCTGCGAAGGTGGTGTCAATCCTGTCATTGAGTTTTCGTGCGAGGTGCCTCTCGACTCTCCTCTCTAGCCTCTCTGCTTCTTCTTCGTCGTTCTCTACTATGTTTTCTTGGAACTGGAGTTCGTAGGTGTCTGACATGGCGGCCGCCTTATCTGCAGGGGTGTAAACCAGCCCCTGTTGCCCATGCAGTGGTCTTGTGGCAGTCTGGGGTTGCCGCCTAGCCTTTATGATTCGCCAGAATTGTTCAGGGTTTGATTCGGCTGCCTGCAAGCTCTGTTGGTATCTGCTGCACCGGAGCATATGCAATCTGGTTTTGATTTCACGGGCCATTTGGTCCATTAACCTCCTATCCTGAGGGTAACGGTATGTTTGCCATCGCTTCCTGGTCCGGTTTTTGTCCGTTATTAACCGGGCTAGGTCTGGTGGTAAGTTGCTCCTGCCCCTATTTTGGGTGAGTTTGTTGGTTGTGACTTGGGCACAGCTTTTAATGATGTTAGTTAAGTTTTCTACGGCTTTGTCTATGTCTTCAGTCGATGCGTATTCCGATGCTGGGTCTGGTATGTGATGTGCCACTAGTTCTTTATATCGTACCCAGTTTGTGTGATACGTAGTGTGGATGTTTTCTGTTGGTATGATGTGGTCATTTTCGAATCTTAAGATGACTGGGCTATGGTCGGAGTTCAGGGTGTTTATGCACGCCGCCGCCGCACCTTTACCAGCTCGCCCTGCTGCGGCCGCCGACCAATGGGGCGCGCGCGCAACCGGCCGCCGCACCCGAGCCCATAAAGGACCCCCACCCCGCCGGCCGAACAAACGCTGA
This sequence comes from Schistocerca gregaria, assembly GCF_023897955.1. NCBI lineage: Eukaryota > Metazoa > Arthropoda > Insecta > Orthoptera > Acrididae > Schistocerca > Schistocerca gregaria. The sequence goes on along the minus strand of NC_064927.1, from coordinate 101,753,740 downwards.
GTAGTTTCACCGACACGGTCCTCCAAGCAGCTCAGGGCGCAACACCAGAACTCCCAACCCTTCCACCCCCCACACAGCGACTGCCACCCCAGCTGCTTGCCCAGATCAGGCACAAAAACAGGACCGCGAAGGAATGGAAACTTACGCGAAACCTGGACACCAGGAGGCTGCTCAATAGATTACAGAGAGAACTTAAGGTCGCGCTCACTGAGCACAGAAACCAGCAATGGTCAAACCGCCTTACATCTCTCAAAGTGCAGGACAACAGCCTTTGGCAAGCAACTAAGCAGTTCACTAAAAGACGCGCAAGGATGCCGCCTCTGCACGGCGAGAGAGGACTAGTGTTCAGCGCTCAAGACAAAGCCAACGCACTCGCCGACGTCTTCGAGAAGCAATTCACACCAGCAGAGGCGCAGGACCACGAACATGAAAGAATGGTCCGCAGACAACTAATCGCATTTCTGGCAGCAGACGATGACGTCGATGAAGTTCCACCTACCTTCTCAACGGAGGAGGTAGCGGTAGCCATCAAATCGCTGCCCAACAAGAAAGCCCCAGGTCACGATCTCCTCACCAATGAACTGCTTAAGCACCTGCCCCAGCTAGCGATAGAAAAACTGACAGAAACGTTCAATGAAATCACGCGATCACAAAAATTCCCGAAACAGTGAAAACACGCGGAAGTGGTCGCGATCGCTAAGCCTGGAAAAGACCCCATCTTTCCCCAGCACCATCGCCCCATAAGCTTACTCCCAACGCTGAGTAAGCTGTACGAGCGCCTCCTCTTAGTGCACATTGACAGGCACATAAAAAGAGAGAACGCGCCTAAACCCGCACACCGCCAAACAAACAAAACGGCCCTTTTCAGGGCCACTAACGTCTCTCCGTCGCGAGCAAAACTTTGTCGGTCGCAACGACTAGTTCCCCACTCACTCCAGTCCAGTCGTCCCACCCCCGGCCCGGCCCGGCGCCGCCGTTTCCAAAAAAAAGCACCGCACCGGCTGAGGCAAGTCGCAAGCGTCAATAGCGCCACCCACACAGACCACGAGACAAAACGTGACGCCCGGAAAGCAGAGCAAAAAAGACTATTCCAAAACCACGACCAAGACAAACAAACAAACGCGGCGCAAAATAAATAGGTAAAAATAAAAAATAAAATACACTTTAACACCAACCACACAACCGCGCGCCGCCGCCCACGCCCGCCAACGACCCCACAATCCAACCACCGCGGCACGCAAACACCATCCACACATGAAACAAACAAACGCCAGCAAGCAAGACAGACAACAACAAGGCAACCGACCGACCACGACAATCAACACCTTCCCGACGTGCTTTGATGGCCCTGAGAAGGGCCGTTTTTGTTTTTGTCCGGGACCGCGCGACAGCCTCTGGTTGCGCGCCGGCCACCAGGCGACGGTGTCAAGCGCCAACCGCCAACCCTTCCCTGCCCCTTTTACTTCTTCTTCTTGGGCGAAGCCTTCGCCTTAGACGGCGTCGCCGTCGCCTTCTTCGGGCGCGGCGCCTTCGGCTTCTTCGTCGGAACCTTGGCGGCCTTCTTCGCCTTCGACGGCGACTTGGCCTTGGCCGGCTTGGCCGCAGCCGCCTTCTTCGCACCCGCGGGAGCGGCCGACGCCGCAGACGCCTTCTTGGCGGCGCCCGCCTTCCGACCGGTCGCCGCCTTCACGCCGCCAGCCTTCTTTGCGCCGGCCGCACGGGCCCCCTTCTTCTCCTTGCTGGCCGGAGCGGCGCGCTTCTTCTTCGCACCACCGCCACCACGAGCCTTGCCGCCCTCGGCCGCCCCGCCGCCGGCGCGGGCAAGCTTGAAAGAGCCCGACGCGCCCTTCCCCTTCGTCTGCACCAGCTCGCCAGCCACGACGGCCGACTTGAGGTACTTCTTGATAAAGGGCGCCAGCTTCTCCGCGTCCAGCTTGTAGTGCGCGGCAATGTACTTCTTGATCGCCTGCAGCGACGACCCGCCGCGCTCCTTCAGACTCTTGATGGCGGCCGTCACCATCTCAGAGGTGCGCGGGTGCGCAGGCTTGGCGCGCGGCTTCTTCGCAGACGACGCAGACTTGGCCTTCTTCGTAGTGCCGGTGGCGGCGGGTGCCGCGGCAGTCTCGTTCGTAGCCGCCTGGTCTGCCATCTTTTGCTTGTTCTCTTTTCTTTTTTCCCCTTGGTTTCGCTTCCTTCTCTCTTTCGACGACGCACAACAGCGAGGGGCGCGCAGCAGAGAATAGCCGCGCACGCGAGCGAGCGAGCGACTCTTAACCTAAGGGACATCCTAAGTGCCCTGTGGTTTCACAGGCTAAACCCAATTGTTATTCCTGTTTATCCTAATTGTATTTGTGTCTCTGATGGCCTAACGTGTTGTGTGTGTCCTATGTGTCACATGAGTGTTGTGTGCGTGTGTAGTGTGTCTGATTTTGCTCCAACAGTGGTCGTGAGTGTTTCCACTGGCGATTACTGCCGAAGCATGTCGGGCCATCGTGTGGTCCCCCTCCTGTGCTCCTGGGTACCCAGGTTTGCTATTAACCTGTTGTCTGACTGGGACGACAGTTCATAGAACTGCCGCGCCAGCAGTTTGAAGCGATCCCTAATCATGGGGATCCCTGTGACGTCATGCAGGTCCCTGGTGGGGAAGTCCCGCGGGAGGTGCATGGCAAGGCGCAGGACCTTACCTTGTAGGCCTTGTAACCGCTTGATATGGCAGTCGGCGGCATTTCCCCACACTACGGCCGCGTATTCCAGCACTGGCCTGATCAGTGCTAGATATAGCGTAATGCCGCAGTGTGTGGGAAGCGTGGACTGTGGATTTAGTACAGGGTAGAGTTCGCGTAAGCGTCCTAAGACTCTGCCCCTAACCTCTGTGACATGTGGTCCCCATGTGAGGTGCCGGTCTAAAGTCACGCCCAGATACTTAACAGTGCGAGACCATGGGATGGGGCCTCCCATGATCTGCACTGGTTGAAGATCCCTTGGTATCCGGCGACGTATAATAATAATTGCCTGGCTTTTTGTGGCGTTAAATTTCAGGCGCCATTTTGTTGCCCAAGCTCCCAATACGTCGCACGCCTCTTGTAGGCGACGACGAAGGATATTAACCTTGAGGCATCGTGCGTAGAGGGCGGTGTCGTCCGCATATAGTGCTAGCGACACTCTCTGCGTCCTAGGTACATCTGACGTGTACAGGGTGTACAACAGGGGGCCAAGGACGGATCCCTGTGGTACTCCCGCACGAACAGGCCTATTAGTGGATACTCCGTCACCGGCGCGGACACTAAAAGTGCGATTTTGCAGGTAGGATGCAATGAGTTTCACATGTGGCGTCGGTACCCCCAGTTCAAAAAGTTTGAATAGGAGGCCCTCATGCCACACGCTGTCAAAGGCCCTGGAGACGTCAAGGAGTATCGCCCCTGAATACTCCCGGCGCTCCAGGGCACCCATCGCATCTTCTACTAACCTCAAGAGCTGTTGCTGTGTACTATGCCCCTGCCGAAAACTGAACTGTTCGGGAGGCATGAGCAACTCGCGGTTTACATGAGCTAGAAGTCGTTGGGCATAAATCCGCTCAAAGACCTTTGACATTACTGGGAGGAGGCTAATAGGTCGGTAGTTTTGCGGCAGCCTTGCATCCTTCCCTGACTTTGGGATGGCTACCACCTCTGCATGTTTCCATACAGAGGGGTAGTCCCCAGTTCGCAGCACATGGTTGAATAGCTCGGTGAGCGGCTGGATAGCAGGAGGGGGGAGCTGCCGTAGCATAACTGCCTCCACTCTGTCACTGCCACCGGCTTTCCTGGTGTTTAGGGTTCGCAGTTGGTATTCAACCTCCTCCTCAGTGATAGCAGCTATCTCGTCCTCTGGAGCTGCCTCTGCTGCCAGGAATACAGGCAGACGCTCGTGCACGAGTTGTACATGTGCTGCGTCTATGATGTCCGCTACAGGCGTGAAGTTGGCTGCAAACGTGTCAGCCAGGGCGCTAGCCTTGGCGTCTGGTTCGCAAACCACCTCCCCACCAACTTGTAGCGAAGGTATACGCTGCCCTTTCCTGAGAAGCCTCTTTGTCGTCTGCCAGGCAGAGCCATCATCAAGGCGGAGCATGGCCACCCTCCCTGCCCACTCTCTATTGCGATGGTTTTCAACCGCCACTTTAATCTCGCGCCTGAGTTGGTTGAGGCGACGTTTAGTGGGGGCTTGCCTCGTGATTTGCCATTCTCTGAAAACCCTATTTTTGTGGCGTATGGCTTCCAGAATATCAGGAGGGAGCTGGCGCGAACATTCAGGCGGCCTGCGTGGTCCCCTCGGTGTTGCTGCGTCTACAGCTTGTAGCGCAACCTCAGCGAGCCGTCGTATCATCTCATCAGCTCCTACATCACGTGGGTGAGGAACGGTATCGAGATCGTCAAGTACACTTTCCCGATATCGCTCCCAATCCACCCTGCGAAGCTGTCTACGCCATTGTGGTGGCTCTGTTCCCTGGAGATCAATGTCAAAAACCACGGGGACATGATCCGACGATAGTGCGCACCGCGTAGTGGCAGTAATGAGGTGTCCGATACCCCTCACCACCGCCACATCGAGTACGTCAGCTAGGCCTCTGTTGTGGGGATAGATGGTTGGGTCGTAGGGGCCCACCACGATCCCATTGTGCTGCCGTACTACACGTAGTAGGCGTCGTCCACTGGTATTAGTGACTCTTGAATGCCACTCCGCGTGTTTCGCGTTTAAGTCTCCGGCGACAAAGAGTTTCCCACGAAGGTTCATCAGTGTCGCGAAGTCAGCGGGATTCAGGAGTCCCCTAGGCGGTCGGTAGGCTGCCACAAAAGTGATCTGACCCTCTGAGGTTTGTACTGCTACAGCAGTGGCCTCAATCGTAGCAAGCTGAGGCACTTGTACTAAATGGTGCTTGAGAGAGGTTTTGATATATACTGCAGTACCTCCCCCTGCCGTTAACCTATCTGTTCGGTAGCAAGTGTAGTTTGCTGCACGAACGTTGACTCCTGGCTTTAGGTGTGTTTCGCAGACGAGACAGATGTCTACTGCCTCGTCATACAGAAATTGGCGGAACTCACCAGCCTGTGTTCTTATGCCGTTTGCATTCCATGCGCAAACTGTCAAGCCATGAAGTGGTGTATTATTCATGGTTTTGCATGGAAACCTGTTGGTGGCCGGCTGCTAGAGCCGTCTGCACTGCAGCAATCAAGAGCTGCGGTAATTGCACGAGCATCTCCTTGACAGTTCTGAGAAGCGAGCAAAGCTCAGCTTGCAAATCTGCAGGAGTCTCCTGGCTTGCTGAGGTTGCAGATGCGATCGGCTGCTCTATCTGCCGTCCGCTCCCGTGGGCGGCTACAGCTGCCGGCTCTGTTTCGCTCTGCTGTGCTGCGTTCTGATTGGCTGGCGCGAGCCGCTCTCTCTCTGTTCTCTGCCGTCCGCGCCCGGAAACGACTTCCTTTGCGACGGGGCGAGCGTCACTCACATCAGCCCGCTGGCCGACGTTTTCAACCTCGGCACGCGGGCGTGTTCTGATAGCATCGCTAACCTGACGCGGTCGTGCCGATTTAGCCTGAGTGGCAGGTGCGGCAGCCTTTCCCCTCGCGATTTGGCTAAAACTAAGGCCAGGGGTCACCCGTTTGGCCGGAGCATTGTTGGCACGCTGTTTAGCGTCCGCCTTCTTAAACGTTGCACAGCCACGATAGCTGGCAACATGCTCCTGTTCACAGTTACAGCACTTAGGTTTTACGTCCTGTGTCTGTTTACAGTCACGGCTCTGATGCGGGCCTGCACATTTTACACACTTGGCCGGCATACTGCACCATCTCGCGACATGGTTTAGTCCTTGGCACTGGTAGCACTGTGCCCTTCTACCCCTGCCGCGAAATCGTTCCACAAGCACATTGCGAATATTTGCAACTGTTCTCAGTTGAAATATTTTCCTATTTTCAGCATTATCCACTAGTATTACCTGGAATAGTGGCATCTGCTCATTTGTTCCGGGCGTCTTCATGCGAGAGACAGCCCTGACACCATAACCTAATTCCTCTAACTCCTCTTTTAGGTGGTCCGGGTCCATTTTAAATGGGAGTCTGCGGAAAACCACCTTGAGCAGTTTCAGTGGCTCTGTAGAGTGAGTGTAGTTGGGCACGCCCATTTCCCCAAACACTTTCATGAGAGTCACATAGTCCTCTGTATCTTTGACAGTGACCTTATATGTGTCCCTGCCTGCAGTTTTAAGAATAAAGTTGCCCTGCACCCTACTTTTCAAGAGCTGTTGAAAGCTTTTGAAATCAGCCGTCCATCTGACGACGATGGGAGGAGGAGCACGGGTCTTTGGCCTAGCCGGTTGTTCGATACTCGCGTCTTCCGGCGCATCCGTGACAGTGGCATACCTATTGGTTGTCTCTAGCGGGGGAGCTCGTGTGAGCTCTGCTGCCCTGGCAGTGTGCTTCCTGCTCGGTACCTGGAAGCCGTCGTCGGTGGAGCAGCGGTCGCCAGTGGCGGCCTTGGTGCCCACCTGTGACGCCTTCTTCTTAGTGCGCGTCCTAGGCGCCTTGCCCTTCGAGGCGGCCGGTTTCTTTGCTGATGCCTCAGCTCTATCAGCAGCGGGGCGCTTCCTTGCGGTCGCGTCCGCATCCCAGCGGTGCGTGTGCGTGACCTCCTCCCGACCACTCGAGGTCACGTCCACGTCCACGTCCATGCTCGCTTGCCCACTGTCTGGTATGAGACCTTTCAGTAAGGCCAAGCTCTTCTCAGCCGCAGCCGCAGCCGCAGCCGCAGCAGCCTCGGTAGCACCGGTGCAGCTAGTAACCGCGTCATTTGCGTGCGAGACAGGTGTCTCGTCCGCGACGCAGCGTTCGCTCGCACCGGTGGTGCAGGGGGTGGGTACCACCGGAAAACAGCCAGGGTACGTCAGTGGCCCTCCCCTTACATCAAGAACTCGTGCCACTGTGTGCGGGAGCAAACCCCCGTCCACATCACACGTAGAGCTACGATGATCGCCTTCGGCGTGCGGAGCCGAGGCCCCGTCCGCCGACGATAACCTCCTAACATTCGGCATCGTAGCCACACTGCCGCGCACGCGCCTGGCCCAGCCAGTGTCGCGGGCGGGCGCGGACGGCCGAGAGAGCGGCCGCCACTCGGCGCGCCGCCGCGCCGCCACGCCGCGCCTCCCGCGCTTGCTACCACCATTCGAGTGCGAGATGTCGCAGAAGACAGACGTGCGCGGAGCGAAGGGTGTGGCGGATCGCCGTCCGGCGGGGCTTGCCCCGTCGGCGGCCTCATCCGGCCCCCCATCTATGACGACCAGGGCTATGGAGGAGAGGAACAAGAGTATGACGGACCCGGCTTCGACCATGGACCTCGATTTGGCCGATTTCTCCGACACTTCCATCGACGATGACGTCGTCCTGAGGCAGACACCATCGACGGCGGCTTCTCGGAAGAAGAGGGGCACTGACGGTGGTTCACACGCGGCCGACGTTCCCGACGATGGATTCCGCAAGCCGCCAAAGAAGCGCCAAGCTCGGACGGCGCAAGTACAGCCGCAGGCGGCGGATATTCCGGTACACAACCGGTTTGATGACATCCCTGAAGACACCGACGATGCAGCTCAGCCTAGTCTCCAGCACCAGGCGCAGCAGCAGCAACCGCAACAGCAGAGGCGCATTCCGCCTATCGTGCTGCAGCTTCCCTCGTCGTATAAGGAATTTTACGAGTGGTTAAAGCAGCACTTAAAGCAGCCTTTCACCGCTCGGCAGACGGGCGGTGACAAACTGAAGCTTTCGGTCTCCACCCTCGACGATTACACCACCGTTATGGACTTCCTGGGTGCACAAGGGATTCCAAATTACACTTTCCAGGTCGTTCGGCCGCCGACGCTGAAGGTGGTTCTTCGTGGGATTCTGGATTCACTCCCTAACGACTGGGTCAAAGAAGAACTAGAAGACCTCGGCTTCGCCGCCACGATCGTGGACTACCACAAAATTCCGGGCACTAACCGTCGGTCAGGCCTCAGAATTGTAATCCTTCCTGACACGCCGGACCATCGCAAGATTTTCAACATCACCCGCCTTTGCGGACTTGTTATGTCTGCAGAAACACTCCGCAAGTCACGTGGGGTGACGCAATGTTACCGGTGCCAGGGCTTCAACCATGTGGCTCGTGGTTGTACGATGCCCTTTGTTTGCGTCAAGTGCGGCGGCGCCCATGACAGCCGGCAATGTCCAGTACCGAGGGAAGAACCAGCGAAGTGTGGCCTGTGTGGTGGACGACACCTCGCCAACTTCAGGTCGTGTCCCAAACATAAGGAGGCCAGCCGACGGCAACGAGGGCTTCCCCCGCTCACCGCCAGGGATCGCCGCCGAAGGACCACCGTCGTCAGCAGCACTCCTGCCAGCTTCCGCCACGTGGGGGCCCCGCAGCAGGGACAGGGCTCACTCTCGCAGTCCCGTCCTCCTAACGCCTGGCAGCGTCCACTTGCTGCACCATCTGTCATCCGCAGAGACGCCCCTGCGTCATCTGCCGCTCCGACGGACGTTCCAGAAGGCCCCGCCGCCTTTCCGCCGATGCGCCGCCGCCATCCCGTCCACCACACTCCGCCGCCCGGCCAGCAACCGAGTGTCGACTCCCACGACCTCTTCACCTTACTCCAGACCATGATGACGGCGGTCACCGAGATGAGCCGCGCCATCCAGGCGTTACCCGCCACACTCGCTGCCACCGTCGAATCGACGATCCGAAGCGTTCTTCCCACCACCAACGACGCTCCCCAACGTCATGGATAGGGTGCGACGTTTCGAGGAACTTCGTATTTCAACATACAATGCCGACGGACTTTTCCGCGATCTTCTGGAAGTTAAGCACTTCCTTGAAGTCCACAACATCGACATCTTTCTCGTGACGGAGACGCACCTGAAGGCGGGTCTACGGGCCAACATCTCCAACTACAAGTGCTATCGCTACGATCGACCCACCCGTGGCGGTGGCACCGCGATCTACGTCAAGCGGAATATCCGCCACTATGTCGTGCCCACTCCACCCTTACGACAGATGGAGGCGACGGCTGTGGCTGTGGTGACGTCAGCGGGGGTCGTCACCTTCGTCTCCGTTTACCGTCCTCCTCGCTACCTGCTGGACGTCGACGATGTCTATGCGCTGCTCCGTCTCCCGGGGAAGCTCTTTTTGGCCGGCGACTTCAACGCCAAACATGCGGCGTGGAATTCTCTGCATACCACCCACAGCGGCCGCCAGTTCCATCGAGTCATCGACAGGGTTGGTGCCTACGCTTGCGGGCCTGATGAGCCGACCTGCTACCCGTCCCGTGGCACGCCGGACGTCCTTGATTTCGCCATCACAAAAGGCCTGCATCAATTCATGACGGCAGATGTCGTCCATGAGTTGAATTCCAACCATCTGCCGGTGCTCTTCAATCTTGCTGTTGATCCCGCCGTCAGCTCGCCTCGGCTTAATCTTCGGCGTACCGACTGGATTGCCTATCGTGCCGACGTCTCCGCCCGCATGCAGCCACGTCTTGACGCCGACATCGACGACGTCGACGCTGACGTCACTGCCTTTGACGCTGTCGTGCACTCAGCGCTGCTCAGATCCACGCCTGTGTCCCGAGGTTCGCTGTCCCAGCGCCCGGGACTGCCGGCTGACATCTTAGATCAAATCCGGATCAGGAACCGTCTCAGTAAGGAATGGCGCCTTACCCGCGACCCCCTTCTGAAGCGGCGCATCAACCTTCTCCGCCATAACATCAAGGCAGCCATCAACTCCCACAAGAACGACCAGTGGGCTCAGAAGCTGGCATCGTTCACCCCGGATCCCAAGGCGTGGGACGCGGTGCGCTTCTTTACCAAGCGGAAGCACCCTCTGCCCCCTCTGGACTCGCCGACTGGTGTTGCCTATACACCCGTGGATAAGGCTAACGCCCTTGCTGATGTATTTCAGGCGAACTTCGTCCCACTCGACGATCCTGTGGACCAACAGTTCGTTCATGATGTGGACCGTGGCCTCGAGGCCTACCTCTCTGTCGACCGCCCTGACGACGATCATCTTCCCATCTTCACCACCGATGAAGTGACCACCTGCATCCGGGCGATGGCCGCTAACAAGGCTCCTGGCGCCGACGACGTCCCTGGGAGGGCGCTCCGGGAATTGCCTCCTGCAGCACATGCGTACCTTGCCCGCCTTTTCAGTGCAATTCTGGTGACGCATAAATATCCGGCTGCCTGGAAGCACGCTGTCGTAGTCGCCATACCCAAGCCGGGTAAGGACAGGAAGAACCCTAACAACTACCGGCCCATCAGCTTGCTTCCGCAGTTCAGCAAAATCTTCGAGCGGCTCCTCCTTCACCGGCTCAAGATTCTTATGGACCGTCGTCGCCTGTTGCCTCTGGAGCAGTTCGGATTCCAGGGTGGCCACTCCTCTACGCAGCAAATCGTCCGCGTTGTTGAGGCTATTACAAAGGCCTTCAACTACCAGGAGTACTGTGGCGCCATTTTTCTTGATGCCAGCAGGGCCTTCGACAGTGTGTGGCACTCCGGGCTGCTGTGGAAGCTCCGTATGCATGGATTTCCTCGGCCCCTCGTCCACCTGATGGCAAGCTATCTGCGGGGGCGCACCTTTGTCGTCCGCGTTGACGACTCTACCTCGACGATCCGTCCTATTGCCGCCGGCGTCCCGCAGGGTTCGGTCCTCGGTCCGACACTGTATTCACTATATACCGCTGATATTCCAACCTCTCCCCGGGTGGAGCGCGCGATGTACGCCGATGACACGGCGATCTTCACACGCAGCCCGTGGCCCCAAGCCATGTATCGCCGGCTCCAGGATGCGTGCGCCGCCCTCGAAGAGTGGGCGACTCTTTGGCGTGTAAGGTTCAACGCCCAGAAGAGCCAAGCTGTGATCTTCACGCGCAAGAGGACGCCGCCACATGATGAGCACCTACAGTTATTCGGCGAGGTCATCCCCTGGACGCCGACGGCCACTTATCTCGGGGTCGTCTTGGATCGCAAACTCATCTGGCAGCAGCAGGTGCTCGCAGTTCGACGGAAGGTTGAGCAGCGGCTGGCGCTTTATCCCTTGCTGAACGAGTATTCGGCGCTCTCTGTCACCAATGGGCTCCTCATCTATAGGATGTTCGTGCGTCCTGTTATGGATTATGCCTGCGCTGCCTGGGGCAATGCGGCGCATCGCCACCTTCACCGATTACAGGCGCAGCAGAATAAGGCGCTTCGCCGGATCTTTCACGTGCATCCGCAGTTTCCGGCGCGATATCTACATGAAGCCGCCCACGAAAAGGAAGTGCTCTCTCGCTTTCAGGCCATCGCACGGAAGATGTACAACAAAGCTGCTGCATCAGATAATCCCCTAATCAGGAACCTTGGGGCGCCTATAGATGAACGTGACCTCTATCAGAGGCCCGTTGCACTGCTGCTGCGATAATGCCGGCAGTTGCAACTAACAGACACATCAGTTCCCACAGATTGTATATTCCGAATACCACGTAATTAGAAGCCAATACAGAAACTCCTGATGTTCCTCTTTTCCGACCCTCAGCCGGTGTAGTCAATGCCTTCGGGTAAATACTACATTCCAACACTTGACGAAGTTCGATGATCGTGGACTGGAGCGCTTGCTACCGCCCAACGTCCGACAGCCTGCGCGGAGCAGCCCCCAACCTGCGCCGCAACCACCCGCGCCATTCAAACCACCGAGGATGGGGCTACACACACCGACACCACGGTCGCCAACCAGTCGCCGCGGCGGCGCCGCAAACCACGGCCAAACTGCAGCCACCGCGCGCCACAGCCTGGGTCGGCCCGCCGAGAATCGCCGCCCCCGCCCAAATGCCGCCCCCACAGCCCCAGCCGACGACCCGCCACAATGGCCAAACCTTCGTCAAAACTCCCACACCGTCGCCGCGGCAGCCCGGCCACCGCGGCCGGCGCCACAGCCACACGAGCCGAGTCGTGCGGCGATGACGGCCGTGCACAAACGCACCTCCGCCGCCCCATCGCCTTCCGCCGTTTTCCCGATCGGCCCGCAGCCGTCGGGCCACGGCCGCGGGCCGTCCTCCTCCTCTCGCCTCGCCCGCCAACACCCACAGCCCTTCCAACACATTTTTTTTCTTTTTTCTTTTTTTTTTACGATCGCCGCCTGCGCAACTTGGCACCGGCCGACGGAGCGCCAACCCCCCCGCCACAGGCGAAAACAAAACAAAACAACGATAAACAAACAAACAAACAAAATAAATTACCAGACACACCGAATCTGCCCTCACAGCCGACCTTACACGCCTCAACGTCAAACAAAGGTGGTTTCTTTCTTTCACGGTTACCTTACCTTAGGTTACGTCAGGTTAGGCTAAGAAGGCGTCAGGGTTAGGTTAAGCGTTGACGTGACGTCACGTCACGTCTTAACGTAGGCGTTAAGCTAAGGTTGCGGTCACGTACGTTAGGTTAAGGCGACTTGGGGGTTGCCTTAAGAGCTTAGGTTAGGTTACGTGAGGTTACGTTAGGTTAGGTTAGGTGGCTGCGTTAAGGGCTTAAAGAAGTTAGGTTAAGGCGTCGGAGGCGGCCGCACCCCCTTAGCTGCTGCGGCTCGGCCACGCCACGCTTTGGGGTTTCATAAGGTCGCGCGGCGGGTCGTCGGCACGCCGCAAAGGACAAAACTACAAGACGACGTCGAAAAACAAACAACAAGTAAAAAATAAATAAGTAAAATAAACGACGCCGACAGGCGGGGATCAGCAGAACGAGCAGATTCCGGAGAGCGAACGAGACACGCACGCACGCACGCACACACACACAAACCCCCCCGAGCCGAGAGAGCACAGCACCACGTGTCGGCCGCCGCTCACCAGCCTCGGCTGGGCTGGGCTGGGCTGGGCTGGCGGCCGGGCCGGATGCACGTACACGTACGGCTACAGCCACTACCCGTACACAGCCGCTCTTCACGCAACACCAACCAAATGGCACGCCCGCGGCTCGTCGCGGTCGCAGCCGCAACGCCACGCCGGCACACTTTCGGCACCACCGTTTTCGCGCGCACCGCAAACAAAACGTAGCCGCCACACACAGAAAAAAAACAGAGCGCGAGACGGGCGGCGGCGCACCTTTCGCCAGCCGGCAGGCAATCGACTCGCCCAGTACGACAAACGCGCACGCCACCCCACCCACCAACCAACCAACCAGTCGTCGTCGTCCCGAAATCAAACAAACTCTCAAAAGCACAGCCCCTGCTGCCAACGACGCAGGCGCCACGCAGCTCCCTTCCCGCCACACTCGATTCGCAGCGCAACTCACCCGGCACACCGTCAAACGACGGGCTGGGCTCGCCGCATCGCCGCAACCTACACACCTTTCCCGCCACGACGCACAGCCCCACCAGACGCCCGTGCCGCGACGACACTACCGCACTGCTCCTCTCGCGCCCTTGCCATACACAACACAACACGCCAAAAACTGAAAATCAAAATACAAACAAAAACACCGCCCCCACGACCCAAACACATGCACGGCACGCCAACACACGTGCACACCCCACACGCGAGGCAAGGCACGCAGCAAACGGCGTCCCCTCCGCGTCGCGCCATCAACCTACACACGCAAGGCAACCAACAACAGCCAGCCAGCCCCACTCTCACGCCGCAAAAACAGAAAACACACCGAAACCGCCAAACGCCGCACATTCGCGCTTCGCACTTACCACACACCTCTCGGCAGCGGTTTCGCACACAACGACGCGACGCACATACACATCATCACGGGCTACGCACGCACACCGCGACACACTTTTCTACGACGCCCTCGGCAGAGCACACGTGCCCACAACAACGCCGCCCACACACAGTCGACACAACGACGCAGCGCGCAGCAGACGCGGCCGCAACACATACCTCCCCGACGACGCGCCAACACCGCCAGCCACTGCTCACTCGCCCAAGCAACCCGTGCACACAACTGCCACACGCGTCCACCACGCCGCCGCCAACCACCCGCCCGCCAGGGGGCGCTCACGTCCGCGACAACAGCGCGGCACCGCCGGACCGGGCCGGGCCGAGCCGAGCCGAGCCGCCGCCTCTCCACTCGGTACGCCACGTCCTGCTTGCAAAACACATGGCCCGTCCCTCTGTACACACAACGCGCCTGCCTGCGGTCGCCGCCGGCATCTATCTTCCTGCGCATCGAGCCAGGCCGGCAAGCCCAGACTTAAATAATGCACTTCACCAGCCAAACAAACCCACTCTTCCTTTCTTGCACAGCGCATGCAACAGCCCCAGGAGCCGGGCCCGCCGCCAGCGTCTCCTCCTCCTCCTCCTCCTCCTCCTCTGGGCACAGGTGCGGTGCGGTGGCCGCCCGTCCAGCCAGCCAGCCTGCCAGCCAGCCAGCCAGCCGTTCCCACTGCCGCGCACACGCCCCGCCCCTGCTCTGCAGAACAAGAAAAAACGAAAAAGTACCAACACACGCACCCAAAGCGTAGCCAGACAGACCAGCCTCTCCAAGGCCACACACACGCAAAAAAAAACCAACAACAACAACAACAACAACAACAAAATAAAATAAAATAAAAAAGAAAAAGCAAGCTGTCGCCTCGCCCCCGCCCGTCCCCCCACCACATGCCCACAAACACAACCGCCACCACGTTCGCCCCCTCCGCTTGTTTTCCTTTCTACAATTTCCCTCTTTTCCACCCAATATCCCGCCGCGGTTTACGGCACCGGCCGATTTTGCGCCCGCCCACATGTGCCTACTCCCCACCACCATTCCCTCCGCAGCCCGCAGCCCACTTTTCCCCCCTCCCTGCCCACACCACACTACACCGACGTGCTGACGTCGACACGCACCCAAGACAGGGGTCACGACCGTCTTTTTTCCTGGGCCCATCACCGCACCGCACCGCACCTCCTTCCAATCAACGCTGTGGCGCCTGTGTCCGCGCGAGACGCGTGCGCACCGCCTCTCTCAACATCCGTCCGCCGTCCGCCGGCCGGCCCGTTTTTCGGCCCCCAGGCCATCCGTCAACCACCACTGCCCCTGCCCCTGCCCGCCCCGCACCACACCACACACCGCTGCTTGCCCTGGCCGTTGCCACCAAAGGCGCCAACCGCAGCCCGCGCGCGCCAGAAAGAGATGGCAAAACTACAGGGACCCAGCCGACCGACGAAAATCAGAGCAATTGGCCGGGAGGATCAAAAAGAGAGCTCCGAAAACCACCGTAGCGAGGCGTGGGAGGAAACGTTACGAGAAGCAGAAAGGGACCAGGAAAAATTCTGGAAATTTCTTAAAACTCGTAAACTAAACACGAAACATCTACATCTACATGGGGAAGGAACGACCCCACAGACCGAGCTGAAGCACTGGCGGATTCACTAGAAAGGCAATTCCAAGCACCAGAAGCGGTAGATGACGAAACTGATGACCACCAGGAAATGGTACTCAGAAGGGTAAAACCGCATCCTAAGTGCCCCGATCAGAACATCTTTCACAATCCAATAAACGCAGAAACCCCATATCTTATCACATCACAAACATACACACATCCTAAGAAGGCATCAGGCCCAGATTCCATCAAACCGCAACTACTACATCACCTACCTCCAGCAACTATCAATTATCTATCTAACATCAATATATAATGCTTGCTTCAGACTAAACTACTTGGAAACAGGCCCGAGTCATCACATTACCAAAGCCAAACAAGGACTTATTATTTCCGCAAAACTATAGGCCAACTTCCTTGGAAAGGTTCTCGGAAAGCTCATTCAAACTGAACTGAAGAAATTCAATTCTTAAAGGATAACAACATAATCATCCCACAACAATTCCGATTCCGCGAAGAACACAGCACCACCCACCAGGTGACCAGACTAGTCGAGCACATATGTCAGGCCAGAAACATTAGACACAGTACTGGAGCAGTCCTGCTTGACATTGGAAAAGCATTCGGATAACGCCTTATCTACAAGCTCCACCAGTACAACTGCCCCATCCACATTATTGCTTCTTTTCTCCGCAACAGAGCATTCTATGTCCATGTACCAGGAGCGGCAAGTAACACTAGATCCATAGAGGCTAGAGTCCCGCAAGGCTCAGTGCTGGGGCCCATTCTCTACTCAATATACACAAACAAACAGCTGGGAGGACACTTGTCACTATTTGCAGACGACACTGCAGTCTACCGCAGCAGTTCTAACCTGCAATATAGAGTCACAAAAATAGAGCAACACCTACAATCCATCCAGAAATGGGCTAACCAATGGAAACAAAAAAACAATAAACGCGGAGAAAACCCAAGCAATACAATACGATTCACATTCAAAAAGAATACCTCCTAACCTGCATATACGCCTCAGAAATAACAATCTTCCATGGTCAGGCACAATAAAGTATCTAGGCATCAAGCTGGACAAGAGGTTGACATTTAGAGACCATGTTACACACGTTTGTAACAAGGCTGCAGCAGCAATATTCAGACTGTACCCAATCATCAAAGGAAACAGAATAAATATGCGCGCCAAAAAGAAAATCTTCAAAACCGTCATAGGAACCAGCCATTACTTACGGCTCTGAAAATCTGGTCAATGGCCGCAGACACCAACATAACAAGAGTAAAAAAGGGTGCAGAACAAATACTTCAGAATTGCTGCTGATGCCGGCCGGTACCAGACAAACCGAGACATATACACAAACCATAACATACTCAAAATCCCGGAAATCATCCAAAGAAAAATCCATAAAGTTTTTTTTTCCACCAAACCACGGATTCGAACCACCCACTCATCAGAAATCTGGGACAAAATCCACCCGACCCAAGAACGACATTTCCCATCACGACAAAACACCACAAACTACAACATACCATGATAAACAAAAATAAAATAAAAACACCATAACACTCACTTAAACAACAAACATCTACACACACCCAAGAGACCCTATCATCCCATCATTTTGTTACCCAACATAATCAGACAGAAGGCAGGGATCAAGGACAGATCCGGTCCTTCGAGTACAGGGGGTAAAAAATACCCATCAGACCAGCTCTCTCTCTCTCTCTCTCTCTCTCTCTCTCTCTCTCTCTCTCTCTCTCCTCCTTGCTTCTCCGTGCCGACGCTGCCCCGCACACGCGTTCGCGTTCGCGTTCGGCCGACACCACACGACAGGTCTTTGGGGCCCCGCCACTGCGCACACGCACGCCTCCTCCTCTTCCTTAGTTCTTTTTCGCTTTTCTTTTCTCCCCCGCCCCCCGCTCTCACCGCCACATCATCCCGCAACCCTTGGGGGATGTTTCCCAACATCAACGCGCCCCAATTCCACTCTCTGCCCGTGCCGCACTCTCCACTTTGCTTCTCCCCGTCCCCTACACACACGACTACCGAAACCCCGGTTGACACACCTTCTCGTAGGACAGGGGTGCGTGCGTGCGTGCGTTGTCTTGACGGTGACAGCAACAGCAACGGATCCGTCCATCCCATTCCCCCCCCCCCACTCGGCAAGGGGGGCACACACGAACGCGAAAGAAAGGGCAGGGCAGGGCAGGGCAACTATCTCGTACACATTCTTCCTCAGAACCCACATATCACATCAACGAACGGCAGGCCAATTGCGGACTCAGCCGTGTCAGGCAAATCCAACCCAACCAACACCTCCCACGGAAACCCTGACACTGATCCAGCAGTACGTCCACATACATCGCCACACCAAATACGGGTGACGAGTGAGCAACAAATGGAACAATACACAACGAGGCTGACCTAATAAAAACTGCACGTCACGTCATACCTTCCAGACAGACGCAGTTCCGACGGGACGGCGGAACCGTATACGTACCTTTCAGCCACAACAACCGACCGACTGGACACGCCCGCGTCTCCAGCCAGCCAACCACCAGGGCCACACAGCCCGCAAGTTTCAGCGTCAACACTTCTCAACGTACGTTGCAAACTTTTCAAAACATTGCCACACACACACACACACACCACGAAAAGCGTCAACCTCTCTCACACTGGATACACTCAACACTTTTTGTCGGCGGAGCTTGAGGCCAACGGTTGACACACCCCCACCGGCCACACAGGTTTCCCTTTGAAAATTGCAGTGACGGAGACGCGGCATTACGAGAGGGTTGTTTCCGAGAGCGCGAGCTGGACGGAGCTGCGGCGCCGCCGCCGAGGGGTAATGAACGCACGCGATGCCGCATGACAGCCCATCACCCAAAGTTTCGCCCACAACTGCACAGGTCGCACCCCCTTTTCGCGCCATACTAGTGTCGATCGTCAATTACAGCTCACGGTGTTCGCATTTGCCACTTGACGGGGGGGGAAAACAAAACAAACATCTGACACGCCATGTGTTTCTCTCTCTGTTATATCTAGGTCATTGGCCAGCCACTGTAAAAAAAAAAAAAAATAATAATATTTTTACGACATGGTTGGGTAAGTGATTTAAAGACAACAATTGTGGGTCACACACCATAGACCATTTCGATAGTGTTCTTGTTCTTCTCTTTTTCCTTTTTTTATCGCTCAATTGAAATAAAACCTGGGGATGATGCAATGCTGCGATATGGCACAACCGTCGTCCATTGTACACAACTCGGGAACAAAAAGAAACCAATTCAGGGAACGTTCGTTCCTTCACAACGTTTCTTTCAACGCACTTGGTCTTTACCATCCTGTATTCAAACACATTTTCCTTTCATCAAAACTAGGGCATTTCCATAACAGTTTGTTTCCGTTTCTGTGAGCACAATACTGCTTCTTCGACGTCATTTCACCATCTTAACTAGACAAACAACAAAATAGGAAAACAGCCTTGAGAACCCCGTCCACCAAATTTCAGTTAGCACGGCATCCAAGATTCTTTTCCGGGGAGTGCGGTGCAGCTGACGCTGCTCAGACCATATACCGTCGCCAGTCTCACTCAACTCTTGCGCATTCCATTCTACGCTACGTGACAATGCAAAAATGAATGAATCAAACCCGCCCAGAGAGCGTCTTGTGCGAGGGGACACACGATATAGAGAACAACAAAACACACTGGGGACACCACCAAAGTTGGAGAGAACGTTTCCACCACGGCAGACACTTACAGCAGCCGCGCCGTTACGCGCTTTTTTTTTTTTTTCTCCCCCCCCCACTGCACACCTCCGACACCACGGGAACGTTCACCGTCCCGTTGCCCTACACTGGCGTTTCTTTTCAACCCCCCACCCTATTCCTCGCTCCCCGGACATTCGACCGATCACAAAGTGCAACCTCTCGTTACCGTCGGGTGCCCCTCTTCATCCACGGGGCGCCAACAACAAAACAAAAAAAATAAACCACCACCGACGCCGTCGTCTCGCGTCACCTCACTCAACTGAGCGGAAAATACACGTACATCCAGAATGACGACACCGCCTCCACAAACAAAAACCAGACGTCAGACGTCAGGTCGAAAGAGGGCACCGTACGTCGTGGCGCGTGGTCTCCTAACTCACCTCGCGCGTACAAATACAATACAATACAATGCGTGTCTCCTCACGTTCACACACACCTCCACGCTCCACTTTTACGTCGCCCAACCAACCAACTAACTTAACCCACCCGCTCGGCGTAGAAGCAGCTGTAGGCGGCAACGTGTTTCTCACCCTCGCCACCAACGGTGTGACATCCGACAATCGCGGTTTGCTTTCCGTTCCACACCTCCGGCCATACCATACAAAGGGGACAAAAAAATATATCAAACAAGCCAACTCCAGCGATCCGCCCCCCTAACACCAACACGTCTCGAAACACCCACGCCCACGACCCGGCTGTGGCTAAAGTGCGTATCCCAACGTCACACCAAAACCAAAGGCGCCGGCGCCGGCGCCGCACCACACCACAGCTACAGCTGTGCCGCCGTCCACCCGCTCACAACAACAACAACAACAATTCCGCCCTTCCCGCAAAGGCATTTTGGTGGCCCTGAAAAGGGCCGTTTTTTCTTTTCTCCGCCGCGCCGCGGACGAGCCTCCTATTTCCAAGAGCCACCTCCTTACTTGGAGCTCGTGTACTTGGTCACCGCCTTCGTGCCCTCGCTCACCGCGTGCTTGGCCAGCTCGCCAGGCAGCAAGAGCCGCACAGCGGTCTGGATCTCGCGGGACGTGATGGTCGAGCGTTTGTTGTAGTGCGCCAGGCGAGAAGCCTCGGCCGCAATGCGCTCGAAAATGTCGTTCACGAAGCTGTTCATGATGCTCATCGCCTTCGAAGAGTGCCCGTGTCAGGGTGCACCTGCTTCAGCACCTTGTAGATGTAGATGGCATAGCTCTCCTTCCTCTTGCGCTTCTTCTTCTTGTCGCCCTTCGAAATGTTCTTCTGCGCCTTGCCAGCCTTCTTGGCGGCTTTCCCGCTAGTCTTGGGCGGCATCACGAACAAACAGGCAGGCAGGCAGGCACGCGCAGTCAGTCAGTCAGTCAAGCGCTCCGCTCCAGTCAGCGTCTCCCCACACAGTGGCACCCGCCGCACGCCGCCGCCGCACCTTTACCAGCTCGCCCTGCTGCGGCCGCCGACCAATGGGGCGCGCGCGCAACCGGCCGCCGCACCCGAGCCCATAAAGGACCCCCACCCCGCCGGCGCCGGCATTCGCTGAGTAGCTTCTGGAGAGTGCGGACGCGTGTGCGGGGCTGCGCTAGTACTCTCCCTCTTCGTTGCTACTCAGCCATAGGAACTCGCTTGCGAGTTTAGTCGCTGATTGTCCTAGCGCTCTAGCTGGACGGTTCGGCACTAAGGCTTCCGAGCTCCTGATTTTCTCAAATTAGGAGCGGAGTTGCAAGAAGATTGCGGGGCAAAGGGCTGATTTGTCGGCGGCTTGCGAGCAAATTGTCGTTGCGTGTTGCGGGCTGTGGGTTGGCGCGTTTTGGTGCGCGTCTTCTTGCTGCCGCGGTTCGCTTTTTCGGCCGGTTCGAGCACTTCGGCTGCGACAGGTACTCCTGCTGCCGCGGAGACTAGCTCTGCTCCCCCCCAAGAGTAGGGAAGTTACACGTCAGGGCCTGGTCAACGGCCAGATACCCGCGCGTGTTAGAATTGTTAGGGTCGGACTGTTCTGCCTGATACCTAACGGTGCCAACGGAAAGCAGACACCGACACCCCCTGGCAGCCATCCCTCCGAGTCTGGACATGGACACCCCAGTGAAACTGACGGTCACGGAGAAAGAAAACGCCCCTGGTTGCTACGAGGTCAACAGGACGGACCTAACGGGCAGCCAGGGCGGGATCAGCCCGAGCTCGCGATTGCTGTTGCTTAACGCAATCGCGGGCCTCACCGGCAAGGATAAGGTCAAATATCAAAAGAAGCTCGAAAGAGCTTGGAAAGAGCCGAGGATACTGCCCAAGGGTGATAAAACACCATCGAATGCCCGCCTAATTAAGGCGAAAACAAATAAATCACCCAAAAGAAACAAAAAGGTCAAAACTGGGTCACCGGCAAAGAAGCGAAAGACCACCTCGCGTAAACCCGCCGCAGAGCGGCGGCCGGACGTGGCGGACGCGGTCGGGTCAGCCGCGCCTGGGCCGTCCGTACCTGCCAACACAAAGGCCGACCTGGCCACGTGTAGCGGCGGCCGGCAGGGGCAGGTAGCAGAACAAAGCGCCGGCGCTGCGGCGGCTAGCGCGCGCCCCGAGGCGGCCACGCGGCTGCGCGCCGAGGTGAATGCGCAAAAGCAGGAAGGCGCGGAGGCGGGTGCGCGCGTTCGGCGGAAGCAATCTGATGCCGCCGGCGCGGGCTCGCCGCCGCGAGAGAATGCCGTAGCGGGGGAACCTCGGAGCGTTGCCGAGGGGAGCGAGCGATGCGCAAGTGACGTAGGGACCGCCGCGCAAGAAACAGACGACGAGGGATTCCAGCTGGCACGAAAAACCGCCAGTCGATCTCCCATCGTAGTGACACCAGCCCCAATCATCACCGCCAATAGATTCGATGTAATGGGAGAATCTGAACGAGACGAGTCGCAACGTACAAACGACACTGAGGAAAATGACCAAAAAAGCCTCAGAATCCCACCGATAGTCGTACAGTTTGAAAACAACTATAAAGCACTGTACGACGTCATATCGAACTCGATAGGGGAAAGCAGGTTCACCGCCAAAACAACAGGCGGTGACAAAGTTAAAATCACGCTAAAGAACGTTGACGACTATAAGGCAGTGAGGAAGGTGCTCGAGGAGCGGAAGTTTCACTTCTACACCTTCCCACTAGCAGCGAGAAGGCCAATTAGACTGGTCTTCCGCGGAGTGCCACACACCACCGACACAGCTGACATCAAAAAGTTTCTACAGGAGGAAGGTTTTGAGGTCAGCTCGGTGGTGTTGACGCGACCGAATCGACCCTGGCCCCTCCATACGGTCACCCTCCCAGATTCTGCACAAAATCGAAAGATCTGGGAGGTCAAAAGGATACTGGCCCTAAAGGTCACTCCTGAGAAACTTAAGAAGAAATCGGGCCCAGGGCGATGCTACAACTGCCAGGCCCTTGGGCACATCGCGCGAGATTGCACGATGCCAGTGGTGTGCGTCAGATGCACGGAGCAGCACACGTACGACCAGTGCAAATTGCCAAGGGGGGAGGGAAAAGAAAAGTGCGCTAATTGTAAAGGAGCGCACCCCGCCAGTTACCTAGGATGCCCTGAATACAGAGCTCTGAGGGACAGGCAGAGGGGCAAAAACATCAGTAAAGCCCCGAATCACACCAAAAACATACCAGCGCCCAGGCCACCTCCCCCACCTCCCCAGAGAAGACAACACGATACCGTAAAGACGCAGGTCTTCGCATCCACCGCATATTCCCGCGCGCTTGCCGGTGACCCACCTGACCCGCCGAGCCACCCACTTCCACCACAACACAGCAGCAACCAGGTTCCCCAAGCTGAAGAAAGTCCTAGGGAAGCCAGTCCTCCATGCCACCCACAAATCAGTCCGCGAGAAGCAGTCGAGTCTGCTACAATCCAGCAACTCGCGTCGTCCATCCAGCTGCTACAGGCACAGATGACCCAGCTAGTAGGTATACTAGCAACATTGACGCAACTCCCCGCCGACCTCAGATCGGCAGCACAGCAGTCGCCTGTAGCAGCGACAGCCCCAGGGAAAACTGTCCCCCACCATGGATAGGAGACCTAATATACAAGGTCTCAAAATATGCGCGTTTAACGCAGACAACCTCACTCGCCAACCCATGGAGTTTAGAGAATTCATACAGGACGAAAACGTTGACATATGCCTAGTGGGAGAAACATTCCTCAAACCAGGACTACGAGTTTCTGTACCAAACTACATTTGCTACAGAAACGACCGACCCACTCACGGAGGCGGGGTCGCGGTATATGTCAAAAAAGGAATCAGACACCACCAAGTATACCCCCCAAATACAACAGAAATAGAAACGGCGGCAATCGAAGTGGCCACAGTAACTGGCCCCCTAACAGTCGTTGCAGTGTATCGCCCCCCTTCCCAAAGACTAGAAGAGGACGACATAGCTGCACTTAGCCGTATTAGAGGCAAACTGCTAATAGCAGGGGACCTAAACGCCAAGCACGCGGACTGGAACTCGAGACACCGAAACCAAGCTGGTCAACAGCTGCAACGACTCGCGCGCACACACCAGTTACAAATATGGGGCCCAGAGGAACCGACACACTTCCCAAAGAACGGAGGAAGACCGGACGTCCTCGACATAGCCATCACAAAGAATCTGGTGGGCTTTGTATCCGCGACATCGGTAAACAGAATGTCGTCGGACCACAATCCCGTGATTTTTGAGGTCGATATGGGAGAATGGCTCTCTATCCCACAACGACATGCGACGTACAAGCGCATCAATAAAGAGCAATTCAGCAACGCAATAGCAACTGAACTTGCCCAGACCCCGCCTCCAACTGCAGAGACAGTAGAACAGGCACTAGACGACCTCACAAGAGCGATCCTGCAAGCTGCTGAGGGAGCCACACCGCCTCAAGTGGGGCCCCCCCGCTCCAGGCAACTCCCCCCGCACTTGCTTGCGCAAATACGGCACAAAAACAGGATCGCCAAAGAGTGGAAGCTCACCAGAAACAAGGTCACGCGGAGGCTACTCAATAGGCTACAGAGAGAGCTGAAAGCAGATCTCAATGAATACCGCAACCAACAATGGTCAGCAAGGCTCTCAGCTCTCAAACTAGAAGACAATAGCTTATGGCAAGCCACCAAACAGTACACAAAAAGACGCGCGAAAATGCCACCACTGCATGGCGAACGCGGACTGCAGTTCAGCCCCATTGACAAAGCTAACGCACTAGCCGACGTGTTCGAAAAACAGTTCAGACCAGCAGAAGTACAGGACAGAGAACACGTTGCAACAGTCCGCCGAGAACTGGCCGTGTTCCTGGAAGCAGACGACGAAGATGACTACACGCCACTCTTCAGTACTGAAGACGTGGCGCACTGCATCAAGTCGCTGCCCACCAGGAAGACCCCGGGTCACGACCAGGTCACAAATGAATTGCTGAAACTCCTCCCGCCTCTGGCAATCACCCACCTGACCGATATAGTTAATGAACTGACGCGATCACAAAAATTCCCGGCGCAGTGGAAGCACGCAGAAGTCATTGCGATCGCAAAACCAGGAAAAGACCCGGTGTTCCCGCAACACTATAGACCAATTAGTCTACTGCCTACCCTCAGTAAACTTTATGAGCGCCTCCTACTAACCCCCATACAGGACCATATCACAAGAGAGCAGATTCTGCCGAAATTCCAATTCGGATTCAGGCAAAGACACTCCGCCCCCCAGCAAATTATGAGGGTGGTTGAAGCAGCTACGGACAGCTTCAACCGAAAGGGCTACTGCGGGCTTGTCTTGCTAGACGTGGCAAAAGCCTTTGACTCAGTCTGGCACACCGGGATACTACACAAGATGTACACCCTAGGCTTCCCCGGAAAGATCGTCAAAATAGTTAAAAACTATCTCTCCGGTAGGACTTTTTCAGTTAAGATCGATGGATCCCTGTCGACCAGGAGAAGGATCGGTGCAGGTGTGCCCCAGGGCTCGGTCCTGGGACCCATCCTCTACAGTGTCTACACTGCTGACATCCCTATGACTCAGCATGTACACACTGCACAATATGCAGATGACACTGCATTCTTCTCCTGCTCGACAAACAGGAACCTGGCTACAAGGCGTCTGCAAACCGCCCTAAACAGGACAGAAAACTGGGCCAAGCAGTGGCGAATAACAATAAACTCGGAAAAAACACAAGCCATGCTGCTCACCAGACGTTACGGGAAACGCCGACCCCCAAGAAGACCATACCAACTGCTGCGATTACAGGGGCAGAACTTGCCATGGAGAAATTCTGCGAAGTACCTCGGTGTCACACTTGACAGACGCCTGACATGGAAGTGTCACATAGAGGAACTTCGCAGAAAGACTCACGCCAGGATGCAGATCCTGTACCCTGTATTAAACAGCACCAGTTCCCTCGACCCCGCAACAGGAGTAGCTATCTATCGAAGTCTAATTCGACCGATACTGGAATATGCGTGCCCTGTATGGGGCTATGCAGCCAGATCGACGATAGATCGCTTACAGAAGGTCCAAAATAGAGCGCTAAGACGGGCCTTACACGTCCCCATGCGCTTCCCCGCGGCGGACCTGCACGAAGCTGCAGACATAGAGCCGCTAACAACACGGTTTCGTGCCATGGCAGAAGTTTTCTACGCCACGGCACGAAATTCACAAAATGACCTAATAAACACCCTTGGGCAATACGAACAGAATGGGAACAGATACAAAAGACCTAAGTCGCTACTCCTCCAGTAGCACAATTAGTTAAACGACATCTCTCAAAAAAACAGCAAAACACAAAAGACCAGTTATAAAAACAACAAAAAAAACAAAAGAGGAGGAAATGTCCAAATTCGACAACAACCTCCACCAACACCCCACTCTAACAGTAGAGGAAAAAAGAGAGGAGAGGGACCGGCGCCGGCACGCACTCCGCTGCTCGACTCGCTGCGGCTCGCACCGTTTGCGTTGTGCTTTTCTTTCTCGCTTCTTTCGAAACTAGCCCATCGCCATGTCCGGACGCGGAAAGGGAGGCAAAGTCAAGGGCAAGTCAAAGTCCCGCTCAAGCAGGGCTGGGCTCCAGTTCCCGGTCGGCAGAATCCACCGCCTCCTGCGCAAGGGAAACTACGCCGAGCGCGTCGGCGCCGGGGCGCCCGTCTACCTCGCCGCCGTCATGGAGTACCTCGCGGCTGAGGTGCTCGAGCTGGCCGGAAACGCGGCCCGCGACAACAAGAAGACGCGCATCATCCCGCGCCACCTGCAGCTCGCCATACGCAACGACGAGGAGCTCAACAAGCTCTTGTCGGGCGTCACCATCGCACAGGGAGGTGTCCTGCCCAACATCCAGGCCGTCCTGCTGCCAAAGAAGACCGAGAAGAAGGCCTAAAAGAGAGACAGCGCAATCGGCACCGCCGCGTGCTCCCTTGGCACGCAGCGCGCCATTTGCCGCCTCGGCTCAAAAACAAAACAATCGGCCCTTTTCAGGGCCACCACACAAACCTACGTCCAAAGCAGAATTCCAGTCGTTCGTCGCACCACTTTTCTCTCTCTCTCTCTCTTTCTGTGTACGGTTTTTTCCTTCTTACACACACAGGCGCCGCCATCTTGTACACACGTACTTGGCCACCTCCTCCACTCCACTCCACGCACGCACAGTCTCGCGACCATTAACCAGCACACATGGCGCACAACAACACACCTCAAAAATAACCCCTCGGCACTCAGCCGCGCTGCAACACACAGCCCATCCACCGACAAGAAGCATACAAGCAAAGAGGGAGGGGAAGGAAGGAAGGAAGGAAGGAGCTCACACAACCGCAAGGGCACGCTTCCTTCCCTCCCAACCGCACCGCACACCACGTCAAAAAAACTCCAAACAAAACTAAAAGGCCAAGTAGACTAAAAAGGAAAAGAAAGAAAAAAAAAAACCAGCAACACAGACTCTTTCGCACTTTTCAACTTCCGAACACTGTGGTGGCCCTGAAAAGGGCCGTTTTTCAATCTCTCTTTCCTTCCTTCGGTCTCACACCGCCTAACCGCCGAAACCGTACAGGGTGCGCCCCTGCCTCTTCAGGGCGTACACCACGTCCATGGCCGTCACAGTCTTGCGCTTGGCGTGCTCAGTGTACGTCACCGCGTCGCGGATCACGTTCTCCAGGAACACCTTCAGCACTCCGCGCGTCTCCTCGTAGATCAGACCAGAGATGCGCTTCACGCCGCCCCTGCGCGCCAGGCGGCGGATCGCGGGCTTCGTGATGCCCTGGATGTTGTCGCGCAACACCTTGCGGTGCCGCTTGGCGCCACCCTTGCCGAGCCCCTTTCCTCCCTTGCCGCGGCCTGTCATTCTTCTTCTTCAAGCGTCTCAACCACAACAATATAAAAAACAGAAAGCAAGGCAAGGCTCCTCACCCGGCGCAAGCGAGTCGGCTACGGTTGTGGCGCCCAGCGCGCGCGCCGCCCCCCTATATAGACTCTGGGGCCCCGCGGCCCGCCCTCCCCTCCCCCCACCACCGCGCACCGAGGGCATATAAGCGCAGCACCGGGCCGCGCGGGCCCGTTGTCAAGGCAGCACCGGACGCCGTCGCGCACGCATATCCTCCACGCCGCATCCGCATCCGCAGTAGCCATGGCCCGGACAAAGCAAACGGCCCGCAAGTCCACCGGCGGAAAGGCGCCGCGCAAACAGCTCGCCACCAAGGCGGCGAGGAAGAGCGCGCCCGCCACCGGCGGCGTCAAGAAGCCCCACCGCTACAGGCCGGGCACCGTCGCCCTGCGAGAAATCAGGCGCTACCAGAAGAGCACAGAGCTGCTCATCCGCAAGCTGCCATTCCAGCGCCTAGTGCGCGAGATCGCCCAGGACTTCAAGACCGACCTGCGCTTCCAGAGCTCCGCAGTCATGGCCCTGCAGGAGGCCAGCGAGGCCTACCTCGTCGGCCTCTTCGAAGACACCAACCTGTGCGCAATCCACGCCAAGCGAGTCACCATCATGCCCAAGGACATCCAGCTCGCGCGCCGCATCCGCGGCGAGCGCGCCTAAACCCGCACACCGCCAAACAAGCAAAACGGCCCTTTTCAGGGCCACTAACGTCTCTCCGTCGCGAGCAAAACTTTGTCGGTCGCAACGACTAGTTCCCCACTCACTCTCCAGTCCAGTCGTCCCACCCCCGGCCCGGCGCCGCCGTTTCCAAAAAAAAAAGCACCGCACCGGCCGAGCCAAGTCGCAAGCGTCAATAGCGCCACCCACACAGGCCACGGCACAAAACGTGACGCCCGGAAAGCAAAGCCAAAAAAGACTATTCCAAAACCACCACCAAGACAAACAAACAAACGCGGCGCAAAATAAATAGGTAAAAATAATAAAAATAAAATACACTTTATATAACACCAACCGCGCGCCGCCGCCCACGCCCGCCAACGACCCCACAATCCAACCACCGCGGCACGCAAACACCATCCACACATGAAACAAACAAACGCCAGCAAGCAAGACAGACAGACAACAAGGCAACCGACCGACCACGACACGACAATCAACACTTTCCCGACGTGCTTTGATGGCCCTGAGAAGGGCCGTTTTTTTGTTTTTGTCCGGGACCGCGCGACAGCCTCTGGTTGCGCGCCAGCCACCAGGCGACGGTGTCAACCGCCAACCCTTCCCTGCCCTTTTTACTTCTTCTTCTTGGGCGAAGCCTTCGCCTTAGACGGCGTCGCCGTCGCCTTCTTCGGGCGCGGCGCCTTCGGCTTCTTCGTCGGAACCTTGGCGGCCTTCTTCGCCTTCGACGGCGACTTGGCCTTGGCCGGCTTGGCCGCAGCCGCCTTCTTCGCACCCGCGGGAGCGGCCGACGCCGCAGACGCCTTCTTGGCGGCGCCCGCCTTCCGACCGGTCGCCGCCTTCACGCCGCCAGCCTTCTTTGCGCCGGCCGCACGGGCCCCCTTCTTCTCCTTGCTGGCCGGAGCGGCGCGCTTCTTCTTCGCACCACCGCCACCACGAGCCTTGCCGCCCTCGGCCGCCCCGCCGCCGGCGCCGGCAAGCTTGAAAGAGCCCGACGCGCCCTTCCCCTTCGTCTGCACCAGCTCGCCAGCCACGACGGCCGACTTGAGGTACTTCTTGATAAAGGGCGCCAGCTTCTCCGCGTCCAGCTTGTAGTGCGCGGCAATGTACTTCTTGATCGCCTGCAGCGACGACCCGCCGCGCTCCTTCAGACTCTTGATGGCGGCCGTCACCATCTCAGAGGTGCGCGGGTGCGCAGGCTTGGCGCGCGGCTTCTTCGCAGACGACGCAGACTTGGCCTTCTTCGTAGTGCCGGTGGCGGCGGGTGCCGCGGCAGTCTCGTTCGTAGCCGCCTGGTCTGCAATCTTTTGCTTGTTCTCTTTTCTTTTTTCCCCTTGGTTTCGCTTCCTTCTCTCCTTCGACGACGCACAACAGCGAGGGGCGCGCAGCAGAGAATAGCCGCGCACGCGCCTGGCCCAGCCAGTGTCGCGGGCGGGCGCGGACGGCCGAGAGAGCGGCCGCCACTCGGCGCGCCGCCGCGCCGCGCCTCCCGCGCTTGCTACCGCCCAACGTCCGACAGCCTGCGCGGAGCAGCCCCCAACCTGCGCCGCAACCACCCGCGCCATTCAAACCACCGAGGATGGGGCTACACACACCGACACCACGGTCGCCAACCAGTCGCCGCGGCGGCGCCGCAAACCACGGCCAAACTGCAGCCACCGCGCGCCACAGCCTGGGTCGGCCCGCCGAGAATCGCCGCCCCCGCCCAAATGCCGCCCCCACAGCCCCAGCCGACGACCCGCCACATTGGCCAAACCTTCGTCAAAACTCCCACACCGTCGCCGCGGCAGCCCGGCCACCGCGGCCGGCGCCACAGCCACACGAGACGAGTCGTGCGGCGATGACGGCCGTGCACAAACGCACCTCCGCCGCCCCATCGCCTTCCGCCGTTTTCCCGATCGGCCCGCAGCCGTCGGGCCACGGCCGCGGGCCGTCCTCCTCCTCTCGCCTCGCCCGCCAACACCCACAGCCATTCCAACACATTTTTTTTTTCTTTTTTCTTTTTTTTTACTTTTTTACGATCGCCGCCTGCGCAACATGGCACCGGCCGACGGAGCTCCAACCCCCCCGCCACAGGCGAAAACAAAACAAAACAAAACAACGATAAACAAACAAACAAAATAAATTACCAGCCAGCCCCAACTACAGACACACCGAATCTGCCCTCACAGCCGACCTTACACGCCTCAACGTCAAAACAAAGGTGGTTTCTTTCTTTCAACGGTTACCTTACCTTAGGTTACGTCAGGTTAGGCTAAGAAGGCGTCAGGGTTAGGTTAAGCGTTGACGTGACGTCACGTCTTAACGTAGGCGTTAAGCTAAGGTTGCGGTCACGTACGTTAGGTTAAGGCGACTTGGGGGTTGGCCTAAGAGCTTAGGTTAGGTTACGTTAGTTTAGGTTAGGTTAGGTGGCTGCGTTAAGGGCTTAAAGAAGTTTAGGAGGTTAAGGCGTCGAGGCGGCCGCACCCCCTTAGCTGCTGCGGCTCGGCCACGCCACGCTTTGGGGTTTCATAAGGTCGCGCGGCGGGTCGTCGGCACGCCGCAAAGGACAAAACTGCAAGACGACGTCGAAAAACAAACAACAGGTAAAAAATAAATGAGTAAAATAAACGACGCCGACAGGCGGGGATCAGCAGAACGAGCAGATTCCGGAGAGCGAACGAGACACACACGCACGCACACACACAAACCCCCCCGAGCCGAGAGAGCACAGCACCACCACGTGTCGGCCTCCGCTCACCCGACTCGGCTGGGCTGGGCTGGCGGCCGGGCCCGATGCACGTACACGTACGGCTACAGCCACTACCCGTACACAGCCGCTCTTCACGCAACACCAGCCAAATGGCGCGCCCGCGGCTCGTCGCGGTCGCGGTCGCAACGCCACGCCACGCCGGCACACTTTCGGCACCACCGTTTTCGCGCGCACCGCAAACAAAACGCAGCCGACACACACAGAAAAAAAAACAGAGCGCGAGACGGGCGGCGGCGCACCTTTCGCCAGCCGGCAGGCAATCGACTCGCCCAGTACGACAAACGCGCACGCCACCCCACCCACCAACCAACCAACCAACCAACCAACCAACCAACCAGTCGTCGTCGTCGTCGTCGTCGTCCCGAAATCAAAAAACTCTCAAAAGCACAGACCCTGCTGCCAACGGACGCAGGCGCCACGCAGCTCCCTTCCCGACACACTCGATTCGCAGCGCAACTCACCCGGCACACCGTCAAACGACGGGCTGGGCTCGCCGCATCGCCGCAACCTACACACCTTCCCCGCCACGACGCACAGCCCCACCAGACGCCCGTGCCGCAACGACACTACTGCACTACCACTACCGCACTACTCCTCTCGCCCTTGCCATACACGACACAACACGCCAAAAAATGAAAATCCAAATACAAACAAAAACACCGCCCCCACGACCCAAACACATGCACGGCGCGCCAACACACGCGAGGCAAGGCACGCAGCAAACGGCGTCCCCTCCGCGTCGCGCCATCAACCTACACACACAAGGCAACCAACAACAGCCAGCCAGCCAGCCAGCCCCACTCTCACGCCGCAAAAACAGAAAACACACCGAAACCGCCAAACGCCGCACATTCGCGCTTCGCACTCACCACACACCTCTCGGCATCCGTTTCGCACACAACGACGCGACGCACATACATCATCACGGGCTACGCACGCACACCGCGACCCACTTTTTTACGACGCCCTCGGCAGAGCACACGTGCCCACGCCCACACACAGTCGACACAACGACGCAGCGCGCAGCAGACGCGGCCGCAACACATACCTCCCCGACGACGCGCCAACACTGCCAGCCACTGCTCACTCGCCCAAGCAACCCGTGCACACAACTGCCACACGCGTCCACCACGCCGCCGCCAACCACCCGCCCGCCAGGGGGCGCTCACGTCCGCGACAACAGCGCGGCACCGCCGGACCGGACCGGGCCGGGCCGGGCCGGGCCGGGCCGGGCCGAGCCGAGCCGAGCCGCCGCCTCCTCTCCACTCGGCACGCCACGTCCTGCTTGCAAAACACATGGCTCGTCCCTCTGTACACACAACGCGCCTGCCTGCGGTCGCCGCCGGCATCTATCTACCTGCGCATCGGAGCCAGGCCGGCAAGCCCACACTTAAATAATGCACTTCACCAGCCAAACAAACCCACTCTTCCTTTCTTTGCACAGCGCATGCAACAGCAGCCCCAGGAGCCGGGCCCGCCGCCAGCGGCCAGCGTCTCCTCCTCCTCCTCCTCCTCCTCCTCTGGGCACAGCCAGCCAGCCGTTCCCACCGCCCCGCCCCTGCTCTGCAGAACAAGAAAAAACGAAAAAGTACCAACACACGCACCCAAAGCGTAAGCCAGACAAGACCAGCCTCTCCAAGGCCACACACACGCAAAAAAACAAAAAAACAAAAACACAACAACAAAATAAAATAAAAAAGAAAAAGCAAGCTGTCGCCTCGCCCCCGCCCGTCCCCCCCCCACCACATTCGCCCCCTCCGCTTGTTTTCCTTTCTACAATTTCCCTCTTTTCCACCCAATATCCCGCCGCGGTTTACGGGCACCGGCCGATTTTGCGCCCGCCCACATGTGTGCCTACTCCCCAACACCATTCTCTCCGCAGCCCGCAGCCCGCTTTTCCCCCCTCCCTGCCCACACCACACCACACCACACCACACCGACGGTGCTGACGTCGACACGCACCCAAGACAGGGGCCACGACCGTCTTTTTTCCTGGGCCCATCCCCGCACCGCACCGCACCGCACCGCACCGCACCGCACCGCACCTCCTTCCAATCAACGCTGTGGCGCCTGTGTCCGCGCGAGACGCGTGCGCGCCGCCTCTCTCAACATCCGTCCGCCGTCCGCCGGCCGGCCGGCCCGTTTTTCGGCCCCCAGGCCATCCGTCAACCACCACTGCGCCCCTGCCCCTGCCCGCCCCGCACCACACCACACACCGCTGCTTGCCCTGGCCGTTGCCACCAAAGGCGCCAACCGCAGCCCGCGCGCGCCAGAAAGAGATGGCAAAACTACAGGGACCCAGCCGACCGACGAAAATCAGAGCAATTGGCCGGGAGGATCAAAAAGAGAGCTCCGAAAACCACCGTAGCGAGGCGTGGGAGGAAACGTTACGAGAAGCAGAAAGGGACCAGGAAAAATTCTGGAAATTTCTTAAAACTCGTAAACTAAACACGAAACATCTACATCTACATGGGGAAGGAACGACCCCACAGACCGAGCTGAAGCACTGGCGGATTCACTAGAAAGGCAATTCCAAGCACCAGAAGCGGTAGATGACGAAACTGGTGACCACCAGGAAATGGTACTCAGAAGGGTAAAACCGCATCCTAAGTGCCCCGATCAGAACATCTTTCACAATCCAATAAACGCAGAAACCCCATATCTTATCACATCACAAACATACACACATCCTAAGAAGGCATCAGGCCCAGATTCCATCAAACCGCAACTACTACATCACCTACCTCCAGCAACTATCAATTATCTATCTAACATCAATATATAATGCTTGCTTCAGACTAAACTACTTGGAAACAGGCCCGAGTCATCACATTACCAAAGCCAAACAAGGACTTATTATTTCCGCAAAACTATAGGCCAACTTCCTTGGAAAGGTTCTCGGAAAGCTCATTCAAACTGAACTGAAGAAATTCAATTCTTAAAGGATAACAACATAATCATCCCACAACAATTCCGATTCCGCGAAGAACACAGCACCACCCACCAGGTGACCAGACTAGTCGAGCACATATGTCAGGCCAGAAACATTAGACACAGTACTGGAGCAGTCCTGCTTGACATTGGAAAAGCATTCGGATAACGCCTTATCTACAAGCTCCACCAGTACAACTGCCCCATCCACATTATTGCTTCTTTTCTCCGCAACAGAGCATTCTATGTCCATGTACCAGGAGCGGCAAGTAACACTAGATCCATAGAGGCTGGAGTCCCGCAAGGCTCAGTGCTGGGGCCCATTCTCTACTCAATATACACAAACAAACAGCTGGGAGGACACTTGTCACTATTTGCAGACGACACTGCAGTCTACCGCAGCAGTTCTAACCTGCAATATAGAGTCACAAAAATAGAGCAACACCTACAATCCATCCAGAAATGGGCTAACCAATGGAAACAAAAAAATAATAAACGCGGAGAAAACCCAAGCAATACAATACGATTCACATTCAAAAAGAATACCTCCTAACCTGCATATACGCTTCAGAAATAACAATCTTCCATGGTCAGGCACAATAAAGTATCTAGGCATCAAGCTGGACAAGAGGTTGACATTTAGAGACCATGTGACACACGTTTGTAACAAGGCTGCAGCAGCAATATTCAGACTGTACCCAATCATCAAAGGAAACAGAATAAATATGCGCGCCAAAAAGAAAATCTTCAAAACCGTCATAGGAACCAGCCATCACTTACGGCTCTGAAAATCTGGTCAATGGCCGCAGACACCAACATAACAAGAGTAAAAAAGGGTGCAGAACAAATACTTCAGAATTGCTGCTGATGCCGGCCGGTACCAGACAAACCGAGACATATACACAAACCATAACATACTCAAAATCCCGGAAATCATCCAAAGAAAAATCCATAAAGTTTTTTTTTCCACCAAACCACGGATTCGAACCACCCACTCATCAGAAATCTGGGACAAAATCCACCCGACCCAAGAACGACATTTCCCATCACGACAAAACACCACAAACTACAACATACCATGATAAACAAAAATAAAATAAAAACACCATAACACTCACTTAAACAACAAACATCTACACACACCCAAGAGACCCTATCATCCCATCATTTTGTTACCCAACATAATCAGACAGAAGGCAGGGATCAAGGACAGATCCGGTCCTTCGAGTACAGGGGGTAAAAAATACCCATCAGACCAGCTCTCTCTCTCTCTCTCTCTCTCTCTCTCTCTCTCTCTCTCTCTCTCTCTCCTCCTCGCTTCTCCGTGCCGACGCTGCCCCGCACACACGTTCGCGTTCGCGTTCGGCCGACACCACACGACAGGTCTTTGGGGCCCCGCCACTGCGCACACGCACGCCTCCTCCTCTTCCTTAGTTCTTTTTCGCTTTTCTTTTCTCCCCCGCCCCCCGCTCTCACCGCCACATCATCCCGCAACCCTTGGGGGATGTTTCCCAACATCAACGCGCCCCAATTCCACTCTCTGCCCGTGCCGCACTCTCCACTTTGCTTCTCCCCGTCCCCTACACACACGACTACCGAAACCCCGGTTGACACACCTTCTCGTAGGACAGGGGTGCGTGCATGCGTTGTCTTGACGGTGACAGCAACAGCAACGGATCCGTCCATCCCATTCCCCCCCCCACTCGGTAAAGAACCATGTTCAACCCACACTACACAACAAGGGGGGCACACACGAACGCGAAAGAAAGGGCAGGGCAGGGCAGGGCAACTATCTCGTACACATTCTTCCTCAGAACCCACATATCACATCAACGAACGGGAGGCCAATTGCGGACTCAGCCGTGTCAGGCAAATCCAACCCAACCAACACCTCCCACGGAAACCCTGACACTGATCCAGCAGTACGTCCACATACATCGCCACACCAAATACGGGTGACGAGTGAGCAACAAATGGAACAATACACAACGAGGCTGACCTAATAAAAACTGCACGTCACGTCATACCTTCCAGACAGACGCAGTTCCGACGGGACGGCGGAAACGTATACGTACCTTTCAGCCACAACAACCGACCGACTGGACACGCCCGCGTCTCCAGCCAGCCAACCACCAGGGCCACACAGCCCGCAAGTTTCAGCGTCAACACTTCTCAACGTTGCAAACTTTTCAAAACATTGCCACACACACACACACACACCACGAAAAGCGTCAACCTCTCTCACACTGGATACACTCAACACTTTTTGTCGGCGGAGCTTGAGGCCAACGGTTGACACACCCCCACCGGCCACACAGGTTTCCCTTTGAAAATTGCAGTGACGGAGACGCGGCATTACGAGAGGGTTGTTTCCGAGAGCGCGAGCTGGACGGAGCTGCGGCGCCGCCGCCGAGGGGTAATGAACGCACGCGATGCCGCATGACAGCCCATCACCCAAAGTTTCGCCCACAACTGCACAGGTCGCACCCCCTTTTCGCGCCATACTAGTGTCGATCGTCAATTACAGCTCACGGTGTTCGCATTTGCCACTTGACGGGAGGGGGGAAAACAAAACAAACATCTGACACGCCATGTGTTTCTCTCTCTGTTATATCTAGGTCATTGGGCAGCCACTGTAAAAAAAAAAAAAAAAAAAAAAAATAATATTTTTACGACATGGTTGGGTAAGTGATTTAAAGACAACAATTGTGGGTCACACACCATAGACCATTTCGATAGTGTTCTTGTTCTTCTCTTTTTCCTTTTTTTATCGCTCAATTGAAATAAAACCTGGGGATGATGCAATGCTGCGATATGGCACAACCGTCGTCCATTGTACACAACTCGGGAACAAAAAGAAACCAATTCAGGGAACGTTCGTTCCTTCACAACGTTTCTTTCAACGCACTTGGTCTTTACCATCCTGTATTCAAACACATTTTCCTTTCATCAAAACTAGGGCATTTCCATAACAGTTTGTTTCCGTTTCTGTGAGCACAATACTGCTTCTTCGACGTCATTTCACCATCTTAACTAGACAAACAACAAAATAGGAAAACAGCCTTGAGAACCCCGTCCACCAAATTTCAGTTAGCACGGCATCCAAGATTCTTTTCCGGGGAGTGCGGTGCAGCTGACGCTGCTCAGACCATATACCGTCGCCAGTCTCACTCAACTCTTGCGCATTCCATTCTACGCTACGTGACAATGCAAAAATGAATGAATCAAACCCGCCCAGAGAGCGTCTTGTGCGAGGGGACACACGATATAGAGAACAACAAAACACACAGGGGACACCACCAAAGTTGGAGAGAACGTTTCCACCACGGCAGACACTTACAGCAGCCGCGCCGTTACGCGCTTTTTTTTTTTTTTTCTCCCCCCCCACTGCACACCTCCGACACCACGGGAACGTTCACCGTCCCGTTGCCCTACACTGGCGTTTCTTTTCAACCCCCCACCCTATTCCTCGCTCCCCGGACATTCGACCGATCACAAAGTGCAACCTCTCGTTACCGTCGGGTGCCCCTCTTCATCCCCGGGGCGCCAACAACAAAACAAAAAAAATAAACCACCACCGACGCCGTCGTCTCGCGTCACCTCACTCAACTGAGCGGAAAATACACGTACATCCAGAATGACGACACCACCTCCACAAACAAAAACCAGACGTCAGACGTCAGACGTCAGGTCGAAAGAGGGCACCGTACGTCGTGGCGCGTGGTCTCCTAACTCACCTCGCGCGTACAAATACAATACAATACAATGCGTGTCTCCTCACGTTCACACACACCTCCACGCTCCACTTTTACGTCGCCCAACCAACCAACTAACTTAACCCACCCGCTCGGCGTAGAAGCAGCTGTAGGCGGCAACGTGTTTCTCACCCTCGCCACCAACGGTGTGACATCCGACAATCGCGGTTTGCTTTCCGTTCCACACCTCCGGCCATACCATACAAAGGGGACAAAAAAATATATCAAACAAGCCAACTCCAGCGATCCGCCCCCCTAACACCAACACGTCTCGAAACACCCACGCCCACGACCCGGCTGTGGCTAAAGTGTGTATCCCAACGTCACACCAAAACCAAAGGCGCCGGCGCCGGCGCCGCACCACACCACAGCTACAGCTGTGCCGCCGTCCACCCGCTCACAACAACAACAACAACAATTCCGCCCTTCCCGCAAAGGCATTTTGGTGGCCCTGAAAAGGGCCGTTTTTTCTTTTCTCCGCCGCGCCGCGGACGAGCCTCCTATTTCCAAGAGCCACCTCCTTACTTGG
Source organism: Schistocerca gregaria (assembly GCF_023897955.1). Classification (NCBI taxonomy): domain Eukaryota; kingdom Metazoa; phylum Arthropoda; class Insecta; order Orthoptera; family Acrididae; genus Schistocerca; species Schistocerca gregaria. The sequence goes on along the minus strand of NC_064927.1, from coordinate 101,715,657 downwards.
AGCTCGTGTACTTGGTCACCGCCTTCGTGCCCTCGCTCACCGCGTGCTTGGCCAGCTCGCCAGGCAGCAAGAGCCGCACAGCGGTCTGGATCTCGCGGGACGTGATGGTCGAGCGCTTGTTGTAGTGCGCCAGGCGAGAAGCCTCGGCCGCAATGCGCTCGAAAATGTCGTTCACGAAGCTGTTCATGATGCTCATCGCCTTCGAAGAGATGCCCGTGTCAGGGTGCACCTGCTTCAGCACCTTGTAGATGTAGATGGCATAGCTCTCCTTCCTCTTGCGCTTCTTCTTCTTGTCGCCCTTCGAAATGTTCTTCTGCGCCTTGCCAGCCTTCTTGGCGGCTTTCCCGCTAGTCTTGGGCGGCATCACGAACAAACAGGCAGGCAGGCAGGCACGCGCAGTCAGTCAGTCAGTCAAGCGCTCCGCTCCAGTCAGCGTCTCCCCACACAGTGGCACCCGCCGCACGCCGCCGCCGCACCTTTACCAGCTCGCCCTGCTGCGGCCGCCGAACAATGGGGCGCGCGCGCAACCGGCGCACACCCGTTGCTGCAGACCTCTCAAGTGAGAGAGGTGGGGGGGGGGTAGGAGGAGGATATTACCCATGGGCATTGCCTCCATCGGCAGTGGACAAAGCCGAAAGGTGGGTTGGACTTCAGCTGGGGGTTTTGGCTTCAGGGTGGGAAGGTGAGGAGGACGTCAGGTGGCGCTAGGCCAAAGAAGGAAAAAGAGGTAAAGAAGAGAAAGAAGAATGAAAAATTGAGTCAGGCCCTAGCGGCGAAGAAGTGCCACAGGGCGTTGGTACGACTCTCTCTGGTCTTGCGGCGCTCCAAGTCCGCGGACGAGTGGAAACGGCGAGTGATGGGCTCTGTCGTACAGCTTCTGCGCTCTGATGCGGAACCCGGGGAGGACCTCGGGGAGATCCGCCGCTGCGTGAAGTGGAGGTGCCGGAAACATCCAGGGCACGTGGAAGACCCTTCGGAGCGCTTTGTTTTGAGCCGTCTGCAGCCGATGGAGGTGACAATGTGCAGCATTGCCCCATGCAGCGCTGGCGTAGTGGAGAAGCGGCAGGAGGAAGAGCCGGTAGATATGCAGGCCATTTTCCACCGTTAAAGAGGACCTCTCGTTGAGAAGTGGGTAAAGTTGGGCCAGCCTGGCATCAAACTTCTTCCTGACAGCAGTGACCTGGGGTTGCCAGGTGAGGTGGCTGTCGAGGGTGACCCCCAGGTAACGTGCCTGGGTACTCCAAGGCAGGGCCCTCCCGCCAAGCCGGATGTTGAAGGCGTGGTGGGGTGACGGCCGCCGCGTAAACAATACTGCCTGGCTCTTCTCAGCGTTGAAGTGGAGTCGCCATCGGGATGCCCAGGAGAGGAGCGCATCGCAGGCTGTCTGCAGCCGCCAGTGGACGACTTCCGCCCGCCGATGCGAGACGAAGAACGCGAGGTCATCGGCGTAGATGTACCGCTTTACTTGAGGTGGCTGCGGAACGTCAGCAGTGGAGAGCGCGTAGAGAGTCGGCCCGAGGACTGACCCCTGCGGTACCCCCGCGAGGATAGGCCGAGATGACGAAAGGTCGTCGCCAACCCGCACCCGAAAGGTGCGGCCAGTCAGGAAGGACGCGATGAGTCGGAGTACAGCGGGCGGGAAGCCTTGGGAATGCATCTTCCAAAGCAAACCGGCGTGCCAGACGCTATCAAAGGCGCGCGAGGCGTCCAGGAAGATGCCAGCGCAGTAGTGCCGACGATTGAAGGCCTCTGTTATCATCTCGGTAACACGGATGAGCTGCAGTTCCGTGGACAGGCCAGCCCGGAATCCGAATTGTTCCGGTGGCAGCAGCTGGTAGGCGTCAATGTGGTGTTGCAGTATGCGGAGGTACAGGCGTTCGAACACCTTCCCAACCTGCGGAAGCAGGCTGATGGGCCTGTAGCTGGCGGGCAGGCGACGGTCTTTCCCCGGCTTGGGCACAGCAACGATGATCGCGCGAGTCCAGGCGCGCGGAAAGGTACAGCAGCGCACGATCAAGTTGAAGAGTGCTGTGAGAAATATCACAGCCTCTGCAGGCAGTTCCCGTAGGGCACGGCTGGGAATTTCATCTTCGCCCGACGCCTTGCTCGGGTCGAGGGCATGCAGCTGCGCAGCGACCTCCGCTGTGGAGAAGACTTCAGGTTGAGCGTCAGCTTCTTCGTCGTGGCGGGCCAGCAAGGTGGGCACCTCTGCGTCGACCAGGTCGATAAGATGGCGGTCGACATCGTCGTCGAGCGGGCGGAATGTGGCCTGAAAGGTATCCGCAAGGGCGTCTGCCTTCGCCACCGGTGTGTAGGCGGCGCCTGTCTGTGTCTGGAGAGGGGGCACCGTCGACCTTTTCTGACCGGTGAAATGGCGGACGCAGCCGTAGTCCTCCGCGCTTCTGGAGAAGGCAGCAAGGCGCTGGGCCCAGACGGAGTTCCTGTGCTCTTCGACTGCTGTCCGGATGTCGCGGCGAAGTTCGTTTATCCGGCGCTTGAGGCGGCGTTCCCGCGTTACTCGCCATTCCCGAAGTAGCCGGTTTCGGGCGCGGATCATGTCCAGGGCAGCTGGTGGTATCGGCGGGCGGCGGCGTGCAGTGGCGGCGGACAGAGGAGTGGCGGCTGCGAGGGCGGTGCTGACCGCCTCCTGGAAGACTTCGGCAGCTGCATCGACGTCGTCATCCGCTGCAGGCGGCGGGTGCATCAGGCGTCGGCGGACATCGTTCTTGAATGCGCCCCAGTCTGTGCGCCGGTAGTTTGGACGTCGTGGGCTGTTGAACGGCTCGATACCCAGCTCAAACATCACTGGCAGGTGGTCAGAGTGCATGGCGTGTAGCACCTCGGCCGACAGTTGATATCGCAGACGGCGGGTTATGGCGATGTCAAGCACGTCAGGCGCTCCATTTGAGGGATAGCACGTCGGCTCTTCCGGTCCGCACGCGTGCGAGTCCTCTTGTTCCAGAAGAGTGAGCAGGAGCCGGCCGCTTGCAGTACCCCGGATAGAGTTCCAGGCAGCTGACTTGGCGTTAAGATCGCCTCCTAGGAACAGCGGGCCCGGTAGGTGAAGCAGGGCACGGATGTCCTCCCTGTTGAGAGGTCGGCGTGGTGGCCTGTAAACAGCGATGAATGTGATGGCGCCGTCAGTGGTCTCAACTGCCGCGGCCGTGGCTTCGACCTGATGTAGCTGCGGGAGTGGGACGGCATAGTGGCGAAGACCGCGACGTATGTAGATCGCTGTGCCTCCCCCTCGGGTCGGTCGGTCGTGGCGATAGCAGGAATAGTTTGCCAGGTTGGTCCGCAGTCCAGGCTTGAAGTGGGTCTCCCCGACCAGAGCGATGTCCACGTTTTGCGTCCGCAGGAGATGTTCGAACTCGTGAAGGTCGCGGCAGAGGCCATTGGCGTTGAACACCATGACCTGGAGATGCGCGCAACCGGCCGCCGCACCCGAGCCCATAAAGGACCCCCACCCCGCCGGCGCCGGCACTCGCTGAGCGGCAGTCAAGGGTTGAGCTTGCTCCTCTTACTCGCGCGCTGTCAGCCATAGGCCCCCGCTTGTACGGGTGACAAACCAGGAGTATCGCTGGCTTTGCTTTTATAAAAGCATTGGCGGGAACTCATTGTCAGAGGTCTGCAGTAAGCATTTACGGCGGGCAGGTTATTTTATTTAGCGACGTCCGACAGCAGAATTGTCGTGTTCTTTTTCGTTTTGCGGAATGTCGAGCTTCAGAGGTGCCTTGGGGTCAAAGCGGCCAGCCGCTATTGACAAAGGTCGCGTCTTGTCGTTGCCGCGGGCCGCGTCGCCGGCCGGGTCGAGCGCACCAGCTGCCGCAGAGCTAGGCTCTGCTCCCCCCAATGTTAGGGAAATTGTGGGCCAGGACCTGGAAGCCGGCCGCGGGACCAAAGAGATGGTTTCCGCCGCCGCCAGCCAGTTATCCGCGTCCACTAGTACAGTAGGGCCAGCAATGCAGCCTAGAAACCTAACGGTGACAACGAAGGCTGTAACTGGCACCCCCCGGCAGCAACCCCCCCCTCCGTTTCGGACATGGCAAAAAACACAGCGAATGCTATCTTACACAAAACGCCAACATCGTCATACGTCGTCAGTACTTGCAATCCCACCCCTCCCTCCCTTCTCCTAAGTCCGCTCCTGCTTGCTCACGCCACCGCCAACCTCCCAGGCTTCATTTCATCCCTTAGCAAGCAGTCAACCCGTCTACCGACCAAAATCCTCCCCAAACCCACCACCTCGTCCCAGCACTCCACCCGATCCAAATTCCTTAAATCCCCCCCACACAAGCCCTCTACATCCAAACAGCGGCGTGTGAAAAAGGATAGGAAGGAGAATAACACAAAGGGGAAGAATCACCGCACCACCAATGCCCCAACCACTCCTTCACCCTCTGAGGAACTTGCGCCCCCGACAGCACCTGTTGTCGCCCTGGGAGGGAACCAGAAAACAACTGCACTGGACGGGACCCACGTAACCGGGCAGGACTCGGACGGTTTCGTGCTGGCGAAGAAAACGTTTCGCCAGCCGAGGCTTCCGCCGGCTCGGGGAGTGGAACCCACCCCGAATAGGTTCCAGGCGGTGGCTGATGAGCCAGAGACACAAAACAACACAACACAAACACAGAAACAAGTCACGCAACAACTCCCTCCGATTGTCGCGGAGTTTCCTCGTAATTATGAGGAACTCTACGAGTTGTTAAAGACGGAAATCGGAGGAGGCAACTTCCAGGCAAAACCTGCCGGTGGTGACAAAATAAAGATAACATTACGCAGATTGGAAAACTACACGACAGTCAAAACACTCTTTAACGACAAAAACATACCTCACTACACGTTCCCCACAACAAAAACACGCAACAAAAACATTGTAATTAGAGACCTGCCTAGACGAGTATCCCTCCAGGCGATTAAAACAGACCTGACTGCCCAGGGTTACGTCGTCAAGGCGGTCCAGCAGATGGGCTACATCGAAAGCAAGTGGCCACTATATCAGGTGACACTCCCTGATATTCCCCAGAACAAAAGGGAAATTAAAACGGTCCTTGCTGTGCCTGTCACCATCGAACCGCTGCGCCGCAAAAGTAAGACGGTACAGTGCTTCAGGTGTCAGGGCATGAACCATATCGCGGCGTACTGTACAATGCCAATAAGGTGCAGAAAGTGCGCCGAGGCCCACGACACAAGAACATGTACACTAAAACACAAGGACCCACAAATAAGGTGCGCGCTGTGTGGCAAAAACCACACAGCGGGTTACCAAGGTTGTGAGGTCCACAAACGACACACACATCAGGTTAAGGGTGCAAAGGCCGCCCCCCACACACGGAAGCAAAACACCACCAACACAAGTCACACAAAGAAACAAAACATGTCAACACACACAGACAAGGGCTGGGTAAAACCAAGACCGGACACACCGAGGGCAACATACGCTGAAGTGGTTTCTCCTTCGAGAGGTCATGGAAGCGTAGCCCAATCACCACAACATCAGACACAATCACAAGAACAACACCGGGAAACACACAACAACAACGACCAGGTCCACCAAGACAGAGGAAGCGCTAGGGAACCCCACACACAGTCCACACCCACAGATCAGTTGTTAGGTGTTATGGTGCAAACCATGAACCTCGTCATGGAAATGATGAAGGAATTCAGGGAAGCCCAGAAGCAGAACACGCAGGTCCTCGTTGCCCTTCAGGCAGCAGTCCAGCAGTCGCTCCCCTCTGCGACTTCTTCAGCAGTTTCGAAACCCCATCATGGATAGACGACCAAATATCCAAGGCCTGACAATGTGCGTCTTTAACGCAGACGGCATTGTTAATCAAGTGGTCGAGTTCAGAGAACTCATGAGGGAGTTCTCCATCGACATATGCATGATGGGGGAAACCCACCTAAAACCGGGAATAAAAGCGACAGTTCCCAACTATGTTAGCTACCGTAGAGATAGGCCAACGCACGGCGGAGGAGTGGCCATATTCGTAAAAAGAGGGATCCCCCACCACCAGGTATTCCTACCAGCTACCAATAAAATCGAAGCAGTGGCTGTGGAAGTAACCACTGCCACCGGACCCCTAACAGTTGTTGCAATCTACCGACCCCCACAAGACCAAATAGATGAGGGAGACATAGCTGCTCTAGGGCAAATTGAAGGCAAACTCATAATAGGGGGCGACTTCAATGCCAAACACCCTGATTGGAATTCTAGAGTAACCTCCAGAGCAGGCGCCAAACTGCAACAACTCGCGCGCACCCACCACTTCGAAACATGGGGTCCAGTCGAGCCCACACATTTTCCAAAAAATGGAGGCAGGCCCGACGTGTTAGACATAGCTCTCACTAGGAGGATTGCCGGGTCTGTTGCCGCGAGGACAATCAACAGAATGTCCTCCGACCACAACCCGGTGATTCTGGAGGTCGACGTGGGAGAATGGGTAGCACTCCCGCGGTACCCGACGTCTTACAAGCGTACAGACTGGGAGCGATACCGAGAAACTGTCGCCTCTGATATCGCTCGCGCTCCGCCACCTACTACCGAAACAGTAGAACAAGCGCTACAAGACCTAACAGGTACCATCTTACAGGCAGCAGAAGCGGCCACTCCTGCACAAAGGGATGGCCCGCCGCTGCAGATACAGCTCCCGGAACATTTGATAGCCCAAATTCGTCATAAGAACAGAGAGGCAAAAGAGTGGAAGATCACCAGAAATCAGGCCACTAGGAGGCTGCTCAATCGTCTGCAGAGAGAGCTGAAAGCAGCGCTCAATGAGCACAGAAACCAGCAATGGCAAAACCGCCTCACAGCCCTCAAAGTAGACGATCATACACTATGGCAAGCAACCAAACAATTCACCAAAAGACGCGCTAGGATGCCGCCACTGCATGGAGAAAGGGGTCTGGCCTACAGCAACGCTGAAAAGGCCAACGCCCTCGCCGACTCCTTCGAGAAGCAGTTTCAGGCGGCAGAACCCGAGGATGATGAACACGAAGAGGTGGTCCGTCGCCAACTGGCTGTCATCCTCAATGCTGAGGAGGACCCAGAGGACGAACCCACAATATTTGCCCCCGAAGAAGTGGCAAAAGTAATCAGGTCCCTCCCCTTGAAAAAGGCGCCAGGACACGACAGTGTCACCAACCAGTTAGTTAAAAACCTCCCACCCACGGCAATCACACACCTCGCGAACGTCTTCAACGAGATTACTCGTTCCCGCGAGTTCCCAGCTTGCTGGAAACACGCGGAAGTGGTCGCGATACACAAACCAGGGAAAGACCCTCTATTCCCGCAGCACTACAGGCCGATTAGCCTCTTGCCGACACTCAGCAAGATCTATGAGCGCCTCCTGCTAAGACCTATACAGGAACACATTACCAGAGAGCAACTTCTGCCGGATTTCCAATTTGGTTTCCGGCAGAACCACTCTGCCCCACAACAGATCATGAGAGTGGTTGAAGCAGCCACAGAGGGTTTCAACCACAGAGGCTACTGCGGGATAGTGCTACTAGATGTAGCCAAAGCCTTCGACTCAGTATGGCATAGAGGGCTTCTCTACAAGTTATACACACAAGGGTTCCCCGGGAGCATAGTCAAGCAGATCAAAAGCTACCTCACGGATAGAACTTTCTCTGTCAAAGTAGAAACTGCCACCTCCACCAAAAGGCATATTCGTGCTGGGGTGCCACAGGGATCGGTCCTGGGGCCCGTTTTGTACAGTCTGTACACTGCGGACACGCCGACCGCCCCCCTGGTGCACACCGCACAGTATGCAGACGACACAGCCTTCTACACTAGAAATGCGAACAAGGACCTGGTCATTCGTAGGCTACAAAGGGTTCTAGATGACACAGAAACCTGGGCCCGACGCTGGCGCATTACCATCAACTCGGAAAAGACGCAGGCTATGCTGATTACCCGTAGGCTCGGAAGGCGCGAACCTCCTCAACATCCCCCCCTCCACCTTCACCTAAATGGATCCCAACTCCCCTGGCGCAAAACCGCCAAGTACCTTGGCGTAACCTTGGACTCTCGTCTTACGTGGAAACCCCACATAGACGAGATCCACAGGAAGGTCTGCGCCAGAATGTCCATCCTGTACCCAATCCTTAACACAACCAGCTCCCTCCCCTGCACAATAGGAGTAAACGTTTACCAGGCCCTGATCCGGCCAGTAATGGAATATGCGTGCCCTGTCTGGGGATACGCGGCGAAGGAGCACCTGGACAAACTCCAGAGGCTGCAGAACCGCGCCCTCAGGAGGGCACTGCACCTACCCATGGGATTCCCCACCGACGATCTGCACGCCGCTGCTGAAATACCACTCCTGAAAGAAAGATTCCAGGATCTGGCAAGGGCTTTCTACGAGAGCTCTTCCAGGTCTGAGAATAACCTTATCCACTCCTTAGGTCGGTATGACATGTCCCGCGATAAACACAAACGCCCCATGACGATCTTTGACGATTAAGTCAAAGATTAAATCCCAATATCCAATCCTCAATCCTGCTCCTTCCCAAGAAACACCAATATTCTCGCCAACCTCAGGCAAGTACCAGACACACACAGAACATTCATCACATATCACAGACAACCAAAAAAACTACAGCTAAAAATCACACACACAAGTACACAGGGGAGTAAAAACCAAAAGGCTACAAACTCCCACACACACTTCCCCAAAGAGGGGAAAGTATAAGATGAAGCGAGAAGAAGCCGGCGCCGGCACGCACTCCGCTGCTCGACTCGCTGCGGCTCGCACCGTTTGCGTTGTGCTTTTCTTTCTCGCTTCTTTCGAAACTAGCCCATCGCCATGTCCGGACGCGGAAAGGGAGGCAAAGTCAAGGGCAAGTCAAAGTCCCGCTCAAGCAGGGCTGGGCTCCAGTTCCCGGTCGGCAGAATCCACCGCCTCCTGCGCAAGGGAAACTACGCCGAGCGCGTCGGCGCCGGGGCGCCCGTCTACCTCGCCGCCGTCATGGAGTACCTCGCGGCTGAGGTGCTCGAGCTGGCCGGAAACGCGGCCCGCGACAACAAGAAGACGCGCATCATCCCGCGCCACCTGCAGCTCGCCATACGGAACGACGAGGAGCTCAGCAAGCTCTTGTCGGGCGTCACCATCGCACAGGGAGGTGTCCTGCCCAACATCCAGGCCGTCCTGCTGCCAAAGAAGACCGAGAAGAAGGCCTAAAAGAGAGACAGCGCAATCGGCACCGCCGCGTGCTCCCTTGGCACGCAGCGCGCCATTTGCCGCCTCGGCTCAAAAACAAAACAATCGGCCCTTTTCAGGGCCACCACACAAACCTACGTCCAAAGCAGAATTCCAGTCGTTCGTCGCACCACTTTTCTCTCTCTCTCTCTCTCTCTCTTTCTGTGTACGGTTTTTTCCTTCTTACACACACAGGCGCCGCCATCTTGTACACACGTACTTGGCCACCTCCTCCACTCCACTCCACGCACGCACAGTCTCGCGACCATTAACCAGCACACATGGCGCACAACAACACACCTCAAAAATAACCCCTCGGCACTCAGCCGCGCCGCAACACACAGCCCATCCACCGACAAGAAGCATACAAGCAAAGAGGGAGGGGAAGGAAGGAAGGAAGGAAGGAGCTCACACAACCGCAAGGGCACGCTTCCTTCCCTCCCAACCGCACCGCACACCACGTCAAAAAAACTCCAAACAAAACTAAAAGGCCAAGTAGACTAAAAAGGAAAAGAAAGAAAAAAAAAAAACCAGCAACACAGACTCTTTCGCACTTTTCAACTTCCAAACACTGTGGTGGCCCTGAAAAGGGCCATTTTTCAATCTCTCTTTCCTTCCTTCGGTCTCACACCGCCTAACCGCCGAAACCGTACAGGGTGCGCCCCTGCCTCTTCAGGGCGTACACCACGTCCATGGCCGTCACAGTCTTGCGCTTGGCGTGCTCAGTGTACGTCACCGCGTCGCGGATCACGTTCTCCAGGAACACCTTCAGCACTCCGCGCGTCTCCTCGTAGATCAGACCAGAGATGCGCTTCACGCCGCCCCTGCGCGCCAGGCGGCGGATCGCGGGCTTCGTGATGCCCTGGATGTTGTCGCACAACACCTAGCGGTGCCGCTTGGCGCCACCCTTGCCGAGCCCCTTTCCTCCCTTGCCGCGGCCTGTCATTCTTCTTCTTCAAGCGTCTCAACCACAACAATATAAAAAACAGAAAGCAAGGCAAGGCTCCTCACCCGGCGCTAGCGAGTCGGCTACGGTTGTGGCGCCCAGCGCGCGCGCCGCCCCCCTATATAGACTCTGGGGCCCCGCGGCCCGCCCTCCCCTCCCCCCACCACCGTGCACCGAGGGCATATAAGCGCAGCACCGGGGCGCGCGGGCCCGTTGTCAAGGCAGCACCGGACGCCGTCGCGCACGCATATCCTCCACGCCGCATCCGCATCCGCATCCGCAGTAGCCATGGCCCGGACAAAGCAAACGGCCCGCAAGTCCACCGGCGGAAAGGCGCCGCGCAAACAGCTCGCCACCAAGGCGGCGAGGAAGAGCGCGCCCGCCACCGGCGGCGTCAAGAAGCCCCATCGCTACAGGCCGGGCACCGTCGCCCTGCGAGAAATCAGGCGCTACCAGAAGAGCACAGAGCTGCTCATCCGCAAGCTGCCATTCCAGCGCCTAGTGCGCGAGATCGCCCAGGACTTCAAGACCGACCTGCGCTTCCAGAGCTCCGCAGTCATGGCCCTGCAGGAGGCCAGCGAGGCCTACCTCGTCGGCCTCTTCGAAGACACCAACCTGTGCGCAATCCACGCCAAGCGAGTCACCATCATGCCCAAGGACATCCAGCTCGCGCGCCGCATCCGCGGCGAGCGCGCCTAAACCCGCACACCGCCAAACAAGCAAAACGGCCCTTTTCAGGGCCACTAACGTCTCTCCGTCGCGAGCAAAACTTTGTCGGTCGCAACGACTAGTTCCCCACTCACTCTCCAGTCCAGTCGTCCCACCCCCGGCCCGGCGCCGCCGTTTCCAAAAAAAAAAGCACCGCACCGGCCGAGCCAAGTCGCAAGCGTCAATAGCGCCACCCACACAGGCCACGGCACAAAACGTGACGCCCGGAAAGCAAAGCCAAAAAAGACTATTCCAAAACCACCACCAAGACAAACAAACGCGGCGCAAAATAAATAGGTAAAAATAATAAAAATAAAATACACTTTATATAACACCAACCGCGCGCCGCCGCCCACGCCCGCCAACGACCCCACAATCCAACCACCGCGGCACGCAAACACCATCCACACATGAAACAAACAAACGCCAGCAAGCAAGACAGACAACAACAAGGCAACCGACCGACCACGACAATCAACACCTTCCCGACGTGCTTTGATGGCCCTGAGAAGGGCCGTTTTTGTTTTTGTCCGGGACCGCGCGACAGCCTCTGGTTGCGCGCCGGCCACCAGGCGACGGTGTCAAGCGCCAACCGCCAACCCTTCCCTGCCCCTTTTACTTCTTCTTCTTGGGCGAAGCCTTCGCCTTAGACGGCGTCGCCGTCGCCTTCTTCGGGCGCGGCGCCTTCGGCTTCTTCGTCGGAACCTTGGCGGCCTTCTTCGCCTTCGACGGCGACTTGGCCTTGGCCGGCTTGGCCGCAGCCGCCTTCTTCGCACCCGCGGGAGCGGCCGACGCCGCAGACGCCTTCTTGGCGGCGCCCGCCTTCCGACCGGTCGCCGCCTTCACGCCGCCAGCCTTCTTTGCGCCGGCCGCACGGGCCCCCTTCTTCTCCTTGCTGGCCGGAGCGGCGCGCTTCTTCTTCGCACCACCGCCACCACGAGCCTTGCCGCCCTCGGCCGCCCCGCCGCCGGCGCCGGCAAGCTTGAAAGAGCCCGACGCGCCCTTCCCCTTCGTCTGCACCAGCTCGCCAGCCACGACGGCCGACTTGAGGTACTTCTTGATAAAGGGCGCCAGCTTCTCCGCGTCCAGCTTGTAGTGCGCGGCAATGTACTTCTTGATCGCCTGCAGCGACGACCCGCCGCGCTCCTTCAGACTCTTGATGGCGGCCGTCACCATCTCAGAGGTGCGCGGGTGCGCAGGCTTGGCGCGCGGCTTCTTCGCAGACGACGCAGACTTGGCCTTCTTCGTAGTGCCGGTGGCGGCGGGTGCCGCGGCAGTCTCGTTCGTAGCCGCCTGGTCTGCCATCTTTTGCTTGTTCTCTTTTCTTTTTTCCCCTTGGTTTCGCTTCCTTCTCTCCTTCGACGACGCACAACAGCGAGGGGCGCGCAGCAGAGAATAGCCGCGCACGCGCCTGGCCCAGCCAGTGTCGCGGGCGGGCGCGGACGGCCGAGAGAGCGGCCGCCACTCGGCGCGCCGCCGCGCCGCCGCGCCGCGCCTCCCGCGCTTGCTACCGCCCAACGTCCGACAGCCTGCGCGGAGCAGCCCCCAACCTGCGCCGCAACCACCCGCGCCATTCAAACCACCGAGGATGGGGCTACACACACCGACACCACGGTCGCCAACCAGTCGCCGCGGCGGCGCCGCAAACCACGGCCAAACTGCAGCCACCGCGCGCCACAGCCTGGGTCGGCCCGCCGAGAATCGCCGCCCCCGCCCAAATGCCGCCCCCACAGCCCCAGCCGACGACCCGCCACAATGGCCAAACCTTCGTCAAAACTCCCACACCGTCGCCGCGGCAGCCCGGCCACCGCGGCCGGCGCCACAGCCACACGAGCCGAGTCGTGCGGCGATGACGGCCGTGCACAAACGCACCTCCGCCGCCCCATCGCCTTCCGCCGTTTTCCCGATCGGCCCGCAGCCGTCGGGCCACGGCCGCGGGCCGTCCTCCTCCTCTCGCCTCGCCCGCCAACACCCACAGCCCTTCCAACACATTTTTTTTTTCTTTTTTTTTACTTTTTTACGATCGCCGCCTGCGCAACATGGCACCGGCCGACGGAGCGCCAACCCCCCCACCACAGGCGAAAACAAAACAAAACAAAACAACGATAAACAAACAAACAAAATAAATTACCAGCCAGCCCCAACTACAGACACACCGAATCTGCCCTCACAGCCGACCTTACACGCCTCAACGTCAAAACAAAGGTGGTTTCTTTCTTTCAACGGTTACCTTACCTTAGGTTACGTCAGGTTAGGCTAAGAAGGCGTCAGGGTTAGGTTAAGCGTTGACGTGACGTCACGTCTTAACGTAGGCGTTAAGCTAAGGTTGCGGTCACGTACGTTAGGTTAAGGCGACTTGGGGGTTGGCCTAAGAGCTTAGGTTAGGTTACGTTAGTTTAGGTTAGGTTAGGTGGCTGCGTTAAGGGCTTAAAGAAGTTTAGGAGGTTAAGGCGTCGAGGCGGCCGCACCCCCTTAGCTGCTGCGGCTCGGCCACGCCACGCTTTGGGGTTTCATAAGGTCGCGCGGCGGGTCGTCGGCACGCCGCAAAGGACAAAACTGCAAGACGACGTCGAAAAACAAACAACAGGTAAAAAATAAATGAGTAAAATAAACGACGCCGACAGGCGGGGATCAGCAGAACGATCAGATTCCGGAGAGCGAACGAGACACACACGCACGCACACACACAAGCCCCCCCGAGCCGAGAGAGCACAGCACCACCACGTGTCGGCCTCCGCTCACCCGACTCGGCTGGGCTGGGCTGGCGGCCGGGCCCGATGCACGTACACGTACGGCTACAGCCACTACCCGTACACAGCCGCTCTTCACGCAACACCAGCCAAATGGCGCGCCCGCGGCTCGTCGCGGTCGCGGTCGCAACGCCACGCCGGCACACTTTCGGCACCACCGTTTTCGCGCGCACCGCAAACAAAACGCAGCCGACACACACAGAAAAAAAAAACAGAGCGCGAGACGGGCGGCGGCGCACCTTTCGCCAGCCGGCAGGCAATCGACTCGCCCAGTACGACAAACGCGCACGCCACCCCACCCACCAACCAACCAACCAACCAACCAACCAACCAACCAGTCGTCATCGTCGTCGTCGTCGTCCCGAAATCAAACAAACTCTCAAAAGCACAGCCCCTGCTGCCAACGGACGCAGGCGCCACGCAGCTCCCTTCCCGCCACACTCGATTCGCAGCGCAACTCACCCGGCACACCGTCAAACGACGGGCTGGGCTCGCCGCATCGCCGCAACCTACACACCTTCCCCCCCACGACGCACAGCCCCACCAGACGCCCGTGCCGCAACGACACTACTGCACTACCACTACCGCACTACTCCTCTCGCCCTTGCCATACACGACACAACACGCCAAAAAATGAAAATCCAAATACAAACAAAAACACCGCCCCCACGACCCAAACACATGCACGGCGCGCCAACACACGCGAGGCAAGGCACGCAGCAAACGGCGTCCCCTCCGCGTCGCGCCATCAACCTACACACACAAGGCAACCAACAACAGCCAGCCAGCCAGCCAGCCCCACTCTCACGCCGCAAAAACAGAAAACACACCGAAACCGCCAAACGCCGCACATTCGCGCTTCGCACTCACCACACACCTCTCGGCATCCGTTTCGCACACAACGACGCGACGCACATACATCATCACGGGCTACGCACGCACACCGCGACCCACTTTTTTACGACGCCCTCGGCAGAGCACACGTGCCCACGCCCACACACAGTCGACACAACGACGCAGCGCGCAGCAGACGCGGCCGCAACACATACCTCCCCGACGACGCGCCAACACCGCCAGCCACTGCTCACTCGCCCAAGCAACCCGTGCACACAACTGCCACACGCGTCCACCACGCCGCCGCCAACCACCCGCCCGCCAGGGGGCGCTCACGTCCGCGACAACAGCGCGGCACCGCCGGACCGGACCGGGCCGGGCCGGGCCGGGCCGGGCCGGGCCGAGCCGAGCCGAGCCGCCGCCTCCTCTCCACTCGGCACGCCACGTCCTGCTTGCAAAACACATGGCTCGTCCCTCTGTACACACAACGCGCCTGCCTGCGGTCGCCGCCGGCATCTATCTACCTGCGCATCGGAGCCAGGCCGGCAAGCCCACACTTAAATAATGCACTTCACCAGCCAAACAAACCCACTCTTCCTTTCTTTGCACAGCGCATGCAACAGCAGCCCCAGGAGCCGGGCCCGCCGCCAGCGTCTCCTCCTCCTCCTCCTCCTCCTCCTCCTCCTCCTCTGGGCACAGCCAGCCAGCCGTTCCCACCGCCCCGCCCCTGCTCTGCAGAACAAGAAAAAACGAAAAAGTACCAACACACGCACCCAAAGCGTAAGCCAGACAAGACCAGCCTCTCCAAGGCCACACACACGCAAAAAAACAAAAAAACAAAAACACTACAACAAAATAAAATAAAAAAGAAAAAGCAAGCTGTCGCCTCGCCCCCGCCCGTCCCCCCCACCACATTCGCCCCCTCCGCTTGTTTTCCTTTCTACAATTTCCCTCTTTTCCACCCAATATCCCGCCGCGGTTTACGGGCACCGGCCGATTTTGCGCCCGCCCACATGTGTGCCTACTCCCCACCACCATTCCCTCCGCAGCCCGCAGCCCGCTTTTCCCCCCTCCCTGCCCACACCACACCACACCACACCACACCGACGGTGCTGACGTCGACACGCACCCAAGACAGGGGCCACGACCGTCTTTTTTCCTGGGCCCATCCCCGCACCGCACCGCACCGCACCGCACCGCACCTCCTTCCAATCAACGCTGTGGCGCCTGTGTCCGCGCGAGACGCGTGCGCGCCGCCTCTCTCAACATCCGTCCGCCGTCCACCGGCCGGCCGGCCCGTTTTTCGGCCCCCAGGCCATCCGTCAACCACCACTGCGCCCCTGCCCCTGCCCGCCCCGCACCACACCACACACCGCTGCTTGCCCTGGCCGTTGCCACCAAAGGCGCCAACCGCAGCCCGCGCGCGCCAGAAAGAGATGGCAAAACTACAGGGACCCAGCCGACCGACGAAAATCAGAGCAATTGGCCGGGAGGATCAAAAAGAGAGCTCCGAAAACCACCGTAGCGAGGCGTGGGAGGAAACGTTACGAGAAGCAGAAAGGGACCAGGAAAAATTCTGAAAATTTCTTAAAACTCGTAAACTAAACACGAAACATCTACATCTACATGGGGAAGGAACGACCCCACAGACCGAGCTGAAGCACTGGCGGATTCACTAGAAAGGCAATTCCAAGCACCAGAAGCGGTAGATGACGAAACTGATGACCACCAGGAAATGGTACTCAGAAGGGTAAAACCGCATCCTAAGTGCCCCGATCAGAACATCTTTCACAATCCAATAAACGCAGAAACCCCATATCTTATCACATCACAAACATACACACATCCTAAGAAGGCATCAGGCCCAGATTCCATCAAACCGCAACTACTACATCACCTACCTCCAGCAACTATCAATTATCTATCTAACATCAATATATAATGCTTGCTTCAGACTAAACTACTTGGAAACAGGCCCGAGTCATCACATTACCAAAGCCAAACAAGGACTTATTATTTCCGCAAAACTATAGGCCAACTTCCTTGGAAAGGTTCTCGGAAAGCTCATTCAAACTGAACTGAAGAAATTCAATTCTTAAAGGATAACAACATAATCATCCCACAACAATTCCGATTCCGCGAAGAACACAGCACCACCCACCAGGTGACCAGACTAGTCGAGCACATATGTCAGGCCAGAAACATTAGACACAGTACTGGAGCAGTCCTGCTTGACATTGGAAAAGCATTCGGATAACGCCTTATCTACAAGCTCCACCAGTACAACTGCCCCATCCACATTATTGCTTCTTTTCTCCGCAACAGAGCATTCTATGTCCATGTACCAGGAGCGGCAAGTAACACTAGATCCATAGAGGCTGGAGTCCCGCAAGGCTCAGTGCTGGGGCCCATTCTCTACTCAATATACACAAACAAACAGCTGGGAGGACACTTGTCACTATTTGCAGACGACACTGCAGTCTACCGCAGCAGTTCTAACCTGCAATATAGAGTCACAAAAATAGAGCAACACCTACAATCCATCCAGAAATGGGCTAACCAATGGAAACAAAAAAACAATAAACGCGGAGAAAACCCAAGCAATACAATACGATTCACATTCAAAAAGAATACCTCCTAACCTGCATATACGCCTCAGAAATAACAATCTTCCATGGTCAGGCACAATAAAGTATCTAGGCATCAAACTGGACAAGAGGTTGACATTTAGAGACCATGTTACACACGTTTGTAACAAGGCTGCAGCAGCAATATTCAGACTGTACCCAATCATCAAAGGAAACAGAATAAATATGCGCGCCAAAAAGAAAATCTTCAAAACCGTCATAGGAACCAGCCATCACTTACGGCTCTGAAAATCTGGTCAATGGCCGCAGACACCAACATAACAAGAGTAAAAAAGGGTGCAGAACAAATACTTCAGAATTGCTGCTGATGCCGGCCGGTACCAGACAAACCGAGACATATACACAAACCATAACATACTCAAAATCCCGGAAATCATCCAAAGAAAAATCCATAAAGTTTTTTTTTCCACCAAACCACGGATTCGAACCACCCACTCATCAGAAATCTGGGACAAAATCCACCCCACCCAAGAACGACATTTCCCATCACGACAAAACACCACAAACTACAACATACCATGATAAACAAAAATAAAATAAAAACACTATAACACTCACTTAAACAACAAACATCTACACACACCCAAGAGACCCAATCATCCCATCATTTTGTTACCCAACATAATCAGACATAAGGCAGGGATCAAGGACAGATCCGGTCCTTCGAGTACAGGGGGTAAAAAATACCCATCAGACCAGCTCTCTCTCTCTCTCTCTCTCTCTCTCTCTCTCTCTCTCTCTCTCTCTCTCTCTCCTCCTCGCTTCTCCGTGCCGACGCTGCCCCGCACACGCGTTCGCGTTCGCGTTCGGCCGACACCACACGACAGGTCTTTGGGGCCCCGCCACTGCGCACACGCACGCCTCCTCCTCTTCCTTAGTTCTTTTTCGCTTTTCTTTTCTCCCCCGCCCCCCGCTCTCACCGCCACATCATCCCGCATCCCTTGGGGGATGTTTCCCAACATCAACGCGCCCCAATTCCACTCTCTGCCCGTGCCGCACTCTCCACTTTGCTTCTCCCCGTCCCCTACACACACGACTACCGAAACCCCGGTTGACACACCTTCTCGTAGGACAGGGGTGCGTGCGTGCGTTGTCTTGACGGTGACAGCAACAGCAACGGATCCGTCCATCCCATTCCCCCCCCCCCCCCCACTCGGTAAAGAACCATGTTCAACCCACACTACACAACAAGGGGGGCACACACGAACGCGAAAGAAAGGGCAGGGCAGGGCAGGGCAACTATCTCGTACACATTCTTCCTCAGAACCCACATATCACATCAACGAACGGGAGGCCAATTGCGGACTCAGCCGTGTCAGGCAAATCCAACCCAACCAACACCTCCCACGGAAACCCTGACACTGATCCAGCAGTACGTCCACATACATCGCCACACCAAATACGGGTGACGAGTGAGCAACAAATGGAACAATACACAACGAGGCTGACCTAATAAAAACTGCACGTCACGTCATACCTTCCAGACAGACGCAGTTCCGACGGGACGGCGGAACCGTATACGTACCTTTCAGCCACAACAACCGACCGACTGGACACGCCCGCGTCTCCAGCCAGCCAACCACCAGGGCCACACAGCCCGCAAGTTTCAGCGTCAACACTTCTCAACGTACGTTGCAAACTTTTCAAAACATTGCCACACACACACACACACACACCACGAAAAGCGTCAACCTCTCTCACACTGGATACACTCAACACTTTTTGTCGGCGGAGCTTGAGGCCAACGGTTGACACACCCCCACCGGCCACACAGGTTTCCCTTTGAAAATTGCAGTGACGGAGACGCGGCATTACGAGAGGGTTGTTTCCGAGAGCGCGAGCTGGACGGAGCTGCGGCGCCGCCGCCGAGGGGTAATGAACGCACGCGATGCCGCATGACAGCCCATCACCCAAAGTTTCGCCCACAACTGCACAGGTCGCACCCCCTTTTCGCGCCATACTAGTGTCGATCGTCAATTACAGCTCACGGTGTTCGCAGTTGCCACTTGACGGGGGGGGGAAAACAAAACAAACATCTGACACGCCATGTGTTTCTCTCTCTGTTATATCTAGGTCATTGGGCAGCCACTGTAAAAAAAAAAAAAAAATAATATTTTTACGACATGGTTGGGTAAGTGATTTAAAGACAACAATTGTGGGTCACACACCATAGACCATTTCGATAGTGTTCTTGTTCTTCTCTTTTTCCTTTTTTTATCGCTCAATTGAAATAAAACCTGGGGATGATGCAATGCTGCGATATGGCACAACCGTCGTCCATTGTACACAACTCGGGAACAAAAAGAAACCAATTCAGGGAACGTTCGTTCCTTCACAACGTTTCTTTCAACGCACTTGGTCTTTACCATCCTGTATTCAAACACATTTTCCTTTCATCAAAACTAGGGCATTTCCATAACAGTTTGTTTCCGTTTCTGTGAGCACAATACTGCTTCTTCGACGTCATTTCACCATCTTAACTAGAGACAAACAACAAAATAGGAAAACAGCCTTGAGAACCCCGTCCACCAAATTTCAGTTAGCACGGCATCCAAGATTCTTTTCCGGGGAGTGCGGTGCAGCTGACGCTGCTCAGACCATATACCGTCGCCAGTCTCACTCAACTCTTGCGCATTCCATTCTACGCTACGTGACAATGCAAAAATGAATGAATCAAACCCGCCCAGAGAGCGTCTTGTGCGAGGGGACACACGATATAGAGAACAACAAAACACACAGGGGACACCACCAAAGTTGGAGAGAACGTTTCCACCACGGCAGACACTTACAGCAGCCGCGCCGTTACGCGCTTTTTTTTTTTTCTCCCCCCCCCCCCCCCCCCCCACTGCACACCTCCGACACCACGGGAACGTTCACCGTCCCGTTGCCCTACACTGGCGTTTCTTTTCAACCCCCCACCCTATTCCTCGCTCCCCGGACATTCGACCGATCACAAAGTGCAACCTCTCGTTACCGTCGGGTGCCCCTCTTCATCCCCGGGGCGCCAACAACAAAACAAAAAAAATAAACCACCACCGACGCCGTCGTCTCGCGTCACCTCACTCAACTGAGCGGAAAATACACGTACATCCAGAATGACGACACCGCCTCCACAAACAAAAACCAGACGTCAGACGTCAGACGTCAGACGTCAGGTCGAAAGAGGGCACCGTACGTCGTGGCGCGTGGTCTCCTAACTCACCTCGCGCGTACAAATACAATACAATACAATGCGTGTCTCCTCACGTTCACACACACCTCCACGCTCCACTTTTACGTCGCCCAACCAACCAACTAACTTAACCCACCCGCTCGGCGTAGAAGCAGCTGTAGGCGGCAACGTGTTTCTCACCCTCGCCACCAACGGTGTGACATCCGACAATCGCGGTTTGCTTTCCGTTCCACACCTCCGGCCATACCATACAAAGGGGACAAAAAAATATATCAAACAAGCCAACTCCAGCGATCCGCCCCCCTAACACCAACACGTCTCGAAACACCCACGCCCACGACCCGGCTGTGGCTAAAGTGCGTATCCCAACGTCACACCAAAACGAAAGGCGCCAGCGCCGGCGCCGCACCACACCACAGCTACAGCTGTGCCGCCGTCCACCCGCTCACAACAACAACAACAACAATTCCGCCCTTCCCGCAAAGGCATTTTGGTGGCCCTGAAAAGGGCCGTTTTTTCTTTTCTCCGCCGCGCCGCGGACGAGCCTCCTATTTCCAAGAGCCACCTCCTTACTTGGAGCTCGTGTACTTGGTCACCGCCTTCGTGCCCTCGCTCACCGCGTGCTTGGCCAGCTCGCCAGGCAGCAAGAGCCGCACAGCGGTCTGGATCTCGCGGGACGTGATGGTCGAGCGCTTGTTGTAGTGCGCCAGGCGAGAAGCCTCGGCCGCAATGCGCTCGAAAATGTCGTTCACGAAGCTGTTCATGATGCTCATCGCCTTCGAAGAGATGCCCGTGTCAGGGTGCACCTGCTTCAGCACCTTGTAGATGTAGATGGCATAGCTCTCCTTCCTCTTGCGCTTCTTCTTCTTGTCGCAATTCGAAATGTTCTTCTGCGCCTTGCCAGCCTTCTTGGCGGCTTTCCCGCTAGTTTTGGGCGGCATCACGAACAAACAGGCAGGCAGGCATGCACGCGCAGTCAGTCAGTCAGTCAAGCGCTCCGCTCCAGTCAGCGTCTCCCCACACAGTGGCACCCGCCGAGAGAGAGAGAGAGAGAGAGCTGGTCTGATGGGTATTTAACCCCTGTGTTCGAAGGACCGGATCTGTCTTGATCCCTGCCTTCTGTCTGATGATATGTGGTAACAAAATGATGGGATGATAGGGTCATGAGTGTATGTAGATGTTTGTTGTTTAAGTTTAAGTGAGTGTTATGATGTTTTTATTTTATTTTATTTTTGTTTTGTATACTGTTTATCATGGTATGTTGTAGTTTCTGGTGTTTGTCGTGATGGGAAATCTCGTTCTTGGGTCGGGTGGATTTTGTCCCAGATTTCTGATGAGTGGGTGGTTCGAATCCGTGGTTTGGTGGAAAAACTTTATGGACTTTCGTTGGATGATTTCCGGGATTTTGAGTATGTTATGATTTGTGTATATGTCTCTGTTTGTCTGGCACCGGCTAGCATCAGCAGCAATTCTGAAGAATTTGTTCTGCACCCTTTGTACTTTTGTTATGTTGGTGTCTGCGGCCATTGACCAGATTTCAGAGCCGTAAGTGATGGCTGGTTCTATGATGGTTTTGAAGATCTTTTTGGCGCGCATATTTATTCTGTTACCTTTAATGATGGGGTACAGTCTGAATATTGCTCCTGCAGCCTTGTTACAAATGTGTGTGACATGGTCTCTAAATGTCAACCTCTTGTCCAGCTTGATACCTAGATACTTTATTGTGTCTGACCATGGAAGATTGTTATTTCTGAAGCGTATATGTAGGTTAGGAGGTATTCTTTTGAATGTGAATAGTATTGCTTGGGTTTTCTCCGCATTTATTGTTATTTTCCATTGGTTAGCCCATTTCTGGATGGATTGTAGGTGTTGCTCTATTTTTGTGACTATATATTGCAGGTTTGAACTGCTGCGGTACACTGCAGTGTCGTCTGCAAATAGTGACAAGTGTCCTCCCAGCTGTTTGGGGATATCATTTGTGTATATTGAGTAGAGGATGGGCCCCAGCACTGAGCCTTGCGGGACTCCAGCCTCTATGGATCTAGTGTTACTTGCCGCTCCTGGTACATGGACATAGAATGCTCTGTTTCGGAGAAAAGAAGCAATAATATGGATGATGTGGTTGGGGCAGTTGTAGTGATGAAGCTTGTAAATAAGGCCCTGATGCCATACCTTATCGAATGCTTTTTCAATGTCGAGCAGGACTGCTCCAGTACTGTGTCTAATGTTTCTGGCCTGACATATGTGCTCGACGAGTCTGGTCACCTGGTGGATGGTACTGTGTTCTTCGCGGAATCCGAATTGTTCTGGGATGATTATGTTGTTATCCTTTAGGAATTTCTTCAGTTCCGTTTGAATGAGCTTTTCGAGGACTTTACCTAGGAAGTCTAACAAGGAAATTGGCCTATAGTTTTGCGGAAATAATAAGTCCTTATTTGGCTTTGGTAATGTGATGATTCGGGCCTGTTTCCAAGTTTTGGGAAAGTAATTTAATCTTAAGCAAGCATTATATATTGATGTTAGATAATTGATAGTTGCTGGAGGTAGATGATGTAGTAGTTGCGGTTTGATGGAATCTGGGCCTGATGCCTTCTTAGGATGTATGTTTCTGATGTGGTATGATATGGTTTCTGCGTTTATTGGATTGAAAGATGTTCTGATCGGGGCACTTAGGATGCGGTTTACCCTTCTGAGTACCATTTCCTGGTGGTCATCACTTTCGTCATCTACCGCTTCTGGTGCTTGGAATTGCCTTTCTAGCGAATCCGCCAGTGCTTCAGCTCGGTCTGTGGGGTCGTAGACTATTCCACGTTCCCCATGGAGCGGCTGTATAGATGTTTCGTTTAGTTTACGAGTTTTGAGAATTTTCCAGAATTTTTCCTGGTTCCTTTCTGCTTCTCGTAACGTTTCCTCCCATGCCTCGCTACGGTGGTTTTGGAGCTCTCTTTTGATCCTCCTGGCCAATTGTTCTGACTTTCGTCGGTCGGCTGGGTCCCTGTAGTTTTGCCATCTCTTTCTGGTGTTTCTTTTTTCCTCTATTAGGTTCCGGATGTGTGGGGGTAGTGTGTCTCTACCTGTGGTGTGGGTTATTGTTGTTGTAGATCTTTTGCTGCAATCCTTTATGATTGTGGTGATTTCTTCTATGGCTCTGTTGATTTGGGCTTTTGATTGAAGAGGAGGTAGTTCTGGAGTGTATGCTGTGAGTAGTTGGTTGTATTTTATCCAGTTTGTTGTGGATTCCTTGATGGTTCTGTTGTCATGAAAGTTGACCAGGTTTCCATTGATTTCTAATATTACGGGGTGGTGGTCCGAGTCCAAGTCGTTGACCACCTCGGTTGTCGTATTCCATGTCAGATTTTTTTATAGAAAAATATCCAGTATGTCTGGGCGGCATCTTGTGTCGTAGTGAATGTGTGTTGGCCTGTCTGGAGCTATGATGGAGATGTTCGGCTTGTTGTCCAGAAATCTACGGAGCGTTCTGCCATTGGTGTTTGTGGCATGACAATTCCAGGATCTGTGTTTAGCATTTAGGTCACCACCGATCAGAACATTTTGATGCATTTGGAAAAGGTTCTCAAGGTCTTGCGGACATATGCTCCTTCCTGTAGGTGGATTGTAAGCTGCTGCTATGGTAATGGTTTTGTTGAATAATCTTGTTTCAATTGCTGTTGATTCCATTCTAGTGAGATGAGGTGAGGTGATACGTCTGTGTACAATTTTGTTTTTGACCAGAATGGCTGTTCCTCCACCTGGTCTGTTCGGTCTGTCATTTCTGTGGACCACATAATTCCTGATTTTGAAGGTCTGGTTTGGTTGCAGGTGAGTCTCTGTGATGAGCGCAATGTCGATCTTTTGCTCATCTAGGAATTCCGCTAGAGTGTGTTTTTGAGTTATAATGCCATTGGCATTCCAATTCATGATTTTTACTGCTTTATTTGCCGCCAAGAATGCTAACAGCGGCTTGAAATAAAATTGTGATTTTGGTGAAATTGTCCTGTGCTTGTCTTAGCTGCTCTGCTGCTGTCTTGATTGTGCTTAATATGTTTGGAATGTCAAATTGCGTGATGAATCCTAGGAGTTCTTTGATGTCTGAACCAATACCTGATGCTGGTTGTGATGTGGGTTCGGAGGTGTTGCTGTTTTCTTCTGTTGTGAGGGTATTGTTTGGTTTTGCCCATCCTCTTGTTTTCCGCAGTGCTGGAAAGTTTGTGGGATTGAGTTGTACTGTTTGTTTGGCTCTTTCCTCCTCCAGCCTGTTTTGTGCAGGGGTTTTCGCTTTCTTTCTCTCTTGCTGAGTCTGCAAGAGTTTTAAATATACTGGGCATTTTTTGAAGCTACTCGTGTGTTCTCCTTTGCAGTGGTAGCAAGTTGGTTTTGCTTCTGGTTTCTTTAGGCAGTCTGCTGTTTTGTGTTGTTGCCCGCATTTGACACAATTTGGACGAAGGGTGCAGTTACGCGACCCATGTCCATAACCCTGGCAATTGTGGCATTGGGTCAATCCCTGTGGACTTCGATATGTTTCAACTGTCACCTGCATGTGAAACATTGCTTTGAGGTCGTATATTCTTTTCGCCTCTTCGGTATTTTCAAGTGTAACTTGAAAGTGACGTAAAGTCACTTTTTTCTGAGTGTTTTCATCGAATGATGTCATGTGCGCTACTTTGATGACAGGTAAGTTGTGATCTAAGAGGACCTCATGAATGATCTTGGGGTCTATGGTTGGTAGTAGCTTTTTGATAACTACTTTCAATGGCTTAAAGGCGTGCATATCGTGTGTGTAGTATTGTATGTTGTTTTCGGTCAGATATCCCTTGAATGCTAGGAAATCATCTGGGTGTGAGAATTGATATGTGATTTCGTCACTGTGACTTCTAGTTTTGAGGTCCCCTTTCAGTTTGTTGCGGAGTGCTTTGACTATTTCCAGGTATTGGGATGTTTCCTTGACAACGATCGGCGGAATACGCAGTCTCTTTGTCTGGGTTGTTTGCTGTTTTTCCCCTGTTCTGGAATTTCCCGCATCGTTATCGGGCAGTAGTTCGAACTTGTTAGAGACGGGGATCTCGTACTCCATTTGTTCGTTGTTTTCGTCTTCTGAGTTGGGGGTGGGATCATCTGTTGAGTCCTGGGTTTTCTTTTTGTTGCTGTTGTTCTGCAACTTCGTCTGGCTGTCAATGGTTGCTTTGCGTTTCCCTGCTGTTTGTTTGGTAGCCGGTACAATGTTTGTGTTGTGGCTATCATTTGCTGGTGGTGTTTCTACCTGTGTTGTGGGTGAGGTGACTGGTGGTGATGTGAATGATGATGTGGATAGTTGGGGCGGTGGTTCCCCATCTGTCATGGAAGTCCCGTGGGACTCCATGGCGGAATTTGTGGTGTTACCTTGGCAAGGTGAGAATGGGGTGGCTGTTGAGAGAGAACAATCTGCCTTTGCCTCAGAGTGCGCGGGTTTACCCAACGTGAATGGGGCCCTGGTACTCTATATTCCCTGACTATCTTCCTAGCGTCCGGCTAGCCCGGAGGCATAATCTCGACACGGCGGTAACCAAGTACACAATCTCCAAGCTTCGAAGGCGGCTCGGTCGGTCGGTCGAAACGAGACGCGAGCAGCCGTCTGAGTATTCCCAGCCGTAACAACACAAAGACACGCGAGCGCTGTGATAACAACGTCCGCTCTCTCCGCGCGCACGACTCGGAATGGCTGTGGTGGAGGCACCCGCCGCACGCCGCCGCCGCACCTTTACCAGCTCGCCCTGCTGCGGCCGCCGACCAATGGGGCGCGCGCGCAACCGGCCGCCGCACCCGAGCCCATAAAGGACCCCCACCCCGGATCACAAAAATTCCCGGCGCAGTGGAAGCACGCAGAAGTCATTGCGATCGCAAAACCAGGAAAAGACCCGGTGTTCCCGCAACACTATAGACCAGTTAGTCTACTGCCTACCCTCAGTAAACTTTATGAGCGCCTCCTACTAACCCCCATACAGGACCATATCACAAGAGAGCAGATTCTGCCGAAATTCCAATTCGGATTCAGGCAAAGACACTCCGCCCCCCAGCAAATTATGAGGGTGGTTGAAGCAGCTACGGACAGCTTCAACCGAAAGGGCTACTGCGGGCGTGTCTTGCTAGACGTAGCAAAAGCCTTCGACTCAGTCTGGCACACCGGGATACTACACAAGATGTACACCCTAGGCTTCCCCGGAAAGATCGTCAAAATAGTTAAAAACTATCTCTCCGGTAGGACTTTCTCAGTTAAGATCGATGGATCCCTGTCGACCAGGAGAAGAATCGGTGCAGGTGTGCCCCAGGGCTCGGTCCTGGGACCCATCCTCTACAGTGTCTACACTGCTGACATCCCTATGACTCAGCATGTACACACTGCACAATATGCAGATGACACTGCATTCTTCTCCTGCTCGACAAACAGGAACCTGGCTACAAGGCGTCTGCAAACCGCCCTAAACAGGACGGAAAACTGGGCCAAGCAGTGGCGAATAACAATAAACTCCGAAAAAACACAAGCCATGCTGCTCACCAGACGTTACGGGAAACGCCGACCCCCAAGAAGACCATACCAACTGCTGCGATTACAGGGGCAGAACTTGCCATGGAGAAATTCTGCGAAGTACCTCGGTGTCACACTTGACAGACGCCTGACATGGAAGTGTCACATAGAGGAACTTCGCAGAAAGACTCACGCCAGGATGCAGATCCTGTACCCTGTATTAAACAGCACCAGTTCCCTCGACCCCGCAACAGGAGTAGCTATCTATCGAAGTCTAATTCGACCGATACTGGAATATGCGTGCCCTGTATGGGGCTATGCAGCCAGATCGACGATAGATCGCTTACAGAAGGTCCAAAATAGAGCGCTAAGACGGGCCTTACACGTCCCCATGCGCTTCCCCGCGGCGGACCTGCACGAAGCTGCAGACATAGAGCCGCTAACAACACGGTTTCGTGCCATGGCAGAAGTTTTCTACGCCACGGCACGAAATTCACAAAATGACCTAATAAACACCCTTGGGCAATACGAACAGAATGGGAACAGATACAAAAGACCTAAGTCGCTACTCCTCCAGTAGCACAATTAGTTAAACGACATCTCTCAAAAAAACAGCAAAACACAAAAGACCAGTTATAAAAACAACAAAAAAAACAAAAGAGGAGGAAATGTCCAAATTCGACAACAACCTCCACCAACACCCCACTCTAACAGTAGAGGAAAAAAGAGAGGAGAGGGACCGGCGCCGGCACGCACTCCGCTGCTCGACTCGCTGCGGCTCGCACCGTTTGCGTTGTGCTTTTCTTTCTCGCTTCCTTCGAAACTAGCCCATCGCCATGTCCGGACGCGGAAAGGGAGGCAAAGTCAAGGGCAAGTCAAAGTCCCGCTCAAGCAGGGCTGGGCTCCAGTTCCCGGTCGGCAGAATCCACCGCCTCCTGCGCAAGGGAAACTACGCCGAGCGCGTCGGCGCCGGGGCGCCCGTCTACCTCGCCGCCGTCATGGAGTACCTCGCGGCTGAGGTGCTCGAGCTGGCCGGAAACGCGGCCCGCGACAACAAGAAGACGCGCATCATCCCGCGCCACCTGCAGCTCGCCATACGCAACGACGAGGAGCTCAACAAGCTCTTGTCGGGCGTCACCATCGCACAGGGAGGTGTCCTGCCCAACATCCAGGCCGTCCTGCTGCCAAAGAAGACCGAGAAGAAGGCCTAAAAGAGAGACAGCGCAATCGGCACCGCCGCGTGCTCCCTTGGCACGCAGCGCGCCATTTGCCGCCTCGGCTCAAAAACAAAACAATCGGCCCTTTTCAGGGCCACCACACAAACCTACGTCCAAAGCAGAATTCCAGTCGTTCGTCGCACCACTTTTCTCTCTCTCTCTCTCTCTCTCTTTCTGTGTACGGTTTTTTCCTTCTTACACACACAGGCGCCGCCATCTTGTACACACGTACTTGGCCACCTCCTCCACTCCACTCCACGCACGCACAGTCTCGCGACCATTAACCAGCACACATGGCGCACAACAACACACCTCAAAAATAACCCCTCGGCACTCAGCCGCGCCGCAACACACAGCCCATCCACCGACAAGAAGCATACAAGCAAAGAGGGAGGGGAAGGAAGGAAGGAAGGAAGGAGCTCACACAACCGCAAGGGCACGCTTCCTTCCCTCCCAACCGCACCGCACACCACGTCAAAAAAACTCCAAACAAAACTAAAAGGCCAAGTAGACTAAAAAGGAAAAGAAAGAAAAAAAAAAAACCAGCAACACAGACTCTTTCGCACTTTTCAACTTCCGAACACTGTGGTGGCCCTGAAAAGGGCCGTTTTTCAATCTCTCTTTCCTTCCTTCGGTCTCACACCGCCTAACCGCCGAAACCGTACAGGGTGCGCCCCTGCCTCTTCAGGGCGTACACCACGTCCATGGCCGTCACAGTCTTGCGCTTGGCGTGCTCAGTGTACGTCACCGCGTCGCGGATCACGTTCTCCAGGAACACCTTCAGCACTCCGCGCGTCTCCTCGTAGATCAGACCAGAGATGCGCTTCACGCCGCCCCTGCGCGCCAGGCGGCGGATCGCGGGCTTCGTGATGCCCTGGATGTTGTCGCGCAACACCTTGCGGTGCCGCTTGGCGCCACCCTTGCCGAGCCCCTTTCCTCCCTTGCCGCGGCCTGTCATTCTTCTTCTTCAAGCGTCTCAACCACAACAATATAAAAAACAGAAAGCAAGGCAAGGCTCCTCACCCGGCGCTAGCGAGTCGGCTACGGTTGTGGCGCCCAGCGCGCGCGCCGCCCCCCTATATAGACTCTGGGGCCCCACGGCCCGCCCTCCCCTCCCCCCACCACCGCGCACCGAGGGCATATAAGCGCAGCACCGCGGCGCGCGGGCCCCCTTCCGCATAAAGTGGTCAGGAAGTGACAATTATAGACTGTCAGTCCAGTCCCCCTCCGACCTGGCCAAGACGCTCATCATACTGAGCAAACTAAAAATAGGTTTTTCCACCCCCCCCCACCAGGACACGCCGCCTCCGCGTCGTCGTCAGAGGGCTTCCCATGGAGTACTCTGACGATGACCTGAGGAAGGCACTCACCTCATTAAATATCATCCCCAGCATCATATCACGCATCATCTCCCCTAGAACCCGTCGCCCCACTCCACTCTTCTTCGTCTCCGCCCCTGACACGCCGGAGAACCGCCACCTCCTATCCCTCACGCTCATCGATCACGCCAGCGTGACGATCGAGAAACCGCGCTCCAGGAGGATGACCCTGGTGTGCTATCGCTGCCAGGGACTGGCGCACTTCGCAATTGACTGCACCCGCGAGGTGCGTTGCGTGAAGTGTGCCGGTGGACACGCCTCCTCGGAGTGCTCAAAACCCCGAGACGCCCCCCCCACTTGTGCCCGCTGTGGCGGGAATCACACGGGCAGCTACATGGGCTGCCCAAAAATCAAACAATTTAGGGAAAATCAAGCAAGGGCTGCAAGGCCGTCGGCGGCGACCCACGGGGGCACCAGTTACTCTGGTGCCTTGGTGGGATCGGCGCCGCGGACCTACACCCAACGTGCGTCTCGCTCCCATCCCGCCCCTCTGGGCTCCTACCCAACCCCCCTCCTCTCCATCCCCATCCCGCCCCCCCCAGCAGCCTTCCCACACCTCCCCACCCGGCAGGCGTTAAGCACTGCCCCCCCTCCCCACAGCGGGTGTCACGCTCCGCTGTTCCTTCCCCATCCACACAGCAGGTGTCAAGCACTGCTGCCCCCCTCCCCACCCCGGTACAATCTCAGCAGCACCCTATCCCAACCCCACCCTCTCTTCCCAACCACTTCAGCGACCTCATCAACAATGTTGTTGAGGCGCTGACCTTAGCAATCTCAACCACTTTCCACTCCCTCCTACAAACCATCCCGCACCAACTTGCCACTGCCCTCTCCCAATCCATGCCCCCCACCACCACTCCCGTTCCAACCAGTCATGGCTGTTAGACATCACGGACTGACAGCCATGATCTGGAACGCCAACGGCCTCCACAAACAACAGGGCGAGTTCCGACAATTCCTCCTGGATGAGAGGGTTGATATATGCCTTGTTGCTGAGACGCACCTCAAACCTGGTGTTTTTGTCCGTGTAGCAAACTACTCCTGCTACAGGACAGACAGGCCCACCGCCTATGGCGGCACGGCGGTGTACGTACGTAACTCCCTCCGCCACCACCCCATTCCCCTCCCCCAACTTAACACCATGGAAGCCACTGGCGTTGTTGTCCACACGGTGAGGGGTCCCATCACGTTCGTGGCTCTTTATAGACCACCTCGAGGCCTTCTTGAAACACCAGACTTCAAGGCATTGCTGTCGCTCGTCAACGACGTCTTCGTTGGCGGTGACTTCAATGCCAAACATGCTGCCTGGAATAGTAGAATAACAAACACATCTGGTCGTCGCCTTCTCCGGGTCGCTGAGCGGCACCACGCCCGCACCATCGGCCCGCACGACCCCACCATATACCCCACTGGAGGACGTCTCCCAGATGTCTTGGACATCGCAGTGGTGAAAGGTCTACCCCACCCCATCACTGCAGCCACCCGCATCGCTCTAGCCTCTGACCACCGGCCGGTCATCTACTCCATCGATCTCGTTGGAGTCCCGACCGCGCCGAGTGAAGGCCTGAACATCCGCGGTATTGACTGGCAGTCCTACCAGCGACGGGTCGAAGCAGCCCTACCCACAATCCCTGCTGCCGATCAAACTGACGCAGATCGCACCCTCATTCACCTCACCACCATAGCCCTAGATGCTGCAGTAGCAGCGACCCCTCACCGTCCACCCCGGCCCCCAGACCATCTGCGTCCGCTCCCCCCCAACATCCTTGCTCTCATCACAGAGAAAAACCGGATCATCCGAGAATGGCAGCTCACTCGGAATCCGGCAACCAAGCGCCTCATCAATAGATTACAGCGCCAAATCAAGGCTGCAGTGCAAGACCACCGCAATCAGGCATGGGAGAACAAAATCTCTGCCATTGACCTGAGTGACCCGTCCGCTTGGCGGCTCACCAAAAGCCTTCTGAGACGAGAGCAAAGGATACCCCCCCTCCAGGTCGGCAATGATTTTGTGTCTGAACCAGACGCCAAGGCAAATGCCTTGGCTGATGTCTTCGCACGCAACTTCACCCCGGTCAACGACCCCATTGACCCCGACCACATCCGCCTGGTAACGGCACGCCTCCCACAATTCCTTGCCGTTCAGGACCCTGAGGATGAAATCACCCCCATCAATGAAGAAGAGGTTGAACTGCAATTGCGGTACCTCAAATCCAAGAAAGCTGGCGGCCCCGATAAGCTGACGAATGCCCTCCTCAAGCAGCTACCCCCAGCTTCTATTCCCATCCTGACGGCCACCTTCAACAACATCCTCACAACCAGGCAATACCCCACTGCCTGGAAACATGCTGAGGTGGTCGCCATCCCCAAGGCTGGGAAGGATCTTCGTTCCCCTGCCAGCTACCGCCCCATCAGCCTCTTGCCCGCCATTTCCAAGGTGTTCGAGAGGCTGTACCTTAAACGACTGCTCATCCATATTGCTCGAGAACGAGTCCTCCCTGATGAGCAGTTTGGCTTCAGGCAGGGACACGCAACTACCCACCAACTCCTGCGTCTTGTAGAAGAGGCACTGGACGCCATAGAACGTAGGGAGTACTTCGGGGCCATACTCCTCGACGTGTCCAGAGCGTTTGACTCGGTCTGGCACGAAGGGCTGCTCTACAAACTATTTTCCCTTGGCTTTCCAGTGTCTCACGTAAGGCTAATAGCCACATACCTGGAAGTTCGCACCTTCCACGTTAGGATCCCTGATGGGAAATCTACACGACGACGCATTAGGGCAGGAGTACCACAAGGCAGCGTACTTGGACCGCTACTCTACTCCCTCTTCACAGCCGATCTGCCCTCTGCGCCGAGGGTACATTTAGCTCTCTACGCAGATGATACTGCACTCTTCTCTCGTTCTCGGAGTGCGGCAGGTCTACAACAGCGGCTCCAGGGGGCTACAGAATCCTTAACCGATTGGGCTAGGACCTGGCGTCTGGCATTTAATCCCTCCAAGACCCAAGCCCTTATCATCTGCCGACGCCATATTCCCATTCGGCTCCCTCAGGTGACGGTCCTTGGTACCCCAGTCCCCTGGACTCGTACTGCGAAGTACTTGGGTGTTACCCTGGACCAGCGCCTTACCTGGCGCCCCCACATCGACGACGTGCGTCGTAAAGCAATGGGGCGGCTCTGCCTGCTCTATCCTCTCATCAATCCAACCTCTACACTCCCCACACACCTTGCTGTTAGATTGTACACCTCCCTTGTTCGTCCCATCCTTGAATATGCGGCGGTGGTGTGGGGCAATGCTGCCCCCACCCACCTCCGCCGACTCCAAACCGTCCAGAATCGGGCTCTCCGGCGTGCCCTCCACCTCCCTTTCGACTTCCCAACCCAAGAACTCCACAACCTGGCCGACGTGCCGCTCCTTCGCACCCGCATCCTATCTGCAGCCAATTCCTTCTACCAACAAACACGTCACTCTCCTAATCCCTTAATCCTCTCCCTGGGTACCCGTGTTCATCGTCTGGCCACCACTCGATGGCCAGACCTTCTTTTCCGCCCCCCATGAATTCACATCATCGATCATCCACCATCATGTCATGTAATTCACAGTCACAAGCACGCCACCCCCCCCCCTTCCAACCACTGCCCCCCCCAATGATGGCCTAATCACGACAGGCCCTTCCTCTTTCCACTTCTCTAGCTGTCACTCTCTGACTACTTTCTCTTCCCCCCCCCCCCAAACCATCACTTCAAAACTGTCTGCCATCATCAAGACGCCGCTACGAGGACGAGGCGGCCAGGATAATGGCCTTTCGATTTCACTCACTCTAACTATTCCTCCTACTATCCTTTATTCTATAACTTAGTATAATAGTATTCCTGGCTAATCAATGGGCCGTTCCTTTTCCGCCATCTTCTACTGTTCCTTTCTCTGTCCTGTCTTCTTTTAAAAAAAAAAAAAAAAAAAAAAAAAAAAAAAAAAAAAAAAAAAAAAAAACAGCACAACAGTCAAGCAACAACAATAAGTAACGACACATATCTCCCAACGTCACGCCAGAAGGAGAAGCACTTTACAGGTGCTAGAACTTCAAAAACAGCCGAGGGTTAAACCTCCACCATGTGCGCGGCGGCGGCGCGCGGGCCCGTTGTCAAGGCAGCACCGGACGCCGTCGCGCACGCATATCCTCCACGCCGCATCCGCATCCGCAGTAGCCATGGCCCGGACAAAGCAAACGGCCCGCAAGTCCACCGGCGGAAAGGCGCCGCGCAAACAGCTCGCCACCAAGGCGGCGAGGAAGAGCGCGCCCGCCACCGGCGGCGTCAAGAAGCCCCACCGCTACAGGCCGGGCACCGTCGCCCTGCGAGAAATCAGGCGCTACCAGAAGAGCACAGAGCTGCTCATCCGCAAGCTGCCATTCCAGCGCCTAGTGCGCGAGATCGCCCAGGACTTCAAGACCGACCTGCGCTTCCAGAGCTCCGCAGTCATGGCCCTGCAGGAGGCCAGCGAGGCCTACCTCGTCGGCCTCTTCGAAGACACCAACCTGTGCGCAATCCACGCCAAGCGAGTCACCATCATGCCCAAGGACATCCAGCTCGCGCGCCGCATCCGCGGCGAGCGCGCCTAAACCCGCACACCGCCAAACAAACAAAACGGCCCTTTTCAGGGCCACTAACGTCTCTCCGTCGCGAGCAAAACTTTGTCGGTCGCAACGACTAGTTCCCCACTCACTCTCCAGTCCAGTCGTCCCACCCCCGGCCCGGCGCCGCCGTTTCCAAAAAAAAAGCACCGCACCGGCCGAGGCAAGTCGCAAGCGTCAATAGCGCCACCCACACAGGCCACGGCACAAAACGTGACGCCCGGAAAGCAAAGCCAAAAAAGACTATTCCAAAACCACCACCAAGACAAACAAACAAACGCGGCGCAAAATAAATAGGTAAAAATAATAAAAATAAAATACACTTTATATAACACCAACCGCGCGCCGCCGCCCACGCCCGCCAACGACCCCACAATCCAACAACCGCGGCACGCAAACACCATCCACACATGAAACAAACAAACGCCAGCAAGCAAGACAGACAGACAACAAGGCAACCGACCGACCACGACACGACAATCAACACCTTCCCGACGTGCTTTGATGGCCCTGAGAAGGGCCGTTCTTTTGTTTTTGTCCGGGACCGCGCGACAGCCTCTGGTTGCGCGCTGGCCACCAGGCGACGGTGTCAACCGCCAACCCTTCCCTGCCCTTTTTACTTCTTCTTCTTGGGCGAAGCCTTCGCCTTAGACGGCGTCGCCGTCGCCTTCTTCGGGCGCGGCGCCTTCGGCTTCTTCGTCGGAACCTTGGCGGCCTTCTTCGCCTTCGACGGCGACTTGGCCTTGGCCGGCTTGGCCGCAGCCGCCTTCTTCGCACCCGCGGGAGCGGCCGACGCCGCAGACGCCTTCTTGGCGGCGCCCGCCTTCCGACCGGTCGCCGCCTTCACGCCGCCAGCCTTCTTTGCGCCGGCCGCACGGGCCCCCTTCTTCTCCTTGCTGGCCGGAGCGGCGCGCTTCTTCTTCGCACCACCGCCACCACGAGCCTTGCCGCCCTCGGCCGCCCCGCCGCCGGCGCCGGCAAGCTTGAAAGAGCCCGACGCGCCCTTCCCCTTCGTCTGCACCAGCTCGCCAGCCACGACGGCCGACTTGAGGTACTTCTTGATAAAGGGCGCCAGCTTCTCCGCGTCCAGCTTGTAGTGCGCGGCAATGTACTTCTTGATCGCCTGCAGCGACGACCCGCCGCTCTCCTTCAGACTCTTGATGGCGGCCGTCACCATCTCAGAGGTGCGCGGGTGCGCAGGCTTGGCGCGCGGCTTCTTCGCAGACGACGCAGACTTGGCCTTCTTCGTAGTGCCGGTGGCGGCGGGTGCCGCGGCAGTCTCGTTCGTACCGCCTGGTCTGCCATCTTTTGCTTGTTCTCTTTTCTTTTTTCCCCTTGGTTTCGCTTCCTTCTCTCCTTCGACGACGCACAACAGCGAGGGGCGCGCAGCAGAGAATAGCCGCGCACGCGCCTGGCCCAGCCAGTGTCGCGGGCGGGCGCGGACGGCCGAGAGAGCGGCCGCCACTCGGCGCGCCGCCGCGCCGCCGCGCCGCGCCTCCCGCGCTTGCTACCGCCCAACGTCCGACAGCCTGCGCGGAGCAGCCCCCAACCTGCGCCGCAACCACCCGCGCCATTCAAACCACCGAGGATGGGGCTACACACACCGACACCACGGTCGCCAACCAGTCGCCGCGGCGGCGCCGCAAACCACGGCCAAACTGCAGCCACCGCGCGCCACAGCCTGGGTCGGCCCGCCGAGAATCGCCGCCCCCGCCCAAATGCCGCCCCCACAGCCCCAGCCGACGACCCGCCACAATGGCCAAACCTTCGTCAAAACTCCCACACCGTCGCCGCGGCAGCCCGGCCACCGCGGCCGGCGCCACAGCCACACGAGCCGAGTCGTGCGGCGATGACGGCCGTGCACAAACGCACCTCCGCCGCCCCATCGCCTTCCGCCGTTTTCCCGATCGGCCCGCAGCCGTCGGGCCACGGCCGCGGGCCGTCCTCCTCCTCTCGCCTCGCCCGCCAACACCCACAGCCCTTCCTACACATTTTTTTTTCTTTTTTCTTTTTTTTTTACTTTTTTACGATCGCCGCCTGCGCAACATGGCACCGGCCGACGGAGCGCCAACCCCCCCACCACAGGCGAAAACAAAACAAAACAAAACAACGATAAACAAACAAACAAAATAAATTACCAGCCAGCCCCAACTACAGACACACCGAATCTGCCCTCACAGCCGACCTTACACGCCTCAACGTCAAAACAAAGGTGGTTTCTTTCTTTCAACGGTTACCTTACCTTAGGTTACGTCAGGTTAGGCTAAGAAGGCGTCAGGGTTAGGTTAAGCGTTGACGTGACGTCACGTCTTAACGTAGGCGTTAAGCTAAGGTTGCGGTCACGTACGTTAGGTTAAGGCGACTTGGGGGTTGGCCTAAGAGCTTAGGTTAGGTTACGTTAGTTTAGGTTAGGTTAGGTGGCTGCGTTAAGGGCTTAAAGAAGTTTAGGAGGTTAAGGCGTCGAGGCGGCCGCACCCCCTTAGCTGCTGCGGCTCGGCCACGCCACGCTTTGGGGTTTCATAAGGTCGCGCGGCGGGTCGTCGGCACGCCGCAAAGGACAAAACTGCAAGACGACGTCGAAAAACAAACAACAGGTAAAAAATAAATGAGTAAAATAAACGACGCCGACAGGCGGGGATCAGCAGAACGAGCAGATTCCGGAGAGCGAACGAGACACACACGCACGCACACACACAAACCCCCCCGAGCCGAGAGAGCACAGCACCACCACGTGTCGGCCTCCGCTCACCAGACTCGGCTGGGCTGGGCTGGCGGCCGGGCCCGATGCACGTACACGTACGGCTACAGCCACTACCCGTACACAGCCGCTCTTCACGCAACACCAGCCAAATGGCGCGCCCGCGGCTCGTCGCGGTCGCGGTCGCAACGCCACGCCACGCCGGCACACTTTCGGCACCACCGTTTTCGCGCGCACCGCAAACAAAACGCAGCCGACACACACAGAAAAAAAAAACAGAGCGCGAGACGGGCGGCGGCGCACCTTTCGCCAGCCGGCAGGCAATCGACTCGCCCAGTACGACAAACGCACACGCCACCCCACCCACCAACCAACCAACCAACCAACCAACCAGTCGTCGTCGTCGTCGTCGTCGTCCCGAAATCAAACAAACTCTCAAAAGCACAGCCCCTGCTGCCAACGGACGCAGGCGCCACGCAGCTCCCTTCCCGCCACACTCGATTCGCAGCGCAACTCACCCGGCACACCGTCAAACGACGGGCTGGGCTCGCCGCATCGCCGCAACCTACACACCTTCCCCGCCACGACGCACAGCCCCACCAGACGCCCGTGCCGCAACGACACTACTGCACTACCACTACCGCACTACTCCTCTCGCCCTTGCCATACACGACACAACACGCCAAAAAATGAAAATCCAAATACAAACAAAAACACCGCCCCCACGACCCAAACACATGCACGGCGCGCCAACACACGCGAGGCAAGGCACGCAGCAAACGGCGTCCCCTCCGCGTCGCGCCATCAACCTACACACACAAGGCAACCAACAACAGCCAGCCAGCCAGCCAGCCCCACTCTCACGCCGCAAAAACAGAAAACACACCGAAACCGCCAAACGCCGCACATTCGCGCTTCGCACTCACCACACACCTCTCGGCATCCGTTTCGCACACAACGACGCGACGCACATACATCATCACGGGCTACGCACGCACACCGCGACCCACTTTTTTACGACGCCCTCGGCAGAGCACACGTGCCCACGCCCACACACAGTCGACACAACGACGCAGCGCGCAGCAGACGCGGCCGCAACACATACCTCCCCGACGACGCGCCAACACCGCCAGCCACTGCTCACTCGCCCAAGCAACCCGTGCACACAACTGCCACACGCGTCCACCACGCCGCCGCCAACCACCCGCCCGCCAGGGGGCGCTCACGTCCGCGACAACAGCGCGGCACCGCCGGACCGGACCGGGCCGGGCCGGGCCGGGCCGGGCCGGGCCGAGCCGAGCCGAGCCGCCGCCTCCTCTCCACTCGGCACGCCACGTCCTGCTTGCAAAACACATGGCTCGTCCCTCTGTACACACAACGCGCCTGCCTGCGGTCGCCGCCGGCATCTATCTACCTGCGCATCGGAGCCAGGCCGGCAAGCCCACACTTAAATAATGCACTTCACCAGCCAAACAAACCCACTCTTCCTTTCTTTGCACAGCGCATGCAACAGCAGCCCCAGGAGCCGGGCCCGCCGCCAGCGGCCTGCGTCTCCTCCTCCTCCTCCTCCTCCTCCTCCTCTGGGCACAGCCAGCCAGCCGTTCCCACCGCCCCGCCCCTGCTCTGCAGAACAAGAAAAAACGAAAAAGTACCAACACACGCACCCAAAGCGTAAGCCAGACAAGACCAGCCTCTCCAAGGCCACACACACGCAAAAAAACAAAAAAACAAAAACACTACAACAAAATAAAATAAAAAAGAAAAAGCAAGCTGTCGCCTCGCCCCCGCCCGTCCCCCCCACCACATTCGCCCCCTCCGCTTGTTTTCCTTTCTACAATTTCCCTCTTTTCCACCCAATATCCCGCCGCGGTTTACGGGCACCGGCCGATTTTGCGCCCGCCCACATGTGTGCCTACTCCCCACCACCATTCCCTCCGCAGCCCGCAGCCCGCTTTTCCCCCCTCCCTGCCCACACCACACCACACCACACCACACCGACGGTGCTGACGTCGACACGCACCCAAGACAGGGGCCACGACCGTCTTTTTTCCTGGGCCCATCCCCGCACCGCACCGCACCGCACCGCACCTCCTTCCAATCAACGCTGTGGCGCCTGTGTCCGCGCGAGACGCGTGCGCGCCGCCTCTCTCAACATCCGTCCGCCGTCCGCCGGCCGGCCGGCCCGTTTTTCGGCCCCCAGGCCATCCGTCAACCACCACTGCGCCCCTGCCCCTGCCCGCCCCGCACCACACCACACACCGCTGCTTGCCCTGGCCGTTGCCACCAAAGGCGCCAACCGCAGCCCGCGCGCGCCAGAAAGAGATGGCAAAACTACAGGGACCCAGCCGACCGACGAAAATCAGAGCAATTGGCCGGGAGGATCAAAAAGAGAGCTCCGAAAACCACCGTAGCGAGGCGTGGGAGGAAACGTTACGAGAAGCAGAAAGGGACCAGGAAAAATTCTGGAAATTTCTTAAAACTCGTAAACTAAACACGAAACATCTACATCTACATGGGGAAGGAACGACCCCACAGACCGAGCTGAAGCACTGGCGGATTCACTAGAAAGGCAATTCCAAGCACCAGAAGCGGTAGATGACGAAACTGATGACCACCAGGAAATGGTACTCAGAAGGGTAAAACCGCATCCTAAGTGCCCCGATCAGAACATCTTTCACAATCCAATAAACGCAGAAACCCCATATCTTATCACATCACAAACATACACACATCCTAAGAAGGCATCAGGCCCAGATTCCATCAAACCGCAACTACTACATCACCTACCTCCAGCAACTATCAATTATCTATCTAACATCAATATATAATGCTTGCTTCAGACTAAACTACTTGGAAACAGGCCCGAGTCATCACATTACCAAAGCCAAACAAGGACTTATTATTTCCGCAAAACTATAGGCCAACTTCCTTGGAAAGGTCCTCGGAAAGCTCATTCAAACTGAACTGAAGAAATTCAATTCTTAAAGGATAACAACATAATCATCCCACAACAATTCCGATTCCGCGAAGAACACAGCACCACCCACCAGGTGACCAGACTAGTCGAGCACATATGTCAGGCCAGAAACATTAGACACAGTACTGGAGCAGTCCTGCTTGACATTGGAAAAGCATTCGGATAACGCCTTATCTACAAGCTCCACCAGTACAACTGCCCCATCCACATTATTGCTTCTTTTCTCCGCAACAGAGCATTCTATGTCCATGTACCAGGAGCGGCAAGTAACACTAGATCCATAGAGGCTGGAGTCCCGCAAGGCTCAGTGCTGGGGCCCATTCTCTACTCAATATACACAAACAAACAGCTGGGAGGACACTTGTCACTATTTGCAGACGACACTGCAGTCTACCGCAGCAGTTCTAACCTGCAATATAGAGTCACAAAAATAGAGCAACACCTACAATCCATCCAGAAATGGGCTAACCAATGGAAACAAAAAAACAATAAACGCGGAGAAAACCCAAGCAATACAATACGATTCACATTCAAAAACAATACCTCCTAACCTGCATATACGCCTCAGAAATAACAATCTTCCATGGTCAGGCACAATAAAGTATCTAGGCATCAAGCTGGACAAGAGGTTGACATTTAGAGACCATGTTACACACGTTTGTAACAAGGCTGCAGCAGCAATATTCAGACTGTACCCAATCATCAAAGGAAACAGAATAAATATGCGCGCCAAAAAGAAAATCTTCAAAACCGTCATAGGAACCAGCCATCACATACGGCTCTGAAAATCTGGTCAATGGCCGCAGACACCAACATAACAAGAGTAAAAAAGGGTGCAGAACAAATACTTCAGAATTGCTGCTGATGCCGGCCGGTACCAGACAAACCGAGACATATACACAAACCATAACATACTCAAAATCCCGGAAATCATCCAAAGAAAAATCCATAAAGTTTTTTTTTCCACCAAACCACGGATTCGAACCACCCACTCATCAGAAATCTGGGACAAAATCCACCCGACCCAAGAACGACATTTCCCATCACGACAAAACACCACAAACTACAACATACCATGATAAACAAAAATAAAATAAAAACACCATAACACTCACTTAAACAACAAACATCTACACACACCCAAGAGACCCTATCATCCCATCATTTTGTTACCCAACATAATCAGACAGAAGGCAGGGATCAAGGACAGATCCGGTCCTTCGAGTACAGGGGGTAAAAAATACCCATCAGACCAGCTCTCTCTCTCTCTCTCTCTCTCTCTCTCTCTCTCTCTCTCCTCCTCGCTTCTCCGTGCCGATGCTGCCCCGCACACGCGTTCGCGTTCGCGTTCGCGTTCGGCCGACACCACACGACAGGTCTTTGGGGCCCCGCCACTGCGCACACGCACGCCTCCTCCTCTTCCTTAGTTCTTTTTCGCTTTTCTTTTCTCCCCCGCCCCCCGCTCTCACCGCCACATCATCCCGCAACCCTTGGGGGATGTTTCCCAACATCAACGCGCCCCAATTCCACTCTCTGCCCGTGCCGCACTCTCCACTTTGCTTCTCCCCGTCCCCTACACACACGACTACCGAAACCCCGGTTGACACACCTTCTCGTAGGACAGGGGTGCGTGCGTGCGTGCGTGCGTGCGTGCGTGCGTTGTCTTGACGGTGACAGCAACAGCAACGGATCCGTCCATCCCATTCCCCCCCCCCCCCCACTCGGTAAAGAACCATGTTCAACCCACACTACACAACAAGGGGGGCACACACGAACGCGAAAGAAAGGGCAGGGCAGGGCAGGGCAACTATCTCGTACACATTCTTCCTCAGAACCCACATATCACATCAACGAACGGGAGGCCAATTGCGGACTCAGCCGTGTCAGGCAAATCCAACCCAACCAACACCTCCCACGGAAACCCTGACACTGATCCAGCAGTACGTCCACATACATCGCCACACCAAATACGGGTGACGAGTGAGCAACAAATGGAACAATACACAACGAGGCTGACCTAATAAAAACTGCACGTCACGTCATACCTTCCAGACAGACGCAGTTCCGACGGGACGGCGGAACCGTATACGTACCTTTCAGCCACAACAACCGACCGACTGGACACGCCCGCGTCTCCAGCCAGCCAACCACCAGGGCCACACAGCCCGCAAGTTTCAGCGTCAACACTTCTCAACGTACGTTGCAAACTTTTCAAAACATTGCCACACACACACACACACACCACGAAAAGCGTCAACCTCTCTCACACTGGATACACTCAACACTTTTTGTCGGCGGAGCTTGAGGCCAACGGTTGACACACCCCCACCGGCCACACAGGTTTCCCTTTGAAAATTGCAGTGACGGAGACGCGGCATTACGAGAGGGTTGTTTCCGAGAGCGCGAGCTGGACGGAGCTGCGGCGCCGCCGCCGAGGGGTAATGAACGCACGCGATGCCGCATGACAGCCCATCACCCAAAGTTTCGCCCACAATTGCACAGGTCGCACCCCCTTTTCGCGCCATACTAGTGTCGATCGTCAATTACAGCTCACGGTGTTCGCATTTGCCACTTGACGTGGGGGGAAAACAAAACAAACATCTGACACGCCATGTGTTTCTCTCTCTGTTATATCTAGGTCATTGGGCAGCCACTGTAAAAAAAAAAAAAAATAATATTTTTACGACATGGTTGGGTAAGTGATTTAAAGACAACAATTGTGGGTCACACACCATAGACCATTTCGATAGTGTTCTTGTTCTTCTCTTTTTCCTTTTTTTATCGCTCAATTGAAATAAAACCTGGGGATGATGCAATGCTGCGATATGGCACAACCGTCGTCCATTGTACACAACTCGGGAACAAAAAGAAACCAATTCAGGGAACGTTCGTTCCTTCACAACGTTTCTTTCAACGCACTTGGTCTTTACCATCCTGTATTCAAACACATTTTCCTTTCATCAAAACTAGGGCATTTCCATAACAGTTTGTTTCCGTTTCTGTGAGCACAATACTGCTTCTTCGACGTCATTTCACCATCTTAACTAGACAAACAACAAAATAGGAAAACAGCCTTGAGAACCCCGTCCACCAAATTTCAGTTAGCACGGCATCCAAGATTCTTTTCCGGGGAGTGCGGTGCAGCTGACGCTGCTCAGACCATATACCGTCGCCAGTCTCACTCAACTCTTGCGCATTCCATTCTACGCTACGTGACAATGCAAAAATGAATGAATCAAACCCGCCCAGAGAGCGTCTTGTGCGAGGGGACACACGATATAGAGAACAACAAAACACACAGGGGACACCACCAAAGTTGGAGAGAACGTTTCCACCACGGCAGACACTTACAGCAGCCGCGCCGTTACGCGCTTTTTTTTTTTTTTCTCCCCCCCCCACTGCACACCTCCGACACCACGGGAACGTTCACCGTCCCGTTGCCCTACACTGGCGTTTCTTTTCAACCCCCCACCCTATTCCTCGCTCCCCGGACATTCGACCGATCACAAAGTGCAACCTCTCGTTACCGTCGGGTGCCCCTCTTCATCCCCGGGGCGCCAACAACAAAACAAAAAAAATAAACCACCACCGACGCCGTCGTCTCGCGTCACCTCACTCAACTGAGCGGAAAATACACGTACATCCAGAATGACGACACCGCCTCGACAAACAAAAACCAGATGTCAGACGTCAGGTCGAAAGAGGGCACCGTACGTCGTGGCGCGTGGTCTCCTAACTCACCTCGCGCGTACAAATACAATACAATACAATGCGTGTCTCCTCACGTTCACACACACCTCCACGCTCCACTTTTACGTCGCCCAACCAACCAACTAACTTAACCCACCCGCTCGGCGTAGAAGCAGCTGTAGGCGGCAACGTGTTTCTCACCCTCGCCACCAACGGTGTGACATCCGACAATCGCGGTTTGCTTTCCGTTCCACACCTCCGGCCATACCATACAAAGGGGACAAAAAAATATATCAAACAAGCCAACTCCAGCGATCCGCCCCCCTAACACCTACACGTCTCGAAACACCCACGCCCACGACCCGGCTGTGGCTAAAGTGCGTATCCCAACGTCACACCAAAACCAAAGGCGCCGGCGCCGGCGCCGCACCACACCACAGCTACAGCTGTGCCGCCGTCCACCCGCTCACAACAACAACAACAACAATTCCGCCC
Source organism: Schistocerca gregaria (assembly GCF_023897955.1). Classification (NCBI taxonomy): domain Eukaryota; kingdom Metazoa; phylum Arthropoda; class Insecta; order Orthoptera; family Acrididae; genus Schistocerca; species Schistocerca gregaria. The sequence continues at coordinate 101,671,810 of NC_064927.1, read as the reverse complement.
TTCCCGCAAAGGCATTTTGGTGGCCCTGAAAAGGGCCGTTTTTTCTTTTCTCCGCCGCGCCGCGGACGAGCCTCCTATTTCCAAGAGCCACCTCCTTACTTGGAGCTCGTGTACTTGGTCACCGCCTTCGTGCCCTCGCTCACCGCGTTCTTGGCCAGCTCGCCAGGCAGCAAGAGCCGCACAGCGGTCTGGATCTCGCGGGACGTGATGGTCGAGCGCTTGTTGTAGTGCGCCAGGCGAGAAGCCTCGGCCGCAATGCGCTCGAAAATGTCGTTTACGAAGCTGTTCATGATGCTCATCGCCTTCGAAGAGATGCCCGTGTCAGGGTGCACCTGCTTCAGCACCTTGTAGATGTAGATGGCATAGCTCTCCTTCCTCTTGCGCTTCTTCTTCTTCTTGTCGCCCTTCGAAATGTTCTTCTGCGCCTTGCCAGCCTTCTTGGCGGCTTTCCCGCTAGTCTTGGGCTGCATCACGAACAAACAGGCAGGCAGGCAGGCACGCGCAGTCAGTCAGTCAGTCAAGCGCTCCGCTCCAGTCAGCGTCTCCCCACACAGTGGCACCCGCCGGACACATGAGATGGCTGGGTTTGCACCCATGCTAGTTCTGGAGAGCCAGCGCTCTTTCAACGCTCTGTCTCACGAAATGATCCTGTGGGTTCGTATGTGGCTTGTGTGCAGTAATGGCTTGGGGATTTTCCCCCCGGGTGGATGGCGTTAGTGATGATGATGTTGATAGAAGTGGAGATGAGTATCCTGTTTCATGAGGATGAGAAGATGGTTACCGCCTGTAGTGGCGATGGAGTGTGTTGATAGGAGCTCTGAGTTGAGGGTGAGGGTTCCGTCCCAGTGTATTGATGAGCTGGTACGGTGATGAATGAGATGATTCGTAGAATGTTTGTGATTTTTGTTTGATTATGTGATAGAAAGAGGGTTGCCCTAGCATTGCCCTGATTTCCTCATTGCTAGTCAGTCTTGGTACGTCTGCAATAATTCTTAGGGTTTTATTTTGGACGACCTCCAATTGGGCTAGATTAGTGTCTGCTGCCATGCTCCACACTTCAGAGCCGTAGAGGATGACAGGCAGGACTATTGTTTTCCAGATTCTGAGCTTTGCTGATATGGACAATCCCATTCCCTTTAATAATGGGTATAGTTGGTAGAGCCGGGCGGAGCCTTTGTTCCTAGCCTCTCTTATGTGATGCTTGAATGTTAGGTTTTTGTCCAATTTTAGTCCTAAGTATGTGATTTCATTTTTCCATGGGAGTATTTGTTCATTGTAAGTGATGTTTATTATGGGTTTCTTGATTTTATGAGAAAATAGGATTGTTTGACATTTGTCAGCATTTATTTTTATTTTCCAGATGTTGCACCAGTTTGCAACTTTGTTGAGATGTCGTTGTAGGCTGTAGGCTAGGTAATTAATGTTTCTGCCACTGAGATAGAGTGCTGTGTCATCAGCATATAAGGCTATGTTGCCACCCGGCTCTTTCGGGATGTCATTTGTATACAGAAGATATAGGAGGGGGCCAAGCACAGATCCCTGTGGGACACCTGCTTCTATGAGTTTCATGCCACTTTTTGCCTTTTCTATGTATGAGTAAAATTTCCTGTCAGAGAGGAAAGACTGAATGATTTTCAGCAGGTGGAGAGGGCAGTTGAGTTTGGAGATCTTATATAGCAAGCCGTCATGCCAAACACGATCAAAAGCCTTTTCAATATCCAAGAAAATAGCTGCGGTGCTGTTGCCCTGGCTCTTCTCCGTGCAGACATGCTCCACCAGGCGAATGGCTTGCTGTACAGTGCTATGTCCAGCACGAAAACCAAATTGTTCAGGGATGATGATGTTGTTTATGGATAGAAACTGGAGTAGGGAGTTTTGTATAAGAATTTCGAGAAGTTTGGAGAGATGACATAGTAGGGAGATAGGGCGGTGGTTTTGCGGGAATAACTGATCTTTATTGGGCTTTGGAATGGAAATAACTTTTGCAACCTTCCAGGCTGAAGGGAAGTATTGTATGGAGAGGCAACTGTTTAGGATGGCTGTAAGGTGAGAGATAGCAGGTTGAGGAAGGTTTCTAAGAAAGGGGGGTTTGATGTTATCGGGACCGGGGGCTTTTGCATTGCCGATTCGCCTGATGAGAACAGAGACTGCACGTTCAGTGGTCGGCACAAAGTTGGTGACTGGTCTGGCACGAAGTGTTCGATGTAGGTGACGCTCAACTCTGCGCTCCAGGGCTTCTGCTTCTTCCTCGTCTTCATCGATTATATTCTCTTGGAACTGCAGCTCGAGCGTGTTTGCCATGGCGGTTGCTTTGTCGTGTGGGGTATAGACTAAACCGTTTTGCCCATGAAGTGGTCTGCTGGCTTTTTGGGGTTGTCGTCTGGATCTGATGATTCCCCAGAATTTTTCGGGATTTTGCTCTGCTGTTTGCAGGCTTTGTTCCCATCTAGCACTTCGTAGCAGTTTAAGTCTGGTCTGGATTTCCCTGGCCATCCTAAACATGCGTCTCCTGTCTTGGGGGTCACGAAAAGTTTGCCATCTCTTGCGCGTTCTGTTCTTGTCCGTAATTAGTTGCGCAAGGTCTGGGGGCAGGTTGCTCCGTCCGCTGTTGTGCGTTATTTTGATGGTTGATGCTTCCCCACACGTCGTGATGATTTGGGTTAATTCTGCTATAGCCTGGTCGATTTCTTCTGGGGTCTGCATGTCAGGAGCCTGGTCAGGTATGTGTAGAGTGACCAGTTCCTTGTACCTCGCCCAATTTGTGTTGTAAGTTGTAATTATTCTGTTACTTGGAATGTCTTGGTCACCCTGAAATCTTAGAATAACAGGGCTATGGTCTGAATTTAGGCTGTTGATTACCTCTGTCGTTGTGTTGAGGTTAACGTTTTTTAAGAGGAATATGTCCAATTTGTCAGGCAGGCACCTGGAGTCATAGGGAACATGAGTAGGCTCATCAGTTGAGACAACCCTTACTGCTGGATGGTTATCAAGGTATCTCAGTAGTTTGTTGCCACTTGTGTTTGTAGTACGACATCCCCATGCCCTGTGCTTGGCATTCAGGTCCCCTCCTATTATGGTTCTGTGGTTTATGTCCAAGAGATCGTCCAGGTCACTGGGAAACAGTCTGGCTTGGGGTGGGTGGTATGCCGCCACCAGAAGTGTGGGGTGGTTGTTAAGAATAACTTCGACTGCTGTTGCCTCTGTGTTTATGAGTGGTGGCGTTTGTATTACCCTGTGGCATATTCGATTTTTAATGAGAATGGCTGTACCGCCACCTGGTCTGTTAGGGCGGTCATTTCTGGCCAACACATAATTTCGGACTCGAAAGCTCTCATCAGGGGTTAGGTGGGTCTCATTTAGGAGTGCCACATCCACCCCATGGTCATCGAGGAACATCTCGAGCTCGAATCGATCGTGGGAAACACCGTCAGCGTTCCAGATGGCGATAGTGATGTGCTGGTTTTCATTTGCCATTTAGGAGCAGGGGCAAGATGTTTGTGATAATTAGTGTCACTTTACTGAGAAGATCTGGGGCTGCTAAGAACTGATTGATAATCTGTGTGATTTTGGTAACAAAATTTTGAGGGAGAAGGTTTTTGACAAACTGCCAGATTTGTGATAAAATTTGAGGTGTTTGTACCTGTGAGTCCTCTGTGATGCTTTGCTGGGCAGTGGTGTTGTCACTGGCGATGTTGGTTTGAATTGTCACCGCAGGAGCAGTTGGGGGCTCTGTGGCGGTTGCCATTGAATGACTGGCTAGTGGGGGGGCAGCCTCAGTCGCTGCAGAGGTTGAGGGGAGAGGTGTCGCACTTGTCTGTTCCTTTAGAACACAGGTGCTGGGGGGAGGTGCGGTTAGCGGCGGATGTAGAGTCACCTTGGAGGGCAGGATTCTGCCAGGTTGTTGTTTCGGGATTGTGGGCTTTGTTTTAGGGGAGTTTGGTGGGGTGCGCCCTGTTCTCACTATTTCGGCGAGCGTGGGCTGTGCTTGGGGCGGAGATCGCTCCGGTGGTGGGGAACAGGATGCAACTGCTTCCTGTGGTGTTGAGGGAGTTTCTAATGTATTTGTTCCCACCTGAGTTTGTTTTGGTGGAGGGGAGGAGTGTGGTGTATCCGCAGGTGGTGGCGGGGGTGGTTTTGTTGCCGCTGCTGTTCGCGGTGTGGTGGTTGGTGGGACATGTCTGCTGGTTGGGGGTGCTCGTCTTCGTTCCCAGGCCTGGACGATCCGCTCTCGCTCTGAGCAGCCCCTGAAGGAGGCTGGATGGTTGCCCCCGCAGTTTGCGCACGTTGCTGGCGCGTCGGGCTTTTTAGTGCAGGCCCCAGAAAGGTGTGGCCCGGCGCATTTCACGCAGCGGGGTCTAAGTTCACACTGAGACGCCCCATGCCCAAAGCGTTGACACAGATAACATTGCGTCGGACCGTTTGGTCTTTTGTATAGCTCCACCGTGACCTGCATGTGTAGCAGATGTGTAACTTTGAATATTTTGCGAGCCTCAGCAGTGTTCAGGAGATTCACTTGAAAATTGGCCGTTTTTATTCTGGGAGCCGAGACTGTTTCGCCGTATTCGTTTACAATGGTCTGCGGTTTCGTTTGCTGAAACACGTCCTGCACTTGAAACCCTTTCTCAATTAGGGCGTTTTTGACATCGTCTGTGGTCCAGTATGGAGTGAGCTTTTTAATGACGACCTTAAGTGTCCCCTTCGGGTCGTCACTGTATGTGAAGAATTCAATCTTCCGTTTTCGAAATTCTTCTTTGAGGAAATGGAAGTCCTCGGGATTTGTTGCCTGGTATACGATGCTGTCACCCTTGTAGGATGTGCTTAGTGCTCCTTTCAGCTTCCCTTGTATCTGACCGATTAGGGTAGTGTACCCTTTGGTCTCAAAAACCGTTATCGGGGGCACCCTTCTGCCTCTGGGCTGGCGCTGAGTTTGTGTCATTGCTGGGGGCACCGTTGTGTTTTGAGCGCCTTGCACCGTTCCGACGCCTGCAATTTGATTTTGCTTTTGATTATTGGACGCATCTGCGGTCGCAGTTGAGTGATCCACCTGCTTTTGTTGATGTTGCTTCTGCTGGTCTAGTGGTGGTTGTCGTACTTTTGCGTCTTGCGCATTTGAAACCACGCTCTGGTTTTCGCGCGCCCGGAGTTTCTCCGCGGCTGCGGGTTGCGGGGGCTGCCCAGAGTTGATCTTACGTAGCCTTTCGCTACGTCTGACTTCAGGGTCGGTCAATGAGGAGACCGAGCCCGAGTCGCTGTCTGTGGCTATGACAAGCTGGTCAGAGTCACAGCTAGTGTCTGACGAGGAAGGTGATGAGGGGGGATGAATTGAAGTATGTGAATGTGATGATGACGATGGTGGAAGTGAACTGTCGTGTGGCTGCACTCCATGAGGGACGCTGACAGAGGTTGGATCACGTGTGTCCGCCATGGCGGGCACCTACTCGATGTTATAAGGTTTCAGATAGGGAAGCCTATATTTCGACAATTTCCGCGCCAGTGGAAAAATTTCCCTACACCTAGCAGGCGCGGGATACCACCAAGGGCCTCACAGTCAGTCTGTTTGACTATGTGGCTCGGCGGGTCCCTGGACTGCAGCTTCCCTAACACCTATGGCACAGAAATTCTCGAACAATTTCGACTATTTATATTCACCTACTCGAGGCGTGATGTTCCTCTTTCTTCACGGTCTATCCCATGTCAGAGCGAGCGCCCACGTGGTCTAGAGCCCCGTCCGCGCCGAGTGTGCAAGACGACTTTTGCTTCTCAGAAACGACAATTTTGCTTTTTACCGATAACGCACACCCGACCACGTCCGGAAATCCAGAACACAGCGCGGACCGCCAGCACCGACGATACGACCAAGCACGAAGCTATTGCGCGAGCACGCAAGGCGGCGACCAAGCACACGAGAAGCAAGCAACGAGGCGAGCTCTGCACAAAGGCGGCGAGAGCGCGCGGTGGGTATTTCCAGGGCTGGGAGCACAATAGCGGCGCGGAGCACAGGTAGACGCACGTCCGTCCGCTTAGCAGTCCCACCTCGGAATGGCGCCAGTGGCTGGCCGGCCGCACCCGCCGCACGCCGCCGCCGCACCTTTACCAGCTCGCCCTGCTGCGGCCGCCGACCAATGGGGCGCGCGCGCAACCGGCCGCCGCACCCGAGCCCATAAAGGACCCCCACCCCGCCGGCGCCGGCACGCACTCCGCTGCTCGACTCGCTGCGGCTCGTACCGTTTGCGTTGTGCTTTTCTTTCTCGCTTCTTTCGAAACTAGCCCATCGCCATGTCCGGACGCGGAAAGGGAGGCAAAGTCAAAGGCAAGTCAAAGTCCCGCTCAAGCAGGGCTGGGCTCCAGTTCCCGGTCGGCAGAATCCACCGCCTCCTGCGCAAGGGAAACTACGCCGAGCGCGTCGGCGCCGGGGCGCCCGTCTACCTCGCCGCCGTCATGGAGTACCTCGCGGCTGAGGTGCTCGAGCTGGCCGGAAACGCGGCCCGCGACTACAAGAAGACGCGCATCATCCCGCGCCACCTGCAGCTCGCCATACGCAACGACGAGGAGCTCAACAAGCTCTTGTCGGGCGTCACCATCGCACAGGGAGGTGTCCTGCCCAACATCCAGGCCGTCCTGCTGCCAAAGAAGACCGAGAAGAAGGCCTAAAAGAGAGACAGCGCAATCGGCACCGCCGCGTGCTCCCTTGGCACGCAGCGCGCCATTTGCCGCCTCGGCTCAAAAACAAAACAATCGGCCCTTTTCAGGGCCACCACACAAACCTACGTCCAAAGCAGAATTCCAGTCGTTCGTCGCACCACTTTTCTCTCTCTCTCTCTCTCTCTCTTTCTGTGTACGGTTTTTTCCTTCTTACACACACAGGCGCCGCCATCTTGTACACACGTACTTGGCCACCTCCTCCACTCCACTCCACGCACGCACAGTCTCGCGACCATTAACCAGCACACATGGCGCACAACAACACACCTCAAAAATAACCCCTCGGCACTCAGCCGCGCCGCAACACACAGCCCATCCACCGACAAGAAGCATACAAGCAAAGAGGGAGGGGAAGGAAGGAAGGAAGGAAGGAGCTCACACAACCGCAAGGGCACGCTTCCTTCCCTCCCAACCGCACCGCACACCACGTCAAAAAAACTCCAAACAAAACTAAAAGGCCAAGTAGACTAAAAAGGAAAAGAAAGAAAAAAAAAAACCAGCAACACAGACTCTTTCGCACTTTTCAACTTCCGAACACTGTGGTGGCCCTGAAAAGGGCCGTTTTTCAATCTCTCTTTCCTTCCTTCGGTCTCACACCGCCTAACCGCCGAAACCGTACAGGGTGCGCCCCTGCCTCTTCAGGGCGTACACCACGTCCATGGCCGTCACAGTCTTGCGCTTGGCGTGCTCAGTGTACGTCACCGCGTCGCGGATCACGTTCTCCAGGAACACCTTCAGCACTCCGCGCGTCTCCTCGTAGATCAGACCAGAGATGCGCTTCACGCCGCCCCTGCGCGCCAGGCGGCGGATCGCGGGCTTCGTGATGCCCTGGATGTTGTCGCGCAACACCTTGCGGTGCCGCTTGGCGCCACCCTTGCCGAGCCCCTTTCCTCCCTTGCCGCGGCCTGTCATTCTTCTTCTTCAAGCGTCTCAACCACAACAATATAAAAAACAGAAAGCAAGGCAAGGCTCCTCACCCGGCGCTAGCGAGTCGGCTACGGTTGTGGCGCCCAGCGCTTTTATATAGGATGGGGCCCCTCCACGCCCGCACCAACGTGGTGACCAAACCAAAAGTTCTACTGTCACCTCCGTATAACATGTTAGTTTTTAGAATCAAGAGTCACAGGATGCAGGCTGTGATGTTATCCATGCGTCTGGGTAAGGTTACTCATTTACATGGTCCATCAGGAGATAGAAGTGGTCGAAAGCGATTGAAGGGTAGCGGTTTTTAAGGGCAGAGGGAAAAAAGTGCCAAGGCAAGCGCCAAGGGAAAAAAACCTCTGCGATAGTAGGACGGGTAGTAAGGGCAGTAGCGGATTACTAGCTGCGACAGCGCATGCAAGGTGTGGTTATGTTAGTGCGAGGTATCGTGCATCGTTACCGTTGTCGTTGCTGGCGTTCGTTCCAGGATCTGCTGCTGCTGCGTCCCTGAAACATGACATTGTCATCATATATTAGTGGGCGATCGGTCGTAGATCAGCTCACAGTGTGGGGGGTGTGTGTGGCTGGTTTGCGTGCTGTGTGCAGTACGGTTTCCCTGCGGTTGCCGGTATTTCGGCGGGTTAATCATCTGGGGTTGCCAGTAGTAGCTGAGTTGCAGGGGCTCGCCAGTACTGTCATGTTAGCGTGCTATGGACCATAGATGTTTAGTTTCGTGCTAATAGTGTTTTTGGTCTATTATGTTTCCATCTATGGTTGTGGTCGTAGTTACCCAGAGAAAGAATAAACGGGTTACGCGACTGTCTCGTGTTCCTGTATAGTCGTGTGGAGAGTTTTTGGAATACCTGCAAGATAGTATCTAGCCGATATTCCCGGTGAAGGTCCGCGGTGCGCGTGTAGCGCGGAGCGTTGCTTATGATTCTGAGTACTTTGTTCTGTATGAGCTGCAGACGGCGCACACGTGTGGGCGCAGCGTATCCCCAGACGGGAGCAGCATACGTCATCAGAGGTCTGATAAGTGTGGTGTACATGGACCTGGACACCCTCCTATTCAGTGTGCTACGCCTGTTAAGCATAGGGTAGAGTTGTTTGAGCCTCGCGTTTGCTTTGTTGGTCACGTGTTGGATGTGGTCCCCCCAGAGTAGTTTCCGGTCCAGCCAGACACCGAGGTATTTGACCTTCTCTCGGAAACGTATTGGGCGTGCGTGTAGTGTTATTTGATTGCAGTGTTGATGTTTGCGCAGTTGTTTCGGTCTTCTGGTGAACAGAACGGCTTCGCACTTGTCGACGTTTACTCTGACACGCCACTTCACCAACCAGGGCTCTGCCGTTCTGAGTGCGGTCTGTAGTCGTGAGTTGATGTTAGACGGCTTCCAATCTTGCGCTAGGATGGCAGTGTCATCCGCGTAGATTGCCATCGTCGTGTTATGTGTATCTGGGAGGTCGTTAATGTAGAGGTTAAACAGTAAGGGCCCTAGGATGCTTCCTTGGGGTACCCCTGCCTGTATACCGTGTCGTGTTGATTGTTTGCCCTGCACGTCAGTGTTGAAACTCCTGTCCGTGAGATATGAGTGTATGAGACGTACGAGCCCGTCGGGAAACCCTGCGTCGTTTAGTTTGCGTATGAGGCCGTTGTGCCATAGACGATCGAAAGCCTTCTCGATGTCCAGGAACACCGCACCAGTTGCTTTGTTCATGTTGTATCCGTGTGTGATGTATTCGACGACGCGGAGGAGTTGTTGTGTTGTCGAGTGGTGATTCCTGAAGCCGAATTGCTCCGGCCTCAGGGTGTCATTTGTGATGCAGTGCCTAGTGAGTCGTTTTAGTATTACCTTCTCAACAATCTTGCTGAGCGCGCTCAGCAGGCTGATGGGTCGGTAATTTTGTGGGAGGGAGTGGTCTTTCCCCGGCTTCCTGAACATCAGGACCTTGGCCGTCTTCCAAAAGGCGGGGAAGTGTTGGTGTTTGAGTATGGCATTCGTGATGTGCGTGAGATAGTCTATTGCTTTATCCGTGAACTCCTGGAGGACACGGTTTTGAATGCCATCGTGACCAGGGGCCTTCCTAGCAGTGGTATGCATGATGGCCCATTTCACTTCAGCTGTGCTAGCCTGGCGGATGTTGTTGCGCGCTGGTTGGGCCAGGATGCGAGTGACCTCCTGGTCTGTTGCAAGTGTGAACACTGGATCTGACGGATCCATGTTCGGTGTGAATGACGCTGCAAGTGTGAGGGCCATCAGTTCAGCTTTTTCTTCCGCAGAATATGCCGGTCCGTCGGGCCCTTGTAGTGTGGGTGTGTAGTGTTTCTCCCTGGTGAAGTGTCGGGCCATCTGCCACACGCCAGGTCGCGTGGTGTCTAGCCCTGCGAGTTTTTGGTCCCACTGTTGTGTTTTAAATGTTTGTATTTTGTCCCGGATTATTCCCTGGAGCCTGTTAATGTGCCGTTTGAAGTGCTGGCGCCTGGTACGCTGCCAATACCTCCTGAGGCGGTTCCTCATTGAGATAAGGCCCAGGATCTCCTGGGGCAGGGCAGCACTGTAATGTTGTGGTGTGCGGATTGGTATGGTGCCGGCTATTGCGTCTTGGACGGCGTTTGTAAGGGTTTCAACAGCATCATCTATTTGGGCTGTCTCATTAATTGCGTGGGTAGGTGGGATGTGACTGTCGAGCGTTTCCTTGAACAATGTCCAATTCGCGCGCTTGTAGTCGAGCATCCTGCGTTGGTCGATGTGCTGCAGTGTTTCTTCAATGTACAGCATAACAGGTTGGTGATTTGAGGGCAGATCGTTTTCAACAGCAACGTTGAGTGTCGTTGTTATGCCCTTGATGAGGGCCATGTCTAACACGTCTGGCCTGTGTCCCCTCCGGTAGGGAATGTGCGTCGGTTCGGTCGGCGCTAGTGTAATGTAGTTTCGTCCTAGCGCGTGTTCATATAGTTTTTTGCCGTTGGAGTTTCGTATACGTGAATTCCAGTCTGGGTGTTTCGCGTTAAGATCTCCAGCGGCTATTACGCGCGGTGATATGTTGAGTATAGTGCTGATGTCGCGTGTCACTATGTTCTTAGGACTGTTGTATACTGACACCAGTGTGGTATAGGCTCCGTTGAACTTGACCCTGACGGCGGTTGCCTGTAATTTTTCAAGTTCAGGGAGCACTATGTTTGTGTGTTCGATGTCTTTGTGTATAATGATGGCCGTTCCACCGAAACCAGAGCCGTCCGGTCGGTCGGTACGATAGACGCAGTAGCTGGTAAAGCTTAGGTGGTTGTGCGGTTTGAGTTTAGTTTCGCTCAGTAGTGCGATAAGGATGCCCTTACGCTCCATGAACGCGGCAAGTTCCGCCCTTTTGTTGTTGATCCCGTCTGCATTCCAGAACAGGATCTGTGATAGTGTCTGGTTGTTTGCGAAGGGGGCCGGGTGTGGCGTATTATCCATGTAGGGATGTGAACAGTGTGGTGAGAGCTGTTTGTATGGCAGCCAAGTACTGCCCGGGTTGGGCATCCAAGAGCTGTGAGATCAGTGTGGTGACGGCCGAGAGGATCCTGAGAAGGATCTCTCTGGTCGTATGCTGGGGGAATAGTGTTTCCATTATTCCCCCTTGTGTTGTGTTTGTGTTGTGCGTGTCGGCCTGTGGCTTGTTTGTGGTGTTAGCGGCCGCTGGTGCGGGTGTTGGCGTTGTGTGTGGGCTGGCGCTTGTGTTGCTGCTGTGTGCTGCAATCTGTGGTGCCTTTGTTACAGGTGTGGTGGTGGGTGGAGTAGTGTGTGTGCTGGTGTCACTGGCTTGCTGACTGTGTGTCTGCGTTTCCGTGTTCTGTTGTTGTCGAGTGGTTTGTTGTGGCGATCTTGTGGCCCCGTTCCTGTTCCCTTGAGGTCGCCTACGCCTTCTCTGGGTTTTCGGTTCTGGGGGTCCTTGTGTGGGTGCGTCTTCCTGTGCGGTCTGCGTGGTTTCGCATGCCGTGGCCTCAGGGAGTGGGGTCGTGTTGTTTTGGGGAGCTGGTGTTGGAACCGGTGTGGTCGATGTGTTTTTAGTTAGCTGAGACGGTTGTATTGTTGTCGCAGCGGTTGTGTTTTGTGCGTGTGATGGGCGCGGAGGTTCCGCCGCCCGCTCCGCTCCTCCAGGGCTCGTAGCCATGGCGAACGTTACACCGTTCCTGACAGGGTTTGGTGCGGGCCTTGGACGTGGTATGGCGCTGAGTCCTCTGGATTGTTGTATTTTACGCCTCTGCGCCTCTCTGTATACGTCGCAGCCCCTGTAGTTGGCCGCATGGCCTTGGCCACAGTTGGCGCAACGGCGTGCGTTTTGTTGTGCTTGTGTACAAGCGTTGGATGCGTGTTTGCCAGCGCATCCGCGGCAACGGGGTGCCAGGCGACAGCGAAGGGCCGAATGACCGAATCGCTGGCAGTTGTTGCATTGTTGGGGGACGAGTGGTGGTTCATATAATTCTACCCTTACGTCCATCCGCAGAAGGCTTTTTATCTGCAGAAGGCCGCGGGAGGCAGCCGTATCGGCCATCTCGACCAGGTAGTGTGGTAGGCGGGTGTGTGTGCGGAAGCCCGTCATCCGGTTAGCACTTCGGCAGTCGTAACCAAGGAAGTTGAGCGCCGCTTGAACTGTTTTGTTTGGTGTGCTGGGGTCTACTCCCTTCACCACGTACTGCTGTGTCCGCTCTTCAGCCGTCCTGTACGTGTAGTGCTCGATCCCCTGTTCTTTGAGGAAGAGCAGGAGATCTTTGTACTCTGTGTTAGTAGCCACGTACAGTGAGGCCCTATCCCCAGAGTATTTAGTGTGGAGCGTGCAAGGTGTGTGCCTCGCTTCGAATGTGGTGTTGAGGACGCTAAGGTCCCCATAGTTCTGTATTACGACTGGGGGAAAACCAGTCTTTTGTTGTGCGGGCGTAGCTGCGGTTTGTGTATTTGAGTTATTACTGACCGCAGGTCGGTTCGTGTTGGTTATAGTGTCTGTGTTCCTAGCCGGAAGTGTTTGTTTCGGTGTAGGCAGCAACGCCTTTCGGCTGCCTAGCGAGTTTGGTTGCTCGCATGTACCTCTTGTGTTTCTGCGTTTGTGTGATGGGCCCTCCACCTGCCAGGGCCCGGTGTAGTGTTGTTCTGTGTCCTCGTCCGCCGCCGCTGATTCCGCCACTGGAGTCAGCAGCGACAGCGGGACGGTCGTGCAGGAATCACCAGTAGCAGGCGAGTGAAGCGTGATGTGAAGCGTGGTGCGCTTCGGTGTGTCGTTTGCGCCGCAAAGGTCGGTTATCAGCCGACGTTGGTCCAGCAGTTCCTGCGCTTGCTGCGCGATCTGCCGATCCTTGTCGGCCAATACCTCCCCCACGGCGGCAAGCGGGACGCTGGCGTCGACGGGGTCAGTCGACCCGAGCGCCTCTTTCGCTGCAGCTTTGCTGCGGGTTATGGCGGGAGAAACACCGGCGGAATCTGCCATCTTGGTGTTCTGGGAGGGACGAGAAAGGGGAACGACAATTTTGCTCTTTCTGAGAAGAAAAAGCCCTAACTGTTTTATCCTACGGAAGTGGGGGGAGTGCCCTACGGCCTAGCGTGCGCCGTTAGTGCAGTGGCGCGGCACCTAAAGGAGGTGCGGAAGAAGAGAATCGGCCTACAGTACGCGGGGTGATCCGACGTGAACGGGCCCCTGGCACTGATTAACCCTACAAAGAACGAGATAGCCTCGCTGGGGAGTTTGTAACAAACGTTACGGGGTTGCTGTGAGTCTAGGACTCTTCACGACAATTCTGCTTTCCGCAACTACGCGGTTTCTCGACGAAAGGGAGCAAGCTCAACCCTCCGCCGATCCACCGGGCGCTACTGTCGCGCTTCGGAAGAACACTCTCTGTAGAGCAGAGCGGTCAGCGAGGCTTAAGCCCCAATAGCTACCGATGCACCGGCCATCACCGGCTGAGAGCTCCTTCCGCCACGACGGCCAGAGCGCGTCTGGCGCCCAGCGCGCGCGCCGCCCCCCTATATAGACTCTGGGGCCCCGCGGCCCGCCCTCCCCTCCCCCCACCACCGCGCACCGAGGGCATATAAGCGCAGCACCGGGGCGCGCGGGCCCGTTGTCAAGGCAGCACCGGACGCCGTCGCGCACGCATATCCTCCACGCCGCATCCGCATCCGCAGTAGCCATGGCCCGGACAAAGCAAACGGCCCGCAAGTCCACCGGCGGAAAGGCGCCGCGCAAACAGCTCGCCACCAAGGCGGCGAGGAAGAGCGCGCCCGCCACCGGCGGCGTCAAGAAGCCCCACCGCTACAGGCCGGGCACCGTCGCCCTGCGAGAAATCAGGCGCTACCAGAAGAGCACAGAGCTGCTCATCCGCAAGCTGCCATTCCAGCGCCTAGTGCGCGAGATCGCCCAGGACTTCAAGACCGACCTGCGCTTCCAGAGCTCCGCAGTCATGGCCCTGCAGGAGGCCAGCGAGGCCTACCTCGTCGGCCTCTTCGAAGACACCAACCTGTGCGCAATCCACGCCAAGCGAGTCACCATCATGCCCAAGGACATCCAGCTCGCGCGCCGCATCCGCGGCGAGCGCGCCTAAACCCGCACACCGCCAAACAAACAAAACGGCCCTTTTCAGGGCCACTAACGTCTCTCCGTCGCGAGCAAAACTTTGTCGGTCGCAACGACTAGTTCCCCACTCACTCTCCAGTCCAGTCGTCCCACCCCCGGCCCGGCGCCGCCGTTTCCAAAAAAAAAAGCACCGCACCGGCCGAGCCAAGTCGCAAGCGTCAATAGCGCCACCCACACAGGCCACGGCACAAAACGTGACGCCCGGAAAGCAAAGCCAAAAAAGACTATTCCAAAACCACCACCAAGACAAACAAACAAACGCGGCGCAAAATAAATAGGTAAAAATAATAAAAATAAAATACACTTTATATAACACCAACCGCGCGCCGCCGCCCACGCCCGCCAACGACCCCACAATCCAACCACCGCGGCACGCAAACACCATCCACACATGAAACAAACAAACGCCAGCAAGCAAGACAGACAGACAACAAGGCAACCGACCGACCACGACACGACAATCAACACCTTCCCGACGTGCTTTGATGGCCCTGAGAAGGGCCGTTTTTTTGTTTTTGTCCGGGACCGCGCGACAGCCTCTGGTTGCGCGCTGGCCACCAGGCGACGGTGTCAACCGCCAACCCTTCCCTGCCCTTTTTACTTCTTCTTCTTGGGCGAAGCCTTCGCCTTAGACGGCGTCGCCGTCGCCTTCTTCGGGCGCGGCGCCTTCGGCTTCTTCGTCGGAACCTTGGCGGCCTTCTTCGCCTTCGACGGCGACTTGGCCTTGGCCGGCTTGGCCGCAGCCGCCTTCTTCGCACCCGCGGGAGCGGCCGACGCCGCAGACGCCTTCTTGGCGGCGCCCGCCTTCCGACCGGTCGCCGCCTTCACGCCGCCAGCCTTCTTTGCGCCGGCCGCACGGGCCCCCTTCTTCTCCTTGCTGGCCGGAGCGGCGCGCTTCTTCTTCGCACCACCGCCACCACGAGCCTTGCCGCCCTCGGCCGCCCCGCCGCCGGCGCCGGCAAGCTTGAAAGAGCCCGACGCGCCCTTCCCCTTCGTCTGCACCAGCTCGCCAGCCACGACGGCCGACTTGAGGTACTTCTTGATAAAGGGCGCCAGCTTCTCCGCGTCCAGCTTGTAGTGCGCGGCAATGTACTTCTTGATCGCCTGCAGCGACGACCCGCCGCGCTCCTTCAGACTCTTGATGGCGGCCGTCACCATCTCAGAGGTGCGCGGGTGCGCAGGCTTGGCGCGCGGCTTCTTCGCAGACGACGCAGACTTGGCCTTCTTCGTAGTGCCGGTGGCGGCGGGTGCCGCGGCAGTCTCGTTCGTAGCCGCCTGGTCTGCCATCTTTTGCTTGTTCTCTTTTTTTTTTTTTTTTGTTTCGCTTCCTTCTCTCCTTCGACGACGCACAACAGCGAGGGGCGCGCAGCAGAGAATAGCCGCGCACGCGCCTGGCCCAGCCAGTGTCGCGGGCGGGCGCGGACGGCCGAGAGAGCGGCCGTCACTCGGCGGAGGACCAACGTCGTCCGAGGAATCCCAGCAAGCTCTCGCGGCGCTGCAGTATTTCCACAGGAGCAAGTGCCGCCGCTGCAGAGTCGCAATGCGGCTCCCCAGCAACGCCGTTCGACTCCCTACGTCATCCGGCACGACGCTGCCCCTTCAGCGTCGCCTCAGGACGGTTTTGTGGCTGATACAGCTGCTTTCCCGACTGCTCCCAGATGGCCCTCTACTGCGCCTGACCGCCAGCAGCGTCGTACGTCTCCAACTGATTCCACTGATCTTGTTGACCTGCTCAAGACCATAATGACTGCAGTAACCGAGATGAGTAGAGCTATCCAGGCTCTCCCCACGACTCTTGCAGCAACTGTGGAGGCCACGATTCGCAGTGTCCTTCGACCGGCGAGCGGCTCTACCACACATCAACATGAATAGAGCGCGTCGTTTTGAAGATCTTCGCATTGTCACTTACAATGCTGATGGGCTGTATCACGATCTCCAAGAAGTCAAGCACTTTCTTGTGGACCATAACATCGACATCATGATGGTCACCGAGACGCACCTGAAGCCTGCTCTAAGGGCAAACATCTCCAACTACAGCTGCCATCGTACTGATCGCCTGACGCGAGGGGGCGGCACGGCCATCTATATAAAACGTTCCATACAGCATTACGCTGTCCCTCTTCCAGCCCTTCGGCAGATGGAAGCCACGGCTGTCGCAGTTGAGACGTCGGCGGGGCTCATCACCTTCATCTGCGTTTATCGTCCGCCGAAATATCACCTGGACGCTGACGATGCCGCAGCGCTGCTCCGGCTCCCTGGCAAGCTCTTCCTTGCTGGGGACTTCAATGCTAAGCATGCGGCGTGGAATTCTCTCCACACCACCTACAGCGGCAGACGACTTCTCCAGGTCCTTGAACGCGCGAATGCCTACGCCTGTGGCCCTGAGGAGCCGACGTGCTATCCTTCCAGAGGCACGCCGGACATCCTCGACATCGCCATTACGAAGGGATTGCACCAGTTTCTGACGGCTGACGTCATTCACGAGTTAAACTCGAACCACCTGCCTGTCCTGTTCGACTTGGCGGTCGGCGCTAACGCCAGGCCGCGGAAGTACAACCTCCGCCGTACGGACTGGGAAGCATATCGCACCAACATCACGGCCGTGCTGGCGCCCCATCTGGACGCGGATCCTCCTGCTGTCGATGCTGGCATGGCAGTTTTTACTGATGCCGTCGCAGCTGCTCTGCACTCGTCAACTCCGCCATCGCGCGGCCCCTCTCGCCCGCGCCCAGGACTGTCTGCCGATATCCTCGACCTCATCAAAGCCCGGAACCGCCTACTCAAGGAATGGCGCTTAACTCGCAATGTGGAGCTTAAGCGAAGGATCAATCAGTTCCGCCGGGACATCAAGGCCGCCACAATTGAGTACTGGAATAGCCAATGGGCGCAGAAGCTCGAATCGTTCACTCCTGATCCTGATGCATGGGACACGGTGCGGTTTTTCACCAAGAGGAGGGCCACTATTCCACCTTTGGACGCTGCAGCTGGAGTGGCATACACACCGTCGGATAAGGCCAACGCCCTCGCCGACGTTTTTCAGGAGAACTTCCTTCCGGTAGCGGATCCCATTGACGCCCAACATGTGCAACACGTCGAAGGCAGCCTTGCGGCGTATCTTACTGCAGAGGACGCAGATGACCGACTTCCACCTATTACCACGGACGAAGTCACTTCCAGTATACGGGCCTTGGGCACCAACAAAGCACCGGGAGCGGACGACATACCAGGAAGGGCGCTTAAGGAACTCCCTCATGCAGCGTTTACCTATCTCGCGCTGCTCTTCAACATTATCCTTCAACTGCAGGTTTTTCCTGCGGCGTGGAAGCACGCTATCATTGTGGCTGTCCCCAAGCCGGGACGCAACAGGAAAAATCCGCTTCATTACCGGCCGATCAGCCTCCTGCCGCAGTTAAGCAAGGTCTTTGAACGGCTGCTACTTCATCGCCTCAAGCGGATTATTGATCGCCGGCAGCTGCTACCCCCGGAACAGTTTGGGTTCCGCAGCGGGCACTCCGCGACACTTCAACTCATTCGCGTGGTTGAAGAAATTACGAAGGCCTTCAACAACAGGGAATATTGTGGGGCCCTGTTTCTTGATGTCAGTAAGGCTTTCGACAGCGTCTGGCATGATGGGCTACTATGGAAGCTGACTCTGCAGGGATTCCCGCGATCTGTCATCAAGCTGCTCCGTTCCTACCTGCTAGGACGGACCTTCGCTGTTCGCATCGATGATGCCCTCTCCACGGTTCGACCCATCGCTGCTGGCGTGCCGCAGGGTTCGGTGTTGGGCCCCACACTCTATTCCCTGTACACGTCTGACCTCCCTCGGCCTCCTCGCATAGAACTGGCCATCTACGCTGACGATACCGCTCTCTTCACGCGGAGCCGCTGGTCCCAAGCGCTGTATCGACGCCTCCAGGACGCCTGTGCCGCCCTTGAAACCTGGGCCACCCTTTGGCGCGTTGGATTCAACGCTAGGAAGACTCAAGCTGTCATCTTCACCAGGAAACGGGTTAAGCCTCCAGACCACCAGCTTCTGCTCTTTGGTGATGCTATCCAGTGGACGCCGTCAGCCACCTATCTTGGGGTAACCATGGACAGCCAACTCATCTGGCACTTACAGGTAGCCAACGTTCGCCGGAAGGTGGATCAACGACTGGGAATGTTGTACCCGCTCATTAATGAAAGGTCTTCCCTGTCCATCAACAACGGGCTCCTGATATACCGGATGTTCATCCGTCCAGTCATGGATTATGCCTGTGCTGCATAGGGTAATGCGGCAAACCGCCATCTCCACCGCCTCCAAGCGCTCCAAAATAAAGCGCTCCGAAGAATTTTTCACGTGCACCCGCAGTTCCCATCACGGTACCTCCATGACGCGGCGTCGGAACTCGAGGTCCTCGCCAGATTTCAAGCAACAGCACGCAAGATTTATCACCAGGTCGCCGCCTCTGCTAATCCCCTATTGCGGGCGCTCGGAGCTCCTTCGGACGACAGAGATGTGTACAAAAACCCTGTTGCGCTGCTAAACAGGTAACACGCACTTAGCCTGAAGCTCGGCTAAACAAACCAGAAACCCAGGATGCAATGACCTATCCCACACATAACGAAGACATACGCCACTCCTGAAGTCAATCTACTTCCTATCCATCGAAGCCGTAGTAAATGCCTTCGGGTAACAGCTACCTTGCCTCACTTGCAGTAGTTTGAAGACGTGGACTGGAGCGCTTATGTCTCTGCGGTACCTCCAATTCTTCGGCTGCTTCATGAATGTATCGGTGAGGAAACTGCGGGGGAACGTGGAAAACACGGCGAAGTATCTTATTCTGGAGCGATTGAAGGCGCTGAAGATGTGTCTTTGCTGCATTGCCCCATACCTCACAGGCATAGTCAAAGATGGGGCGAATGTACATCCTGAATATCAACAGTCCGTTGGCTATCGATAAGTCCGAGCCTTCGTTGATGAAGGGGAAAAGTGCCCCTATCCTTCGTGACACGTTAGCGCGGACGTCGTCGATGTGGCGCTTCCATGTAAGTTGTTTGTCCATGGTCACTCCTAGGTATTTAACAGAGTCCGTCCACTGCAGTTCGGTTCCATAAAGTCGGAGGTTCCGAAGATGTCGAAGTCGGCGAGGGCCAGGTCTCCTCTTGGTGAAGATGATGGTTTGCGTCTTCTGTGGGTTGAACCGGATGCGCCACTTTCCTGCCCATTCCTCCAGGGCATAGCAGGCACTCTGCAGTCGTGGGACAAGGACTTCAAGCCATTTCTCCCTCGTGTATATCATGGTGTCATCGGCGTAAATGGCTTTGTCGACTCTTGGTGGTGTCGGAAGGTCCGATGTAAAGACGGAGTACAGGACTGGTCCGAGGACTGAGCCCTGTGGGACCCCTGCACGGATAGGTCTAGCCGTGGAAAGTGCATCCCCTACTCTGACCGCAAAGGTGCGTTGGTGGAGGTAGGCGGCAACGAGCTTGACGTACGCCCTGGGGAATCCGAAGGTGCTAAGCTTCCAAATGAGGCCCTGATGCCATACACTATCGAACGCCTTCATCACGTCCAGAAGAACAGCACCACAGAACTCTCCATTGTTGAAGGCTGACGTAATATATTCTGTTGCCCTAAGAATCTGCTGTGTCGTGGAATGACCAGATCGGAAGCCAAACTGCTCTGGTGGCAGAACTTGGAGGCGGTCCATGATGGTGTGGAGCCTCTTCAACAGGAGCCTTTCGAAGAGCTTACTGAGGTGTGGTAGCAAGCTTATCGGTCTGTAACTGGTGGGTAGTCGTCGGTTCTTCCCAGGTTTCGGGACAGCCACCACTATAGAATGTTTCCACGCTGCTGGGTACTTGCCCGTAGCAAAAATCCAATTAAAGATGGTTGCCAAGTGCACAATCGCGGTCCACGGGAGTTGTTTTAAAGTCCTTCCCGTGATGTCGTCGCAGCCAGGTGCTTTGCTGGCGGGTAAGGCCCGGATGCCAGCGTCGATTTCAGCAGGCGTTACTGGAGGGATGAGGTCGTCATCGTTGTCGACGTCGTCGTCGGCTGCACGAAGTATGGTAGTAACTTCGTTTTCAATGTCTGCAACCCGCTGGGGGTCAACTCCGTCGTCCAGCGGTCGAAAGTTCGTTTCGAAAACGTCCGCCAGCATATTGGCCTTGTCTTCCGACTTGTACACAGTGCGGTCATCATTTGTCAACGGCGGTATCCGGCTTCGTCTATTTGTGAAGAACCTGATGGAGTTAAAGTTCATCGGGTCGGGCGTAAACGATCGCAGCTTCGCAGCCCATCGCTGGTTCCGGTGTTCAATTATGGCTGCCCGTATGTCTCGTCTAAGTTGGTTGATGCGTTGTTTCAGTGCTGCGTCGCGCGTGAGGCGCCACTCACGGCAGAGTCTATTCCTGGTGCGTATGGAGTCCAATATGTGCGGTGGCAGATCCGGTGGTGGACGATGAGGTGGCCTTGGAGGTGGTGTGGCCAGTTCCAGGGCGTCCATGATGGAAGTGGCGAACCGTTCTACGGAGGTCTCGTCGATTTCGTCTGGGTCGTGGATGACGTCAAGAGAGAAGGCAACAGAATCACGAAATTGGTCCCAGTTCGTGTGCTTCAGGTTGAGGCGTCCTGCAGAAAGTTCCGGCGCAACCTGAAGCTGGAATAATACCGGCAGATGGTCGGAGTGGAGCACCGCCTCAGCCAAGGGAACGCTATGCGCGACCCATTGCCATGCTTGAAAGGTAAAAATGTAAAAAGAAAACAATCCGAAATACGACGGAATCTGCACCCAAGATGGAAACTGATTCATGCCCGCCCACACCCAAGACACACAAACAAATAAAGATGTTCAACACAAACCTACCCCCCTGAGAGATGTAGGAAATGCTTACAAGTAAACCCTGCACCACCAAGCTGAAGCAGATCAGCCAGAAGAAAAGCGGAAGTAGCCTCCCGCGCTTGCTACCGTCCAACGTCCGACAGCCTGCGCGGAGCAGCCCCCAACCTGCGCCGCAACCACCCGCGCCATTCAAACCACCGAGGATGGGGCTACACACACCGACACCACGGTCGCCAACCAGTCGCCGCGGCGGCGCCGCAAACCACGGCCAAACTGCAGCCACCGCGCGCCACAGCCTGGGTCGGCCCGCCGAGAATCGCCGCCCCCGCCCAAATGCCGCCCCCACAGCCCCAGCCGACGACCCGCCACAATGGCCAAACCTTCGTCAAAACTCCCACACCGTCGCCGCGGCAGCCCGGCCACCGCGGCCGGCGCCACAGCCACACGAGCCGAGTCGTGCGGCGATGACGGCCGTGCACAAACGCACCTCCGCCGCCCCATCGCCTTCCGCCGTTTTCCCGATCGGCCCGCAGCCGTCGGGCCACGGCCGCGGGCCGTCCTCCTCCTCTCGCCTCGCCCGCCAACACCCACAGCCCTTCCAACACATTTTTTTTTTTCTTTTTTTTTACTTTTTTACGATCGCCGCCTGCGCAACATGGCACCGGCCGACGGAGCGCCAACCCCCCCGCCACAGGCGAAAACAAAACAAAACAAAACAACGATAAACAAACAAACAAAATAAATTACCAGCCAGCCCCAACTACAGACACACCGAATCTGCCCTCACAGCCGACCTTACACGCCTCAACGTCAAAACAAAGGTGGTTTCTTTCTTTCAACGGTTACCTTACCTTAGGTTACGTCAGGTTAGGCTAAGAAGGCGTCAGGGTTAGGTTAAGCGTTGACGTGACGTCACGTCTTAACGTAGGCGTTAAGCTAAGGTTGCGGTCACGTACGTTAGGTTAAGGCGACTTGGGGGTTGGCCTAAGAGCTTAGGTTAGGTTACGTTAGTTTAGGTTAGGTTAGGTGGCTGCGTTAAGGGCTTAAAGAAGTTTAGGAGGTTAAGGCGTCGAGGCGGCCGCACCCCCTTAGCTGCTGCGGCTCGGCCACGCCACGCTTTGGGGTTTCATAAGGTCGCGCGGCGGGTCGTCGGCACGCCGCAAAGGACAAAACTGCAAGACGACGTCGAAAAACAAACAACAGGTAAAAAATAAATGAGTAAAATAAACGACGCCGACAGGCGGGGATCAGCAGAACGAGCAGATTCCGGAGAGCGAACGAGACACACACGCACGCACACACACAAACCCCCCCGAGCCGAGAGAGCACAGCACCACCACGTGTCGGCCTCCGCTCACCCGACTCGGCTGGGCTGGGCTGGCGGCCGGGCCCGATGCACGTACACGTACGGCTACAGCCACTACCCGTACACAGCCGCTCTTCACGCAACACCAGCCAAATGGCGCGCCCGCGGCTCGTCGCGGTCGCGGTCGCAACGCCACGCCACGCCGGCACACTTTCGGCACCACCGTTTTCGCGCGCACCGCAAACAAAACGCAGCCGACACACACAGAAAAAAAAAACAGAGCGCGAGACGGGCGGCGGCGCACCTTTCGCCAGCCGGCAGGCAATCGACTCGCCCAGTACGACAAACGCGCACGCCACCCCACCCACCAACCAACCAACCAACCAACCAACCAACCAGTCGTCGTCGTCGTCGTCGTCGTCCCGAAATCAAACAAACTCTCAAAAGCACAGCCCCTGCTGCCAACGGACGCAGGCGCCACGCAGCTCCCTTCCCGCCACACTCGATTCGCAGCGCAACTCACCCGGCACACCGTCAAACGACGGGCTGGGCTCGCCGCATCGCCGCAACCTACACACCTTCCCCGCCACGACGCACAGCCCCACCAGACGCCCGTGCCGCAACGACACTACTGCACTACCACTACCGCACTACTCCTCTCGCCCTTGCCATACACGACACAACACGCCAAAAAATGAAAATCCAAATACAAACAAAAACACCGCCCCCACGACCCAAACACATGCACGGCGCGCCAACACACGCGAGGCAAGGTACGCAGCAAACGGCGTCCCCTCCGCGTCGCGCCATCAACCTACACACACAAGGCAACCAACAACAGCCAGCCAGCCAGCCAGCCAGCCAGCCCCACTCTCACGCCGCAAAAACAGAAAACACACCGAAACCGCCAAACGCCGCACATTCGCGCTTCGCACTCACCACACACCTCTCGGCATCCGTTTCGCACACAACGACGCGACGCACATACATCATCACGGGCTACGCACGCACACCGCGACCCACTTTTTTACGACGCCCTCGGCAGAGCACACGTGCCCACGCCCACACACAGTCGACACAACGACGCAGCGCGCAGCAGACGCGGCCGCAACACATACCTCCCCGACGACGCGCCAACACCGCCAGCCACTGCTCACTCGCCCAAGCAACCCGTGCACACAACTGCCACACGCGTCCACCACGCCGCCGCCAACCACCCGCCCGCCAGGGGGCGCTCACGTCCGCGACAACAGCGCGGCACCGCCGGACCGGACCGGGCCGGGCCGGGCCGGGCCGGGCCGGGCCGAGCCGAGCCGAGCCGCCGCCTCCTCTCCACTCGGCACGCCACGTCCTGCTTGCAAAACACATGGCTCGTCCCTCTGTACACACAACGCGCCTGCCTGCGGTCGCCGCCGGCATCTATCTACCTGCGCATCGGAGCCAGGCCGGCAAGCCCACACTTAAATAATGCACTTCACCAGCCAAACAAACCCACTCTTCCTTTCTTTGCACAGCGCATGCAACAGCAGCCCCAGGAGCCGGGCCCGCCGCCAGCGGCCAGCGTCTCCTCCTCCTCCTCCTCCTCCTCCTCCTCCTCCTCCTCCTCTGGGCACAGCCAGCCAGCCGTTCCCACCGCCCCGCCCCTGCTCTGCAGAACAAGAAAAAACGAAAAAGTACCAACACACGCACCCAAAGCGTAAGCCAGACAAGACCAGCCTCTCCAAGGCCACACACACGCAAAAAAACAAAAAAACAAAAACACTACAACAAAATAAAATAAAAAAGAAAAAGCAAGCTGTCGCCTCGCCCCCGCCCGTCCCCCCCACCACATTCGCCCCCTCCGCTTGTTTTCCTTTCTACAATTTCCCTCTTTTCCACCCAATATCCCGCCGCGGTTTACGGGCACCGGCCGATTTTACGCCCGCCCACATGTGTGCCTACTCCCCACCACCATTCCCTCCGCAGCCCGCAGCCCGCTTTTCCCCCCTCCCTGCCCACACCACACCACACCACACCACACCGACGGTGCTGACGTCGACACGCACCCAAGACAGGGGCCACGACCGTCTTTTTTCCTGGGCCCATCCCCGCACCGCACCGCACCGCACCGCACCGCACCGCACCGCACCTCCTTCCAATCAACGCTGTGGCGCCTGTGTCCGCGCGAGACGCGTGCGCGCCGCCTCTCTCAACATCCGTCCGCCGTCCGCCGGCCGGCCGGCCCGTTTTTCGGCCCCCAGGCCATCCGTCAACCACCACTGCGCCCCTGCCCCTGCCCGCCCCGCACCACACCACACACCGCTGCTTGCCCTGGCCGTTGCCACCAAAGGCGCCAACCGCAGCCCGCGCGCGCCAGAAAGAGATGGCAAAACTACAGGGACCCAGCCGACCGACGAAAATCAGAGCAATTGGCCGGGAGGATCAAAAAGAGAGCTCCGAAAACCACCGTAGCGAGGCGTGGGAGGAAACGTTACGAGAAGCAGAAAGGGACCAGGAAAAATTCTGGAAATTTCTTAAAACTCGTAAACTAAACACGAAACATCTACATCTACATGGGGAAGGAACGACCCCACAGACCGAGCTGAAGCACTGGCGGATTCACTAGAAAGGCAATTCCAAGCACCAGAAGCGGTAGATGACGAAACTGATGACCACCAGGAAATGGTACTCAGAAGGGTAAAACCGCATCCTAAGTGCCCCGATCAGAACATCTTTCACAATCCAATAAACGCAGAAACCCCATATCTTATCACATCACAAACATACACACATCCTAAGAAGGCATCAGGCCCAGATTCCATCAAACCGCAACTACTACATCACCTACCTCCAGCAACTATCAATTATCTATCTAACATCAATATATAATGCTTGCTTCAGACTAAACTACTTGGAAACAGGCCTGAGTCATCACATTACAAAAGCCAAACAAGGACTTATTATTTCCGCAAAACTATAGGCCAACTTCCTTGGAAAGGTTCTCGGAAAGCTCATTCAAACTGAACTGAAGAAATTCAATTCTTAAAGGATAACAACATAATCATCCCACAACAATTCCGATTCCGCGAAGAACACAGCACCACCCACCAGGTGACCAGACTAGTCGAGCACATATGTCAGGCCAGAAACATTAGACACAGTACTGGAGCAGTCCTGCTTGACATTGGAAAAGCATTCGGATAACGCCTTATCTACAAGCTCCACCAGTACAACTGCCCCATCCACATTATTGCTTCTTTTCTCCGCAACAGAGCATTCTATGTCCATGTACCAGGAGCGGCAAGTAACACTAGATCCATAGAGGCTGGAGTCCCGCAAGGCTCAGTGCTGGGGCCCATTCTCTACTCAATATACACAAACAAACAGCTGGGAGGACACTTGTCACTATTTGCAGACGACACTGCAGTCTACCGCAGCAGTTCTAACCTGCAATATAGAGTCACAAAAATAGAGCAACACCTACAATCCATCCAGAAATGGGCTAACCAATGGAAACAAAAAAACAATAAACGCGGAGAAAACCCAAGCAATACAATACGATTCACATTCAAAAACAATACCTCCTAACCTGCATATACGCCTCAGAAATAACAATCTTCCATGGTCAGGCACAATAAAGTATCTAGGCATCAAGCTGGACAAGAGGTTGACATTTAGAGACCATGTTACACACGTTTGTAACAAGGCTGCAGCAGCAATATTCAGACTGTACCCAATCATCAAAGGAAACAGAATAAATATGCGCGCCAAGAAGAAAATCTTCAAAACCGTCATAGGAACCAGCCATCACATACGGCTCTGAAAATCTGGTCAATGGCCGCAGACACCAACATAACAAGAGTAAAAAAGGGTGCAGAACAAATACTTCAGAATTGCTGCTGATGCCGGCCGGTACCAGACAAACCGAGACATATACACAAACCATAACATACTCAAAATCCCGGAAATCATCCAAAGAAAAATCCATAAAGTTTTTTTTTCCACCAAACCACGGATTCGAACCACCCACTCATCAGAAATCTGGGACAAAATCCACCCGACCCAAGAACGACATTTCCCATCACGACAAAACACCACAAACTACAACATACCATGATAAACAAAAATAAAATAAAAACACCATAACACTCACTTAAACAACAAACATCTACACACACCCAAGAGACCCTATCATCCCATCATTTTGTTACCCAACATAATCAGACAGAAGGCAGGGATCAAGGACAGATCCGGTCCTTCGAGTACAGGGGGTAAAAAATACCCATCAGACCAGCTCTCTCTCTCTCTCTCTCTCTCTCTCTCTCTCTCTCTCTCCTCGTCGCTTCTCCGTGCCGATGCTGCCCCGCACACGCGTTCGCGTTCGCGTTCGGCCGACACCACACGACAGGTCTTTGGGGCCCCGCCACTGCGCACACGCACGCCTCCTCCTCTTCCTTAGTTCTTTTTCGCTTTTCTTTTCTCCCCCGCCCCCCGCTCTCACCGCCACATCATCCCGCAACCCTTGGGGGATGTTTCCCAACATCAACGCGCCCCAATTCCACTCTCTGCCCGTGCCGCACTCTCCACTTTGCTTCTCCCCGTCCCCTACACACACGACTACCGAAACCCCGGTTGACACACCTTCTCGTAGGACAGGGGTGCGTGCGTGCGTTGTCTTGACGGTGACAGCAACAGCAACGGATCCGTCCATCCCATTCCCCCCCCCACTCGGTAAAGAACCATGTTCAACCCACACTACACAACAAGGGGGGCACACACGAACGCGAAAGAAAGGGCAGGGCAGGGCAGGGCAACTATCTCGTACACATTCTTCCTCAGAACCCACATATCACATCAACGAACGGGAGGCCAATTGCGGACTCAGCCGTGTCAGGCAAATCCAACCCAACCAACACCTCCCACGGAAACCCTGACACTGATCCAGCAGTACGTCCACATACATCGCCACACCAAATACGGGTGACGAGTGAGCAACAAATGGAACAATACACAACGAGGCTGACCTAATAAAAACTGCACGTCACGTCATACCTTCCAGACAGACGCAGTTCCGACGGGACGGCGGAACCGTATACGTACCTTTCAGCCACAACAACCGACCGACTGGACACGCCCGCGTCTCCAGCCAGCCAACCACCAGGGCCACACAGCCCGCAAGTTTCAGCGTCAACACTTCTCAACGTACGTTGCAAACTTTTCAAAACATTGCCACACACACACACACACACCACGAAAAGCGTCAATCTCTCTCACACTGGATACACTCAACACTTTTTGTCGGCGGAGCTTGAGGCCAACGGTTGACACACCCCCACCGGCCACACAGGTTTCCCTTTGAAAATTGCAGTGACGGAGAAGCGGCATTACGAGAGGGTTGTTTCCGAGAGCGCGAGCTGGACGGAGCTGCGGCGCCGCCGCCGAGGGGTAATGAACGCACGCGATGCCGCATGACAGCCCATCACCCAAAAGATGGGCCTGGGGCCCGTTTTGTACAGTCTGTACACTGCGGACACGCCGACCGCCCCCCTGGTGCACACCGCACAGTATGCAGACGACACAGCCTTCTACACTAGAAATGCGAACAAGGACCTGGTCATTCGTAGGCTACAAAGGGTTCTAGATGACACAGAAACCTGGGCCCGACGCTGGCGCATTACCATCAACTCGGAAAAGACGCAGGCTATGCTGATTACCCGTAGGCTCGGAAGGCGCGAACCTCCTCAACATCCCCCCCTCCACCTTCACCTAAATGGATCCCAACTCCCCTGGCGCAAAACCGCCAAGTACCTTGGCGTAACCTTGGACTCTCGTCTTACGTGGAAACCCCACATAGACGAGATCCACAGGAAGGTCTGCGCCAGAATGTCCATCCTGTACCCAATCCTTAACACAACCAGCTCCCTCCCCTACGCAATAGGAGTAAACGTTTACCAGGCCCTGATCCGGCCAGTAATGGAATATGCGTGCCCTGTCTGGGGATACGCGGCGAAGGAGCACCTGGACAAACTCCAGAGGCTGCAGAACCGCGCCCTCAGGAGGGCACTGCACCTACCCATGGGATTCCCCACAGACGATCTGCACGCCGCTGCTGAAATACCACTCCTGAAAGAAAGATTCCAGGATCTGGCAAGGGCTTTCTACGAGAGCTCTTCCAGGTCTGAGAATAACCTTATCCACTCCTTAGGTCGGTATGACATGTCCCGCGATAAACACAAACGCCCCATGACGATCTTTGACGATTAAGTCAAAGATTAAACCCCCATATATCCAATCCTCAATCCTGCTCCTTCCCAAGAAACACCAATATTCTCGCCAACCTCAGGCAAGTACCAGACACACACAGAACATTCATCACATATCACAGACAACCAAAAAAGCTACAGCTAAAAATCACACACACAAGTACACAGGGGAGTAAAAGCCAAAAGGCTACAAACTCCCACACACACTTCCCCAAAGAGGGGAAAGTATAAGATGAAGCGAGCGAGAGAGCCGGCGCCGGCACGCACTCCGCTGCTCGACTCGCTGCGGCTCGCACCGTTTGCGTTGTGCTTTTCTTTCTCGCTTCTTTCGAAACTAGCCCATCGCCATGTCCGGACGCGGAAAGGGAGGCAAAGTCAAGGGCAAGTCAAAGTCCCGCTCAAGCAGGGCTGGGCTCCAGTTCCCGGTCGGCAGAATCCACCGCCTCCTGCGCAAGGGAAACTACGCCGAGCGCGTCGGCGCCGGGGCGCCCGTCTACCTCGCCGCCGTCATGGAGTACCTCGCGGCTGAGGTGCTCGAGCTGGCTGGAAACGCGGCCCGCGACAACAAGAAGACGCGCATCATCCCGCGCCACCTGCAGCTCGCCATACGCAACGACGAGGAGCTCAACAAGCTCTTGTCGGGCGTCACCATCGCACAGGGAGGTGTCCTGCCCAACATCCAGGCCGTCCTGCTGCCAAAGAAGACCGAGAAGAAGGCCTAAAAGAGAGACAGCGCAATCGGCACCGCCGCGTGCTCCCTTGGCACGCAGCGCGCCATTTGCCGCCTCGGCTCAAAAACAAAACAATCGGCCCTTTTCAGGGCCACCACACAAACCTACGTCCAAAGCAGAATTCCAGTCGTTCGTCGCACCACTTTTCTCTCTCTCTCTCTCTCTCTCTTTCTGTGTACGGTTTTTTCCTTCTTACACACACAGGCGCCGCCATCTTGTACACACGTACTTGGCCACCTCCTCCACTCCACTCCACGCACGCACAGTCTCGCGACCATTAACCAGCACACATGGCGCACAACAACACACCTCAAAAATAACCCCTCGGCACTCAGCCGCGCCGCAACACACAGCCCATCCACCGACAAGAAGCATACAAGCAAAGAGGGAGGGGAAGGAAGGAAGGAAGGAAGGAGCTCACACAACCGCAAGGGCACGCTTCCTTCCCTCCCAACCGCACCGCACACCACGTCAAAAAAACTCCAAACAAAACTAAAAGGCCAAGTAGACTAAAAAGGAAAAGAAAGAAAAGAAAAAAAACCAGCAACACAGACTCTTTCGCACTTTTCAACTTCCGAACACTGTGGTGGCCCTGAAAAGGGCCGTTTTTCAATCTCTCTTTCCTTCCTTCGGTCTCATACCGCCTAACCGCCGAAACCGTACAGGGTGCGCCCCTGCCTCTTCAGGGCGTACACCACGTCCATGGCCGTCACAGTCTTGCGCTTGGCGTGCTCAGTGTACGTCACCGCGTCGCGGATCACGTTCTCCAGGAACACCTTCAGCACTCCGCGCGTCTCCTCGTAGATCAGACCAGAGATGCGCTTCACGCCGCCCCTGCGCGCCAGGCGGCGGATCGCGGGCTTCGTGATGCCCTGGATGTTGTCGCGCAACACCTTGCGGTGCCGCTTGGCGCCACCCTTGCCGAGCCCCTTTCCTCCCTTGCCGCGGCCTGTCATTCTTCATCTTCAAGCGTCTCAACCACAACAATATAAAAAACAGAAAGCAAGGCAAGGCTCCTCACCCGGCGCTAGCGAGTCGGCTACGGTTGTTTTTTTTTTTTTTTTTTTCATTCCTCTCCCAGAAGGGGTGAGGCGGGCACATGGAGAGCCTATTGCTCTTTGGTGCCTTATATTATCTTAAGTTATGCTGTGGTGGCACATTTTATTTGGAAGAATGGGGAATGATATTTTTCTGTTCATTATATTTCGAGTTTCAACTCTTATTTGATCGCTTGTCGCGTGGGAGGGTGATGAGATCCTGGCATTTGCCCAAGTGCTGAGGGAAACCTCCCTAAAACCTCAGCAAGGATCTGTGTAGTCTTCTGTATGCTGTTTCTTTGTAGAGTGTTTTCTTTGATTTTGCTTCAGAATGTGTTGTGTTCTTGATTTATGTTTCATCTTCTTCTTCTGGTCCGTCGTCTTGCAGGTGTGTTATCGTGTCCTCTTGTATGTTATTGTTCGTGAAGTGGGCTGCTGCATTCATGTCTGTAGCCTTCATGCTAGTTTTGATTGTTATTGGTGGGTATGGATATTTTGTTTTCGGATAGTTCAGTGTTGTGTAGTCTCTTAGCAGGATTTCTGTTGTTGCTGTTTTATTCTGTAGTCTGTTGGAGCCAATTTTGGCAGTTAATTCCAGCCATCTTTTCTTTACAGGTTTTACTTTTGCGTTTTGGTATACTAATTCGTTTCCTGTCCTGGGATTCATGTTGCCTGCTATCCTTAATATTTTTCTTTCTGTCGCCATTATTTTCCTTGTAGCTGTTTTGTTGGTCATCCATACTGGAGCAGCATATTCCAGTATGGGGCGAATAAACGTTTTATATGTGTAGATAATTGTTTCTGTTTTCGCTCCGTTTGTTCTGCCTCTGAGTAGGCGAAGTAGGTTCCCTCTCGTTTTCGCTCTTGTTGTGATGTCTCTTGTGTGTGGCTCCCATGACATGTACTTGTCTAGGGTGATGCCCAGGTATCTAGCCTTGTCTGTCGCCTTGATAGTCTGTCCCCATAGTTGTAATTTGCAGTTTTCTGGGTTTTGCTGACGGGTGCGAGCATGTCTATGTTTAATGAGGATTAGCTGCGTTTTGCTTGCGTTGGGTTTTATTTTCCATTGGGTGAGCCATTTTTGCAGTTGAATTAGGTATTCTTGCGCTTGCCTGTTGGTTTCTTGTATTGTCGGTGCATGGCACCAGTAAGCCGTGTCGTCAGCGTATAGCGTTAGGCCCTCGTTCCATTTGTTCGTGAGTGGGATGTCTGCTGTGTATAGTGTATACAGCAGGGGAGAGATGATGGCTCCCTGTGGGACACCCGCTTTTGGCGTGAAAGGGTCCGACTCTGCGCCGTTGACGATTACTCTGGATGGGCGGTTTTCTAAAATGTTCGACAGAAGTGTGGTTATCTTCGTTGGTACGCCAATTTTGAGAAGTTTATAATATAGGCCTTTGTGCCACACTTTGTCGAACGCCCTTTCTATGTCTAAGAATATCGCAGCGGCGCAGTCCAGTATGTTTAGGCCTTTGATGACGCCGCTGCATAGTTGTACTATGGGGTCTATCGTGGAGTGGAATTTTCTGAAGCCTGATTGGCAGGCAGGTATTACTTGAGTTTTGTCTGCGAAGTTGCTTAATCTGTTTTTGATTATGGTTTCGAAAATTTTTCCTAGTACTGGAAGCAAGGTGATAGGGCGGTACGATCGCGGGTCGTTTGGTGGTTTCCCGCCCCCCTATATAGACTCTGGGGCCCCGCGGCCCGCCCTCCCCTCCCCCCACCACCGCGCACCGAGGGCATATAAGCGCAGCACCGGGGCGCGCGGGCCCGTTGTCAAGGCAGCACCGGACGCCGTCGCGCACGCATATCCTCCACGCCGCATCCGCATCCGCAGTAGCCATGGCCCGGACAAAGCAAACGGCCCGCAAGTCCACCGGCGGAAAGGCGCCGCGCAAACAGCTCGCCACCAAGGCGGCGAGGAAGAGCTCGCCCGCCACCGGCGGCGTCAAGAAGCCCCACCGCTACAGGCCGGGCACCGTCGCCCTGCGAGAAATCAGGCGCTACCAGAAGAGCACAGAGCTGCTCATCCGCAAGCTGCCATTCCAGCGCCTAGTGCGCGAGATCGCCCAGGACT
This sequence comes from Schistocerca gregaria, assembly GCF_023897955.1. Taxonomy (NCBI): domain Eukaryota; kingdom Metazoa; phylum Arthropoda; class Insecta; order Orthoptera; family Acrididae; genus Schistocerca; species Schistocerca gregaria. Next base: position 101,639,367 of record NC_064927.1, on the reverse strand, counting down.
TCAAGACCGACCTGCGCTTCCAGAGCTCCGCAGTCATGGCCCTGCAGGAGGCCAGCGAGGCCTACCTCGTCGGCCTCTTCGAAGACACCAACCTGTGCGCAATCCACGCCAAGCGAGTCACCATCATGCCCAAGGACATCCAGCTCGCGCGCCGCATCCGCGGCGAGCGCGCCTAAACCCGCACACCGCCAAACAAACAAAACGGCCCTTTTCAGGGCCACTAACGTCTCTCCGTCGCGAGCAAAACTTTGTCGGTCGCAACGACTAGTTCCCCACTCACTCTCCAGTCCAGTCGTCCCACCCCCGGCCCGGCGCCGCCGTTTCCAAAAAAAAAAGCACCGCACCGGCCGAGCCAAGTCGCAAGCGTCAATAGCGCCACCCACACAGGCCACGGCACAAAACGTGACGCCCGGAAAGCAAAGCCAAAAAAGACTATTCCAAAACCACCACCAAGACAAACAAACAAACGCGGCGCAAAATAAATAGGTAAAAATAATAAAAATAAAATACACTTTATATAACACCAACCGCGCGCCGCCGCCCACGCCCGCCAACGACCCCACAATCCAACCACCGCGGCACGCAAACACCATCCACACATGAAACAAACAAACGCCAGCAAGCAAGACAGACAGACAACAAGGCAACCGACCGACCACGACACGACAATCAACACCTTCCCGACGTGCTTTGATGGCCCTGAGAAGGGCCGTTTTTTTGTTTTTGTCCGGGACCGCGCGACAGCCTCTGGTTGCGCGCCGGCCACCAGGCGACGGTGTCAACCGCCAACCCTTCCCTGCCCTTTTTACTTCTTCTTCTTGGGCGAAGCCTTCGCCTTAGACGGCGTCGCCGTCGCCTTCTTCGGGCGCGGCGCCTTCGGCTTCTTCGTCGGAACCTTGGCGGCCTTCTTCGCCTTCGACGGCGACTTGGCCTTGGCCGGCTTGGCCGCAGCCGCCTTCTTCGCACCCGCGGGAGCGGCCGACGCCGCAGACGCCTTCTTGGCGGCGCCCGCCTTCCGACCGGTCGCCGCCTTCACGCCGCCAGCCTTCTTTGCGCCGGCCGCACGGGCCCCCTTCTTCTCCTTGCTGGCCGGAGCGGCGCGCTTCTTCTTCGCACCACCGCCACCACGAGCCTTGCCGCCCTCGGCCGCCCCGCCGCCGGCGCCGGCAAGCTTGAAAGAGCCCGACGCGCCCTTCCCCTTCGTGTGCACCAGCTCGCCAGCCACGACGGCCGACTTGAGGTACTTCTTGATAAAGGGCGCCAGCTTCTCCGCGTCCAGCTTGTAGTGCGCGGCAATGTACTTCTTGATCGCCTGCAGCGACGACCCGCCGCGCTCCTTCAGACTCTTGATGGCGGCCGTCACCATCTCAGAGGTGCGCGGGTGCGCAGGCTTGGCGCGCGGCTTCTTCGCAGACGACGCAGACTTGGCCTTCTTCGTAGTGCCGGTGGCGGCGGGTGCCGCGGCAGTCTCGTTCGTAGCCGCCTGGTCTGCCATCTTTTGCTTGTTCTCTTTTCTTTTTTCCCCTTGGTTTCGCTTCCTTCTCTCCTTCGACGACGCACAACAGCGAGGGGCGCGCAGCAGAGAATAGCCGCGCACGCGCCTGGCCCAGCCAGTGTCGCGGGCGGGCGCGGACGGCCGAGAGAGCGGCCGCCACTCGGCGCGCCGCCGCGCCGCCGCGCCGCGCCTCCCGCGCTTGCTACCCACCAGTCGCTACGGGGATGTCGACGCGTACAGACCACGTTAGCTGCGCTCAGGAGGGGACTGACCGCCGTGCGGTGGGGCTTGCCCCGCCGCCGGCCCCGTCAGTCACTCCACCGGTGACGACCAGGCAAAGGAGGACGGGAAACGATCTATTGACGACCACGGCACGTGAACTGGACTTCGCAGCGGAATATTCCACGGACGCGTCGATCGAGGACGACGCTGAACAGCAGTTTATTTCCAACCTCCGTCGGAGTGACAGACGCTTGAGAGGAACATTGCGCCAACGTCCTTCAACATCGCAAATCGACGAGGAAGGGTTTGTCCGCCCTCCCAAGAAGAAAGTGGCACGAAATCGGCGGGAAGTTTCTGATGACGCGATCGCCCTGCAAAATCGTTTTGAGGCTATGGAAGAAGGCGACGAGGGAACGAGTGCGGCAGCGCCGCCGGAGCCACCGCCACAGCAGCAACGTCCTGCACCGCCGCCACAGCAGAGGATACCGCCCATCGTCTTACAGTATCCTGCAGATTATCGCACGTTGTACGAGTGGCTTAAGCAGCACTGCAAACAGCCCTTCACCGCTAGGCAGGCCGGCGGGGATAAGCTGAAGCTGACGCTGACTCACACGGACGACTACATGACAGTCATGGATATGGTTGGCGCCCAGGGCATCGCCTGTTATACTTTCTCGATGGTGCGCCCACCGGTTCTGACAGTTGTCATTCGAGGGATTCTCAACTCCCTTCAAAATGACTATGTGAAGGAGTCGCTTGAAAAGCTCGGTTTCGTGGCCACCGTCGTGGACTACCACAAGATTCCTGGCACGAACAAGAAGTCGGGCTTGCGGGTCGTCATGCTGCCTGACACAGACCGCCATCGTGAAATTTTTCAACTGACCAGGCTCTGTGCCCTGGCTGTGACGGTGGAGAAACTTCGGAAATCACGTGGAGTCCTGCAGTGTTATCGCTGCCAGGGCTTCAACCACGTCGCTCGCCATTGCACCATGCCGGCTATGTGTGTCCGTTGCGGCGGGGGTCACGAGAGTAAGATCTGCACTCACCCTCGGCAGGAGCCTGCGAAGTGTGGCCTTTGTGGTGGGAACCACCCGGCCAACTATCGTGCTTGCCCGAAGCACAAGGAGGCCAGTCGGCGCCAGCGTGGGTTACCACCGTTGAACGCCAAGCGCCGCTCACCGCGAGGCGCCACTAGGAACACCGTAACGTCTACACGGGCGGCAGCAGACTCTCGCGCGCAGCCGCCTACCTTGATGGAGCGGCGCCGAGCCTACGTCCTGCAGCGCCCTACGGCTGCCGATGTCGCCAGGGGTGGGGTTCAGAACCCCGCTCTTGCTCCTGGTTTGGACCTGTCGCAGACTTCTTTTCCGGCGTTACCACCACGTCGCCTTCCGGATGCTGGCCGTCAGCACCCCTCCGGGAGTCAACCCCTCGATGCCGACTGTGACGTGAAGACTCTTCTTCACACGATGCTTGCTGCTCTTGCGGAGATGACCAAGGCCATTCACGCACTCCCAGCTACTATTGCAGCCGCGGTCGAGGCGACCGTTCGAGGAGCACTACGTGCAACCAGCGAAGCACCCTCTACCCAGCATGGTCAGAATTAGACGCCTGGAGGATCTCTGCATTGTTACTTACAATGCCAACGGACTCTATCACGACCTCCTGGACCTGCGGCAGTTCCTTCTTGACCATGACGTGGATCTCTGCCTTGTCACGGAGACCCATCTAAAGCCTGCGCTCCGGGCCAACATTGCTAACTACCGGTGCTACCGTACTGACCGCCTGACGGCTGGGGGCGGCACTGCTATCTATGTCAAAGCCAGTATTCGTCACTATGCTGCACCCACGCCGCCGCTCCAGACCTTTGAGACGACGGCGGTCGCGGTTGAGACCTCTGCCGGCCTCGTGACTTTCATCGCGGCCTATCGTCCGCCACGTGGACCTCTCAACATGGATGAAGCCCGAGCGCTGCTCCAAGTTCGTGGCCGGCTCTTCGTCGCAGGCGATCTCAATGCAAAGCACGCCGCGTGGAACTCTATCACCACGACGCATAATGGCCGGCGACTTCTTCGCGTCCTGGACCAGGTGGACGCCTATGCCTGTGGGCCAGACACTCCCACCTGTTTTCCATCCAGGGGCGCTCCGGATGTCCTGGACTTCGCGATCACCAAAGGGCTGCGGCAGTTTCTCACAGCGGAGTCAATCCATGCGCTGAATTCAGATCACGTCCCTGTCCTCTTCAGGCTTGCTGTTACCCCATCGTCACAGCCTGCTCGTCGGGACCTCAAGAGGACGGACTGGGACCGTTTCCGTGCCCGCCTCACGAATTCTGTTCATCTTCACCCTGAGGACGACGCTCGCGACGTGGACTGGGCGGTTGATGAATTCACCGCCGCTGTGGGGAATGCTTTGGATTCTTCCACGCCGCGCCCTCGACGATCTCCACCGCCACGGCCTGGTCTTCCGCCGGACATCCTCGATCTCATCCGTGAGCGAAATCGGCTGTTCAAGGACTGGCGCCTTACACGGGACCCTCACCTGAAGCGGCATGTCAACTTTCTCCGCCGGACCATCAAGTCCGCCATCATCGAACATAAGAATCGTCAATGGGCGTCGCAGCTATCCTCCTTCACACCGGATGCCCACTCCTGGGACGCTGTCAGGTTTTTCACCAAACGGAAGACCTCCGTTCCTCCTCTGGACGTTCCTGCCGGCGTCGCTTATGCACCTTTAGACAAGGCCAACGCGTTGGCCGACGTCTTTGAGGCAAACTTTCGCCCCATCGATGACCCCATCGATCTGCAGCATGTTCACCACGTGGAGGGGGCTATGGCCACGTACTTGGCGGAAGACACTGGCGAGGAGGACGATCTGCTCGTTCCCATCACTCCGGCGGAAATCAAGTCCACCGTTGCTGCCTTATCGTCGACCAAGGCGCCGGGTGCTGACGACGTTCCTGTGAGGGTCCTGAAGGAGTTGCCGCACATCGCTTTCGTGATACTGGCCACTATCTTCACCAGCATCATCCGGACGTCCACTTACCCAACACCTTGGCGGCGTGCGATTGTTGTGGCTGTTCCTAAACCGGGTAAACCCCGTCAGGATCCTCGCAACTACAGGCCTATCAGCCTGCTGCCTCACCTCAGCAAAGTCTTCGAGAGGCTTCTGCTGCGCCGCTTACGGGACTTCCTGGACCACCGACGCATTCTTCCGCCTGAACAGTTTGGCTTTCGGAAGGGGCATTCCACCTGCCACCAGTTGATCCGTGTGGTGGAGGAAATTACCCTCGGCTTCAACAATAGGGAGTTCTGTGGCGCCATCTTCTTGGATGTCTCGAAGGCGTTTGATAGTGTGTGGCATTGCGGGCTGCTGTATAAACTCAAGGACTTGGGCTTCCCGAAGAAGATCGTCCATCTCCTCGCCTCTTACTTGCAGGGACGCCGCTTTCAGGTGCGGATAGGCGACGCCCTGTCCTCGACTCGGCTGATAACGGCTGGCGTTCCGCAGGGCTCTGTCCTGGGCCCCACGTTGTATTCCATCTCCACGTCGGACCTCCCTCGGTCTCCCCGCGTCGAGAGGGCCCTGTACGCTGACGACACCCTTCTCTACACACGTAGCCGCTGGCCAGCAGCTCTCCGCCGTCGGTTGCAGGATGCATGCTCTGACCTCGAGACGTGGGCGACGAGATGGCGAGTCTCCTTTAATGCCCTCAAGAGCCAGGCCGTCATTTTCACCAGACGACGCTCGCCGCAAGTCCAGCCGATCCGCCTGTTTGGTGTGGACATTGAGTGGACCGACGCCGCCACCTACCTGGGGGTCATTATGGACCGTCAACTGACGTGGCAACGGCAGGCAGCGGCTGTCCGCCTTAAAGTGCACCAACGTCTGGGGGCCTTGTACCCCCTCCTCAATGAACGTTCTGCTCTCTCCGTGAGGAACGGGCTTCTCGTCTACCGTCTCTTTATCCGCCCTGTGATGGATTATGCCAGCGCTGTCTGGGGCAACGCCGCGACTAAGCATATTCATCGCCTTCAGCAGCTACAAAACAAGGCCCTCCGCCGTATCTTTCACGTTCCTGCCACGTTCCCATCTCGCTTTCTCCACGAGGCAGCTCAAGAAGAATATGTTCTGGCTCGTTTTCAACGCCAGGCCAGACTTCTTTATCGTTGTGCTGGGGACTCTGCAAATCCACTCATCCGGGGCCTCGGTGCCCCGTCTGATGACAGAGACCGCTATAAGCGGCCCAGTGCTATACTTACTCGCTAAGGTGCACAGTATAGCCCTCTTCTTGTAATTCCGATTTCTCCACCGCCTGCATGCTGACATATGAATGAAAGTGATGTCCCTTCTTTCCTTATATAAATCTGCGGTTAGTAGTAAATGCCTAATTGGTAAACACTACATTTCCTAAGTTGAAGACACTCTGATGATGCGGACCGGCGCTTGCTACCAGTCGCTACGGGGATGTCGACGCGTACAGACCACGTTAGCTGCGTTCCGGAGGGGACTGACCGCCGCGCGGTGGGGCTTGCCCCGCCGCCGGCCCCGTCAGTCACTCCACTTACGACGACCAGGCAAAGGAGGAGAGGAAATGATCTGCTGATGGCCACGGCGAGGAACTTGGACTACGATATGGATTATTCGACGGATGTTTCGACTGAAGATGATACTACTCGGCATTCTACTGCGTCTGCCACGCAGTAGCGCCGAAAACGAAGCGACCCAGGACCTGCAACTCAGCCTGCAGCGGCCACGGACGACGGTTTCGTCAGACCACCGCGGAAAAAACAAGCCAAGAAGCAGCAGCCAGAGGCTACCACTTCACTACCGCTAAGCAACCGTTATGACGTCATCCAAGATGGCGGGACGGCGGCCACGGACGATGCCGCACAGCAGCAACCGCAACAACAAGAACAACAACAACAACAACAGCCACTGCAGCAGCAACAACTACAGTCTACGAGGATACCGCCGATTGTTTTGCAGTATCCTAACTCTTACAAGGAACTGTACGACTGGCTGAAGAGTAATTTGAAACAACCTTTTACGGCAAAACAGGCTGGCGGCGACAAGTTAAAACTTTCTGTTGCCACTACTGACGACTATATGACGGTCATGGACATGGCTGGGGCGCGCGGGATACCAAGTTACACCTTCCCTATGGTGCGGCCACCGACGCTGAAGATCGTCCTGCGTGGAGTTGTGCAGTCTCTCTCCAATGAAGATGTCAAGGACGAATTGGCGGAACTTGGCTTCCATGCTTCCATCGTGGACTACCACAAGATGCCTGGCACGAACAAGAGATCTGGACTTCGCGTCGTCATCCTGCCGGACACGCCTGATAATCGGAAGATCTTCAATGTGACCCGACTCTGTGCCTTGTCTATCACTGTAGAATCACTACGAAAATCTCGTGGTGTTACGCAGTGCTTCAGATGTCAAGGGTTCAGTCATGTGGCTCGACACTGCACCATGCCCTTTGTGTGTGTGAAATGTGGCGGGCCTCATGACAGCCGACTGTGCCCTGTGCCGAAACAAGACCCAGCTAAGTGTGGTCTCTGCGGAGGAAATCATACAGCTAACTTCCGATCGTGCCCCAAGCACAAGGAAGCTAGTCGTCGGCAACGCGGGCTCCCTCCGCTTACTGCCAAGGAGAGGAATAGGAGGACCAACGTCGTCCGAGGAATCCCAGCAAGCTCTCGCGGCGCTGCAGTATTTCCACAGGAACAAGTGCCGCCGCTGCAGAGTCGCAATGCGGCTCCCCAGCAACGCCGTTCGACTCCCTACGTCATTCGGCACGACGCTGCCCCTTCAGCGTCGCCTCAGGACGGTTTTGTGGCTGATACAGCTGCTTTCCCGACTGCTCCCAGATGGCCCTCTACTGCGCCTGACCGCCAGCAGCGTCGTACGTCTCCAGCTGATTCCACTGATCTTGTTGACCTGCTCAAGACCATGATGACTGCAGTAACCGAGATGAGTAGAGCTATCCAGGCTCTCCCCACGACTCTTGCAGCAACTGTGGAGGCCACGATTCGAAGTGTCCTTCGACCGGCGAGCGGCTCTACCACACATCAACATGAATAGAGCGCGTCGTTTTGAAGATCTTCGCATTGTCACTTACAATGCTGATGGGCTGTATCACGATCTCCAAGAAGTCAAGCACTTTCTTGTGGACCATAACATCGACATCATGATGGTCACCGAGACGCACCTGAAGCCTGCTCTAAGGGCAAACATCTCCAACTACAGCTGCCATCGTACTGGTCGCCTGACGCGAGGGGGCGGCACGGCCATCTATATCAAACGTTCCATACAGCATTACGCTGTCCCTCTTCCAGCCCTTCGGCAGATGGAAGCCACGGCTGTCGCAGTTGAGACGTCGGCGGGGCTCATCACCTTCATCTGCGTTTATCGTCCGCCGAAATATCATCTGGACGCTGACGATGCCGCAGCGCTGCTCCGGCTCCCTGGCAAGCTCTTCCTTGCTGGGGACTTCAATGCTAAGCATGCGGCATGGAATTCTCTCCACACCACCTACAGCGGCAGACGACTTCTCCAGGTCCTTGAACGCGCGAATGCCTACGCCTGTGGCCCTGAGGAGCCGACGTGCTATCCTTCCAGAGGCACGCCGGACATCCTAGACATCGCCATCACGAAGGGATTGCACCAGTTTCTGACGGCTGACGTCATTCACGAGTTAAACTCCAACCACCTGCCTGTCCTGTTCGACTTGGCGGTCGGCGCTACCGCCAGGCCGCGGAAGTACAACCTCCGCCGTACGGACTGGGAAGAATATCGCACCGACATCACGGCCATGCTGGCGCCCCATCTGGACGCGGATCCTCCTGCCGTCGATGCTGGCATGGCAGTTTTTACTGATGCCGTCGCAGCTGCTCTGCACTCGTCAACTCCGCCATCGCGCGGCCCCTCTCGCCCGCGCCCAGGACTGTCTGCCGATATCCTCGACCTCATCAAAGCCCGGAACCGCCTACTCAAGGAATGGCGCTTAACTCGCAATGTGGAGCTTAAGCGAAGGATCAATCAGTTCCGCCGGGACATCAAGGCCGCCACAATTGAGTACCGGAATAGCCAATGGGCGCAGAAGCTCGAATCGTTCACTCCTTATCCTGATGCATGGGACTCGGTGCGGTTTTTCACCAAGAGGAGGGCCACTATTCCACCTTTGGACGCTGCAGCTGGAGTGGCATACACACCGTCGGATAAGGCCAACGCCCTCGCTGACGTTTTTCAGGAGAACTTCCTTCCGGTAGCGGATCCCATTGACGCCCAGCATGTGCAACACGTCGAAGGCAGCCTTGCGGCGTATCTTACTGCAGAGGACGCAGATGACCGACTTCCACCTATTACCACGGACGAAGTCTCTTCCTGTATATGGGCCTTGGGCACCAACAAAGCACCGCGAGCGGACGACATACCAGGAAGGGCGCTTAAAGAACTCCCTCATGCAGCGTTTACCTATCTCGCGCTGCTCTTCAACATTATACTTCAACTGCAGGTTTTTCCTGCGGCGTGGAAGCACGCTATCATTGTGGCTGTCCCCAAGCCGGGACGCAACAGGAAAAATCCGCTTCATTACCGGCCGATCAGCCTCCTGCCGCAGTTAAGCAAGGTCTTTGAACGGCTGCTACTTCATCGCCTCAAGCGGATTATTGATCGCCGGCAGCTGCTACCCCCGGAACAGTTTGGGTTCCGCAGCGGGCACTCCGCGACACTTCAACTCATTCGCGTGGTTGAAGAAATTACGAAGGCCTTCAACAACAGGGAATATTGTGGGGCCCTGTTTCTTGATGTCAGTAAGGCTTTTGACAGCGTCTGGCATGATGGGCTACTACGGAAGCTGACTCTGCAGGGATTCCCGCGATCTGTCATCAAGCTGCTCCGTTCCTACCTGCAAGGACGGACCTTCGCTGTTCGCATCGATGATGCCCTCTCCACGGTTCGACCCATCGCTGCTGGCGTGCCGCAGGGTTCGGTGTTGGGCCCCACACTCTATTCCCTGTACACGTCTGACCTCCCTCGGCCTCCACGCATAGAACTGGCCATCTACGCTGACGATACCGCTCTCTTCACGCGGAGCCGCTGGTCCCAAGCGCTGTATCGACGCCTCCAGGACGCCTGTGCCGCCCTTGAAACCTGGGCCACCCTTTGGCGCGTTGGATTCAACGCTAGGAAGACTCAAGCTGTCATCTTCACCAGGAAGCGGGTTAAGCCTCCAGACCACCAGCTTCTGCTCTTTGGTGATGCTATCCAGTGGACGCCGTCAGCCACCTATCTTGGGGTGACCATGGACAGCCAACTCATCTGGCACTTACAGGTAGCCAACGTTCGCCGGAAGGTGGATCAACGACTGGGAATGTTGTACCCGCTCATTAATGAACAGTCTTCCCTGTCCATCAACAACGGGCTCCTGATATACCGGATGTTCATCCGTCCAGTCATGGATTATGCCTGTGCTGCATGGGGTAATGCGGCAAACCGCCATCTCCACCGCCTCCAAGCGCTCCAAAATAAAGCACTCCGAAGAATTTTTCATGTGCACCCGCAGTTCCCATCACGGTACCTCCATGACGCGGCGTCGGAACTCGAAGTCCTCGCCAGATTTCAAGCAACAGCACGCAAGATTTATCACCAGGTCGCCGCCTCTGCTAATCCCCTACTGCGGGCGCTCGGAGCTCCTTCGGACGACAGAGATGTGTACAAAAACCCTGTTGCGCTGCTAAACAGGTAACAAGCACTTAGCCTGAAGCGCGGCTAAACAAACCAGAAACCCAGGTTGCAATGACCTATCCCACACATAACGAAGACATACACCACTCCTGAAGTCAATCTACTTCCTATCCATCGAAGCCGTAGTAAATGCCTTCGGGTAAAAGCTACCTTGCCTCACTTGCAGTAGTTTGAAGACGTGGACTGGAGCGCTTGCTACCGCCCAACGTCCGACAGCCTGCGCGGAGCAGCCCCCAACCTGCGCCGCAACCACCCGCGCGATTCAAACCACCGAGGATGGGGCTACACACACCGACACCACGGTCGCCAACCAGTCGCCGTGGCGGCGCCGCAAACCACGGCCAAACTGCAGCCACCGCGCGCCACAGCCTGGGTCGGCCCGCCGAGAATCGCCGCCCCCGCCCAAATGCCGCCCCCACAGCCCCAGCCGACGACCCGCCACAATGGCCAAACCTTCGTCAAAACTCCCACACCGTCGCCGCGGCAGCCCGGCCACCGCGGCTGGCGCCACAGCCACACGAGCCGAGTCGTGCGGCGATGACGGCCGTGCACAAACGCACCTCCGCCGCCCCATCGCCTTCCGCCGTTTTCCCGATCGGCCCGCAGCCGTCGGGCCACGGCCGCGGGCCGTCCTCCTCCTCTCGCCTCGCCCGCCAACACCCACAGCCCTTCCAACACATTTTTTTTTCTTTTTTCTTTTTTTTTTACTTTTTTACGATCGCCGCCTGCGCAACATGGCACCGGCCGACGGAGCGCCAACCCCCCCGCCACAGGCGAAAACAAATCAAAACAAAACAACGATAAACAAACAAACAAACAAAATAAATTACCAGCCAGCCCCAACTACAGACACACCGAATCTGCCCTCACAGCCGACCTTACACGCCTCAACGTCAAAACAAAGGTGGTTTCTTTCTTTCAACGGTTACCTTACCTTAGGTTACGTCAGGTTAGGCTAAGAAGGCGTCAGGGTTAGGTTAAGCGTTGACGTGACGTCACGTCTTAACGTAGGCGTTAAGCTAAGGTTGCGGTCACGTACGTTAGGTTAAGGCGACTTGGGGGTTGGCCTAAGAGCTTAGGTTAGGTTACGTTAGTTTAGGTGGCTGCGTTAAGGGCTTAAAGAAGTTTAGGAGGTTAAGGCGTCGAGGCGGCCGCACCCCCTTAGCTGCTGCGGCTCGGCCACGCCACGCTTTGGGGTTTCATAAGGTCGCGCGGCGGGTCGTCGGCACGCCGCAAAGGACAAAACTGCAAGACGACGTCGAAAAACAAACAACAGGTAAAAAATAAATGAGTAAAATAAACGACGCCGACAGGCGGGGATCAGCAGAACGAGCAGATTCCGGAGAGCGAACGAGACACACACGCACGCACACACACAAACCCCCCCGAGCCGAGAGAGCACAGCACCACCACGTGTCGGCCTCCGCTCACCCGACTCGGCTGGGCTGGGCTGGCGGCCGGGCCCGATGCACGTACACGTACGGCTACAGCCACTACCCGTACACAGCCGCTCTTCACGCAACACCAGCCAAATGGCGCGCCCGCGGCTCGTCGCGGTCGCGGTCGCAACGCCACGCCACGCCGGCACACTTTCGGCACCACCGTTTTCGCGCGCACCGCAAACAAAACGCAGCCGACACACACAGAAAAAAAAAACAGAGCGCGAGACGGGCGGCGGCGCACCTTTCGCCAGCCGGCAGGCAATCGACTCGCCCAGTACGACAAACGCGCACGCCACCCCACCCACCAACCAACCAACCAACCAACCAACCAACCAACCAGTCGTCGTCGTCGTCGTCGTCGTCCCGAAATCAAACAAACTCTCAAAAGCACAGCCCCTGCTGCCAACGGACGCAGGCGCCACGCAGCTCCCTTCCCGCCACACTCGATTCGCAGCGCAACTCACCCGGCACACCGTCAAACGACGGGCTGGGCTCGCCGCATCGCCGCAACCTACACACCTTCCCCGCCACGACGCACAGCCCCACCAGACGCCCGTGCCGCAACGACACTACTGCACTACCACTACCGCACTACTCCTCTCGCCCTTGCCATACACGACACAACACGCCAAAAAATGAAAATCCAAATACAAACAAAAACACCGCCCCCACGACCCAAACACATGCACGGCGCGCCAACACACGCGAGGCAAGGCACGCAGCAAACGGCGTCCCCTCCGCGTCGCGCCATCAACCTACACACACAAGGCAACCAACAACAGCCAGCCAGCCAGCCAGCCAGCCAGCCCCACTCTCACGCCGCAAAAACAGAAAACACACCGAAACCGCCAAACGCCGCACATTCGCGCTTCGCACTCACCACACACCTCTCGGCATCCGTTTCGCACACAACGACGCGACGCACATACATCATCACGGGCTACGCACGCACACCGCGACCCACTTTTTTACGACGCCCTCGGCAGAGCACACGTGCCCACGCCCACACACAGTCGACACAACGACGCAGCGCGCAGCAGACGCGGCCGCAACACATACCTCCCCGACGACGCGCCAACACCGCCAGCCACTGCTCACTCGCCCAAGCAACCCGTGCACACAACTGCCACACGCGTCCACCACGCCGCCGCCAACCACCCGCCCGCCAGGGGGCGCTCACGTCCGCGACAACAGCGCGGCACCGCCGGACCGGACCGGGCCGGGCCGGGCCGGGCCGGGCCGGGCCGAGCCGAGCCGAGCCGCCGCCTCCTCTCCACTCGGCACGCCACGTCCTGCTTGCAAAACACATGGCTCGTCCCTCTGTACACACAACGCGCCTGCCTGCGGTCGCCGCCGGCATCTATCTACCTGCGCATCGGAGCCAGGCCGGCAAGCCCACACTTAAATAATGCACTTCACCAGCCAAACAAACCCAATCTTCCTTTCTTTGCACAGCGCATGCAACAGCAGCCCCAGGAGCCGGGCCCGCCGCCAGCGGCCAGCGTCTCCTCCTCCTCCTCCTCCTCCTCCTCCTCCTCCTCCTCTGGGCACAGCCAGCCAGCCGTTCCCACCGCCCCGCCCCTGCTCTGCAGAACAAGAAAAAACGAAAAAGTACCAACACACGCACCCAAAGCGTAAGCCAGACAAGACCAGCCTCTCCAAGGCCACACACACGCAAAAAAACAAAAAAACAAAAACACTACAACAAAATAAAATAAAAAAGAAAAAGCAAGCTGTCGCCTCGCCCCCGCCCGTCCCCCCCACCACATTCGCCCCCTCCGCTTGTTTTCCTTTCTACAATTTCCCTCTTTTCCACCCAATATCCCGCCGCGGTTTACGGGCACCGGCCGATTTTGCGCCCGCCCACATGTGTGCCTACTCCCCACCACCATTCCCTCCGCAGCCCGCAGCCCGCTTTTCCCCCCTCCCTGCCCACACCACACCACACCACACCGACGGTGCTGACGTCGACACGCACCCAAGACAGGGGCCACGACCGTCTTTTTTCCTGGGCCCATCCCCGTACCGCACTGCACCGCACCGCACCGCACCGCACCGCACCTCCTTCCAATCAACGCTGTGGCGCCTGTGTCCGCTCGAGACGCGTGCGCGCCGCCTCTCTCAACATCCGTCCGCCGTCCGCCGGCCGGCCGGCCCGTTTTTCGGCCCCCAGGCCATCCGTCAACCACCACTGCGCCCCTGGCCCTGCCCGCCCCGCACCACACCACACACCGCTGCTTGCCCTGGCCGTTGCCACCAAAGGCGCCAACCGCAGCCCGCGCGCGCCAGAAAGAGATGGCAAAACTACAGGGACCCAGCCGACCGACGAAAATCAGAGCAATTGGCCGGGAGGATCAAAAAGAGAGCTCCGAAAACCACCGTAGCGAGGCGTGGGAGGAAACGTTACGAGAAGCAGAAAGGGACCAGGAAAAATTCTGGAAATTTCTTAAAACTCGTAAACTAAACACGAAACATCTACATCTACATGGGGAAGGAACGACCCCACAGACCGAGCTGAAGCACTGGCGGATTCACTAGAAAGGCAATTCCAAGCACCAGAAGCGGTAGATGACGAAACTGATGACCACCAGGAAATGGTACTCAGAAGGGTAAAACCGCATCCTAAGTGCCCCGATCAGAACATCTTTCACAATCCAATAAACGCAGAAACCCCATATCTTATCACATCACAGACATACACACATCCTAAGAAGGCATCAGGCCCAGATTCCATCAAACCGCAACTACTACATCACCTACCTCCAGCAACTATCAATTATCTATCTAACATCAATATATAATGCTTGCTTCAGACTAAACTACTTGGAAACAGGCCTGAGTCATCACATTACCAAAGCCAAACAAGGACTTATTATTTCCGCAAAACTATAGCCAACTTCCTTGGAAAGGTTCTCGGAAAGCTCATTCAAACTGAACTGAAGAAATTCAATTCTTAAAGGATAACAACATAATCATCCCACAACAATTCCGATTCCGCGAAGAACACAGCACCACCCACCAGGTGACCAGACTAGTCGAGCACATATGTCAGGCCAGAAACATTAGACACAGTACTGGAGCAGTCCTGCTTGACATTGGAAAAGCATTCGGATAACGCCTTATCTACAAGCTCCACCAGTACAACTGCCCCATCCACATTATTGCTTCTTTTCTCCGCAACAGAGCATTCTATGTCCATGTACCAGGAGCGGCAAGTAACACTAGATCCATAGAGGCTGGAGTCCCGCAAGGCTCAGTGCTGGGGCCCATTCTCTACTCAATATACACAAACAAACAGCTGGGAGGACACTTGTCACTATTTGCAGACGACACTGCAGTCTACCGCAGCAGTTCTAACCTGCAATATAGAGTCACAAAAATAGAGCAACACCTACAATCCATCCAGAAATGGGCTAACCAATGGAAACAAAAAAACAATAAACGCGGAGAAAACCCAAGCAATACAATACGATTCACATTCAAAAAGAATACCTCCTAACCTGCATATACGCCTCAGAAATAACAATCTTCCATGGTCAGGCACAATAAAGTATCTAGGCATCAAGCTGGACAAGAGGTTGACATTTAGAGACCATGTTACACACGTTTGTAACAAGGCTGCAGCAGCAATATTCAGACTGTACCCAATCATCAAAGGAAACAGAATAAATATGCGCGCCAAAAAGAAAATCTTCAAAACCGTCATAGGAACCAGCCATCACATACGGCTCTGAAAATCTGGTCAATGGCCGCAGACACCAACATAACAAGAGTAAAAAAGGGTGCAGAACAAATACTTCAGAATTGCTGCTGATGCCGGCCGGTACCAGACAAACCGAGACATATACACAAACCATAACATACTCAAAATCCCGGAAATCATCCAAAGAAAAATCCATAAAGTTTTTTTTTCCACCAAACCACGGATTCGAACCACCCACTCATCAGAAATCTGGGACAAAATCCACCCGACCCAAGAACGACATTTCCCATCACGACAAAACACCACAAACTACAACATACCATGATAAACAAAAATAAAATAAAAACACCATAACACTCACTTAAACAACAAACATCTACACACACCCAAGAGACCCTATCATCCCATCATTTTGTTACCCAACATAATCAGACAGAAGGCAGGGATCAAGGACAGATCCGGTCCTTCGAGTACAGGGGGTAAAAAATACCCATCAGACCAGCTCTCTCTCTCTCTCTCTCTCTCTCTCTCCTCCTCCTCGCTTCTCCGTGCCGACGCTGCCCCGCACACGCGTTCGCGTTCGCGTTCGGCCGACACCACACGACAGGTCTTTGGGGCCCCGCCACTGCGCACACGCACGCCTCCTCCTCTTCCTTAGTTCTTTTTCGCTTTTCTTTTCTCCCCCGCCCCCCGCTCTCACCGCCACATCATCCCGCAACCCTTGGGGGATGTTTCCCAACATCAACGCGCCCCAATTCCACTCTCTGCCCGTGCCGCACTCTCCACTTTGCTTCTCCCCGTCCCCTACACACACGACTACCGAAACCCCGGTTGACACACCTTCTCGTAGGACAGGGGTGCGTGCGTGCGTTGTCTTGACGGTGACAGCAACAGCAACGGATCCGTCCATCCCATTCCCCCCCCCACTCGGTAAAGAACCATGTTCAACCCACACTACACAACAAGGGGGGCACACACGAACGCGAAAGAAAGGGCAGGGCAGGGCAGGGCAACTATCTCGTACACATTCTTCCTCAGAACCCACATATCACATCAACGAACGGGAGGCCAATTGCGGACTCAGCCGTGTCAGGCAAATCCAACCCAACCAACACCTCCCACGGAAACCCTGACACTGATCCAGCAGTACGTCCACATACATCGCCACACCAAATACGGGTGACGAGTGAGCAACAAATGGAACAATACACAACGAGGCTGACCTAATAAAAACTGCACGTCACGTCATACCTTCCAGACAGACGCAGTTCCGACGGGACGGCGGAACCGTATACGTACCTTTCAGCCACAACAACCGACCGACTGGACACGCCCGCGTCTCCAGCCAGCCAACCACCAGGGCCACACAGCCCGCAAGTTTCAGCGTCAACACTTCTCAACGTACGTTGCAAACTTTTCAAAACATTGCCACACACACACACACACACACACCACGAAAAGCGTCAACCTCTCTCACACTGGATACACTCAACACTTTTTGTCGGCGGAGCTTGAGGCCAACGGTTGACACACCCCCACCGGCCACACAGGTTTCCCTTTGAAAATTGCAGTGACGGAGACGCGGCATTACGAGAGGGTTGTTTCCGAGAGCGCGAGCTGGACGGAGCTGCGGCGCCGCCGCCGAGGGGTAATGAACGCACGCGATGCCGCATGACAGCCCATCACCCAAAGTTTCGCCCACAACTGCACAGGTCGCACCCCCTTTTCGCGCCATACTAGTGTCGATCGTCAATTACAGCTCACGGTGTTCGCATTTGCCACTTGACGGGGGGGGAAAACAAAACAAACATCTGACACGCCATGTGTTTCTCTCTCTGTTATATCTAGGTCATTGGGCAGCCACTGTAAAAGAAAAAAAAATAATATTTTTACGACATGGTTGGGTAAGTGATTTAAAGACAACAATTGTGGGTCACACACCATAGACCATTTCGATAGTGTTCTTGTTCTTCTCTTTTTCCTTTTTTTATCGCTCAATTGAAATAAAACCTGGGGATGATGCAATGCTGCGATATGGCACAACCGTCGTCCATTGTACACAACTCGGGAACAAAAAGAAACCAATTCAGGGAACGTTCGTTCCTTCACAACGTTTCTTTCAACGCACTTGGTCTTTACCATCCTGTATTCAAACACATTTTCCTTTCATCAAAACTAGGGCATTTCCATAACAGTTTGTTTCCGTTTCTGTGAGCACAATACTGCTTCTTCGACGTCATTTCACCATCTTAACTAGACAAACAACAAAATAGGAAAACAGCCTTGAGAACCCCGTCCACCAAATTTCAGTTAGCACGGCATCCAAGATTCTTTTCCGGGGAGTGCGGTGCAGCTGACGCTGCTCAGACCATATACCGTCGCCAGTCTCACTCAACTCTTGCGCATTCCATTCTACGCTACGTGACAATGCAAAAATGAATGAATCAAACCCGCCCAGAGAGCGTCTTGTGCGAGGGGACACACGATATAGAGAACAACAAAACACACAGGGGACACCACCAAAGTTGGAGAGAACGTTTCCACCACGGCAGACACTTACAGCAGCCGCGCCGTTACGCGCTTTTTTTTTTTTCTCCCCCCCCCCCCCCCACTGCACACCTCCGACACCACGGGAACGTTCACCGTCCCGTTGCCCTACACTGGCGTTTCTTTTCAACCCCCCACCCTATTCCTCGCTCCCCGGACATTCGACCGATCACAAAGTGCAACCTCTCGTTACCGTCGGGTGCCCCTCTTCATCCCCGGGGCGCCAACAACAAAACAAAAAAAATAAACCACCACTGACGCCGTCGTCTCGCGTCACCTCACTCAACTGAGCGGAAAATACACGTACATCCAGAATGACGACACCGCCTCCACAAACAAAAACCAGACGTCAGACGTCAGACGTCAGGTCGAAAGAGGGCACCGTACGTCGTGGCGCGTGGTCTCCTAACTCACCTCGCGCGTACAAATACAATACAATACAATGCGTGTCTCCTCACGTTCACACACACCTCCACGCTCCACTTTTACGTCGCCCAACCAACCAACTAACTTAACCCACCCGCTCGGCGTAGAAGCAGCTGTAGGCGGCAACGTGTTTCTCACCCTCGCCACCAACGGTGTGACATCCGACAATCGCGGTTTGCTTTCCGTTCCACACCTCCGGCCATACCATACAAAGGGGACAAAAAAATATATCAAACAAGCCAACTCCAGCGATCCGCCCCCCTAACACCAACACGTCTCGAAACACCCACGCCCACGACCCGGCTGTGGCTAAAGTGCGTATCCCAACGTCACACCAAAACCAAAGGCGCCGGCGCCGGCGCCGCACCACACCACAGCTACAGCTGTGCCGCCGTCCACCCGCTCACAACAACAACAACATCAATTCCGCCCTTCCCGCAAAGGCATTTTGGTGGCCCTGAAAAGGGCCGTTTTTTCTTTTCTCCGCCGCGCCGCGGACGAGCCTCCTATTTCCAAGAGCCACCTCCTTACTTGGAGCTCGTGTACTTGGTCACCGCCTTCGTGCCCTCGCTCACCGCGTGCTTGGCCAGCTCGCCAGGCAGCAAGAGCCGCACAGCGGTCTGGATCTCGCGGGACGTGATGGTCGAGCGCTTGTTGTAGTGCGCCAGGCGAGAAGCCTCGGCCGCAATGCGCTCGAAAATGTCGTTCACGAAGCTGTTCATGATGCTCATCGCCTTCGAAGAGATGCCCGTGTCAGGGTGCACCTGCTTCAGCACCTTGTAGATGTAGATGGCATAGCTCTCCTTCCTCTTGCGCTTCTTCTTCTTGTCGCCCTTCGAAATGTTCTTCTGCGCCTTGCCAGCCTTCTTGGCGGCTTTCCCGCTAGTCTTGGGCGGCATCACGAACAAACAGGCAGGCAGGCAGGCACGCGCAGTCAGTCAGTCAGTCAAGCGCTCCGCTCCAGTCAGCGTCTCCCCACACAGTGGCACCCGCCGCACGCCGCCGCCGCACCTTTACCAGCTCGCCCTGCTGCGGCCGCCGACCAATGGGGCGCGCGCGCAACCGGCCGCCGCACCCGAGCCCATAAAGGACCCCCACCCCGCCGGGAGCCAGCGGCATAGAAGATCGCTACGGACCCCCGGACTGCTACCATAGAAATACTTGGCTCCTGTCAACATCGCGAACGGTGTTGCTCAATAAAAAAAAGCAAAACTGTCGTGTTCCTCATCTCTTTGTGCCGCTCGCGACACAAAGAAAGAAAAAGCATTTTGTCTGTGTCAGCTACCCCTCATTGGTCGAACATCTGTCACACACACAACCAGTGTCGTACGGCAGAATAGTTCTGCCTCCTCCGAGCGTAGGGACAACTCCGTGTCAGGGCCGGTGGCGTTGCCCCGTTTCCCGCGCACGTGTATAAATAGGGCTGCTCAACCCGTGGAGACCTTCAGGCGAGGCTTCTGCCAAGCAAGGTGCCAACCAAGCGGGAGCGCGGCGTACCCCAGTACGACCACACGCACATCAACAAGGAAACCGCAACAACATGGACCGCACCAGGACCCACAACCATCCACCCCCACCCGGCAAGATGAAACAGCACGAAACACGGACTCCCCATCATCACCAACACCTGACGGCAGAAGGCGGAACATCTCCATCACAAGCCCGCCCTCGCCAGCAGGGAGCTGCAGCCCAGATACGTCTGCACGCCCTATGTGCGACCTCATATGCCACACGTACGTGATAACAGGCCTGCCAAACGACATCTCGCACCATGACCTCGCCTCCACCATCCGACGTTTCTGCAAGAACGAAATTGTAGCAAACGTAAAAAGCCTCACCCTTACAAGATTTCAGAAGGCCTTCTTGGAGCTGAAAGTAAAAGGGAAGGAAGGGGAATTACAAAAAGACCTCCGAAATTGCGGCTACCCCACGGCTAAAGTCCAATGGCAAAAACCAAGAGGACCGAGGCCAAACCCCAACCAAAAGACCACACCATCCCTCTCAGTGATCCTCAAAAAAATACCAGTCACCACGCCTGATGAGGAAGTTAGGGATCAGATGATAAAGCAGGGGCTGCATGTGGAGAAAGCATGGCGCATCATCTCCAGAAAAAACCAGCAGCCAACAGGGAAGTTTAGGGTCATAACGCACGACCAGCAGACCGTCGACCAACTGCTAACAGAAGGCGTCGACATAGATTTTAAAAGAAGAATGGCCGAACCGCCACACGACCCCCCATCCCAACCAGCACAGTGTGGCCGATGCTTATCCTTCGAGCACCCCACCATAAAATGCGCACAGCAACAAGTCAAATGTGCCAGGTGCGGAGGGCAGCACAGCCTCTCACAGTGCAACCTGAAGGAGGAAAAATGTGCAAACTGCTCAGGACCACACTCTGCCCTGTCATACAAATGCCCCCGCAGACCAAAGGCACCATCCAATCCTGAACTCCGGGCCCCAATCAAAACAATGGACGGGCCAGATCACCCACCTACAAAGAAAGACGAAAACGGAGAGTCGGTCTCGGCGAACCACATCGTCTTCAAGAACGACTTGATTCGCCTCATGACCACCATCCTAATCGATCTCTTCCAGGACAGACGCGAGGACGTTAAGAAAGCCATCGACCGTGCGTCCAGAAAAATCCTTGAGAGGGGGATGATAGCAACACAAGTCAGAAACTCACTACACGTTACAATCACAGAGGCATGGGACCCAGAAAACTGCATGGACACAGATCACTCAAATACGAACATACCTCCCCACTCCATCTCATCCCACCCGTCTCCCACCCACCACTCCACTCCACACCATCCACAACAAGAAAGCGGAGCAGAAAGACAAACACATAAGTAAACAATAATGCGCACGTACACACACAAACACACACACCCGCACCACCCTCATGGAAAGCACGGACGACAGAAACCACCTGAAACTCCTCTTTGCAAATGCCCAAGGGATAAAAAATAAACGGACTGTCCTCACACACACACTTCACCACGAGAAAATACACATCGCTGCAATTGCAGAGACCTGGCTCCGCGACCATGACAAATGCGACTTCGCAAAATATAACACCTTCCGCAAAAACAGGCAAGACGGAAGAGGAGGCGTTGCAGTATATGTAAGCAACTCCATAGCAGCCCAGGAAATTGCGCTCCCACAGGCATTCATCAACATTGAGGCCATAATGATTAAAATCAAAGACAGGGACAGAAGGACCCTCCAAATAGTTTGCATGTATAACCCGCCAGGCACAGCGCTGCCAACACAATTCATACAACACATCATGACACGAAACCGCACCATCCTCCTTGCAGACCTAAACGCCAGACATCACCTACTAGGAGACAGACTAGACAATGGCAACGGACGGCTACTATTCGACCTCTTGACTACGGAACCCATACTCAGACTACCAGTTCATGAACCCACCTTCATAGGCTTCCAAGGCACATCAAATCCAGACCACATCCTCTACAGCCCAGACCTCCACGACACCATTACTGAACCTAAAGTAGGCGACTCCATCACAAGCGACCACCTCCCCATCACATTCACAACAACAGCCACACAACCACCTCCCCCTCAACCGACCAGCAGAACCATAAAACTTTACAGAAACGCTGACTGGGACAAATATCGAGACATACTAACAGAAGAACTAACTGCCCCCATCAGTATCACAGACCAAGACGACCTACAAAGTGTCGCACACAGACTCGAATCCGCCTTCCAAAGAGCCATAACAGAAGCAGTACCAACAAAAACAATAGAGAACTGGAAACCATCCATCCCCCCAGAAGCACTAAATCTCATCAGACAAAAAAAACGACTACAAAGACAAATGAGACGTGGAGACAACCCAGACCTTAAACGACAGTGGAATAGACTAAATGCTAGGGTCAAGAGAATCATTTCAACACACAAACAACAGCAATGGGACGACACATGTGCCCAGTTAAACTACAGGGAGGGCAGAAAGTTCTGGAATAAATTCAAGACCCTAACAGGACAACGAAAGACGACTCAATCCACACTACTGGTAAACAACGAGCCAACGTCCGACCAAAAAGAACAGGCAGAAGCTTTCAAACAAGTGCTGCAAGAAGTTTATTCATTTCCAGCTGACGATAAATTTGACGAACAATTCAGACAACACATAGAGTCCCAACTACCACGAATCCTAGAAACCCCCACAACCGAAACAGAAGAACAACTAACACTGACTAAAGACATAACAGAGACTGAAATAGCAGACGCAATATACACGGGACGAAACTCTGCCCCTGGTGAAAGTGGTATCCAACGAATCCACCTCCAAAAAGCTCCCCTACATATCCTCACCCCTCTACTATCCCTCATCTTCAACTTTTGCATGACTCACGAAACTATCCCGACAAATTGGAAAACCAGCAGGACAATAATGATCCCCAAACCCGACAAACCAAGGACTGACCCCCGTTCATACAGACCAATATCACTACTAGACGTAATAGGAAAGACATATGAACGGATACTGACAGACAGGATACGGAAATACACAGATGACAAAGGACTAATCCCCCCTATACAGGCAGGTTTCCGACAGAAGCACTCAACCAACGACCCCCTACTTAGACTGACTGACAGCATAGCGAAAGGTTTTAACAAAGGACACTGCACGCTCGCTGTACTCCTGGACATCGAGCGCGCTTTTGACAAATTATGGCACAACGGACTACTTTACAAACTTACAGAAATAGGAATCCCAACGAAGATGACAAGAATAATAAAAGCTTACTTAACTGACAGAACATGCATAGTACACGTAGAAAAAGAAAAATCCGAAGCCTTTACCCCACAAGCAGGAGTACCCCAAGGCGGAATATTATCGCCCCTACTCTACACGCTATATACAGCCGACGTACCCACTGTCAGGACACGAACCGAAACCGTAGGGCTGTATGCAGACGATACAGCATACTGGTGCACCGAACTAAGAACAAGCACTGTACAACGAAAGACAAACGACTACCTAACACGACTAGAACAATGGATGACCAAGTGGAGAATTCGGCCCAATCCCAATAAAACACAGACAGTTCTTTTCAAACACAGACATCTGACAAAAAAGCGACAACAAGACGACAACGAAATCCGACTAAGACTATGGAACACGCCACTCACACTGAGCAACTCAGCGAGATACCTTGGAGTATATCTAGACCGACACCTGAACTGGAAAACGCACCTAAATCACCTCCTGAACAAAACACGACTACGACAAAACTTAATAAGACAGGTTCAAGGACGCTTCCACGGCTGCAGCGACGAAACAGCCCTACATACATATAAAACATTCATAAGACCAATACTCGAATACGCAGTCGCCCCACTCGGGGGAATACAGGCCCACGTAGCGGAAAAACTGTACAAAACGGAAAGAAGGTTAATACGCAGCATCACCAGGCTACCCCCTACAACCCCCAGCAACGAAGTATATACAAGCTACGGTATAGAACCACTCCAAACCAGAATGACCAAACTCAGGGCGAGATATGGAAATCACATTATCCACAACAGACCAGACATGGAGGACATCCTTACTATAAACGCAAGAGAAAACAGAAGACCGAAATACAAATACATTCCCCCATCACGCACAATAGCCCAAAACACAGCCAAAACATTCCCTGATCTCATCCCAATCCTACTACCCGTAACTGCAAATACAACAACACCAACTCACCTTGATGAAAGAACAACAGATTAACCACAAACACACCTGCACGTACACACACACACACACAAAAGAATCCACCACAGCAAACACAAACAATCCAATCAACATCAAACAGCGCTCACCCCCTCTCAGGAAGGGGAGCGGGACAAAAAAAAAAAAAAAAAAAAAAAAAAAATTACACTCACCTATTTGTCATGTGTCTTAAACTATAGGAGAAAATATAAATAGATGCACATATATACACTTGTAAAGACAGCAACGCTCGGAATCGACAACAAACACAGAAAAATTATATATATACATGTATCAAACTCAAAATGTACCATGTAAACAAAAGTGTTTAAATTATTTATATTGTTTTCATTTCTTTCCTTTTCTGTAATTCAAATTTTATTCTGTTAATATACTTGTTTAATTTAAATTTTATTATGTCAATACACTTGTTTATAATGTCTTCTACCAAAAACCTGCAGTAACAAATTTGTCAAACCAATTATAACAATGCACTTGCAGGAAAAATAAAATGTACAAAATAAAAATAACCATGTAAAAACCCAATGGCTGAAAAAGGACGCCAGCATGCCCTAAAACAGCCCGCCTTCCTCCATCAGAGGAGGGAATGAAAAGTGAAAAAAAAAAAAAAAAAAAAAAAAAAAAAAAAAAAAAAAAAACCGGCGCCGGCACGCACTCCGCTGCTCGACTCGCTGCGGCTCGCACCGTTTGCGTTGTGCTTTTCTTTCTCGCTTCTTTCGAAACTAGCCCATCGCCATGTCCGGACGCGGAAAGGGAGGCAAAGTCAAGGGCAAGTCAAAGTCCCGCTCAAGCAGGGCTGGGCTCCAGTTCCCGGTCGGCAGAATCCACCGCCTCCTGCGCAAGGGAAACTACGCCGAGCGCGTCGGCGCCGGGGCGCCCGTCTACCTCGCCGCCGTCATGGAGTACCTCGCGGCTGAGGTGCTCGAGCTGGCCGGAAACGCGGCCCGCGACAACAAGAAGACGCGCATCATCCCGCGCCACCTGCAGCTCGCCATACGCAACGACGAGGAGCTCAACAAGCTCTTGTCGGGCGTCACCATCGCACAGGGAGGTGTCCTGCCCAACATCCAGGCCGTCCTGCTGCCAAAGAAGACCGAGAAGAAGGCCTAAAAGAGAGACAGCGCAATCGGCACCGCCGCGTGCTCCCTTGGCACGCAGCGCGCCATTTGCCGCCTCGGCTCAAAAACAAAACAATCGGCCCTTTTCAGGGCCACCACACAAACCTACGTCCAAAGCAGAATTCCAGTCGTTCGTCGCACCACTTTTCTCTCTCTCTCTCTCTCTCTCTCTTTCTGTGTACGGTTTTTTCCTTCTTACACACACAGGCGCCGCCATCTTGTACACACGTACTTGGCCACCTCCTCCACTCCACTCCACGCACGCACAGTCTCGCGACCATTAACCAGCACACATGGCGCACAACAACACACCTCAAAAATAACCCCTCGGCACTCAGCCGCGCCGCAACACACAGCCCATCCACCGACAAGAAGCATACAAGCAAAGAGGGAGGGGAAGGAAGGAAGGAAGGAAGGAGCTCACACAACCGCAAGGGCACGCTTCCTTCCCTCCCAACCGCACCGCACACCACGTCAAAAAAACTCCAAACAAAACTAAAAGGCCAAGTAGACTAAAAAGGAAAAGAAAGAAAAAAAAACCAGCAACACAGACTCTTTCGCACTTTTCAACTTCCGAACACTGTGGTGGCCCTGAAAAGGGCCGTTTTTCAATCTCTCTTTCCTTCCTTCGGTCTCACACCGCCTAACCGCCGAAACCGTACAGGGTGCGCCCCTGCCTCTTCAGGGCGTACACCACGTCCATGGCCGTCACAGTCTTGCGCTTGGCGTGCTCAGTGTACGTCACCGCGTCGCGGATCACGTTCTCCAGGAACACCTTCAGCACTCCGCGCGTCTCCTCGTAGATCAGACCAGAGATGCGCTTCACGCCGCCCCTGCGCGCCAGGCGGCGGATCGCGGGCTTCGTGATGCCCTGGATGTTGTCGCGCAACACCTTGCGGTGCCGCTTGGCGCCACCCTTGCCAAGCCCCTTTCCTCCCTTGCCGCGGCCTGTCATTCTTCTTCTTCAAGCGTCTCAACCACAACAATATAAAAAACAGAAAGCAAGGCAAGGCTCCTCACCCGGCGCTAGCGAGTCGGCTACGGTTGTGGCGCCCAGCGCGCGCGCCGCCCCCCTATATAGACTCTGGGGCCCCGCGGCCCGCCCTCCCCTCCCCCCACCACCGCGCACCGAGGGCATATAAGCGCAGCACCGGGGCGCGCGGGCCCGTTGTCAAGGCAGCACCGGACGCCGTCGCGCACGCATATCCTCCACGCCGCATCCGCATCCGCAGTAGCCATGGCCCGGACAAAGCAAACGGCCCGCAAGTCCACCGGCGGAAAGGCGCCGCGCAAACAGCTCGCCACCAAGGCGGCGAGGAAGAGCGCGCCCGCCACCGGCGGCGTCAAGAAGCCCCACCGCTACAGGCCGGGCACCGTCGCCCTGCGAGAAATCAGGCGCTACCAGAAGAGCACAGAGCTGCTCATCCGCAAGCTGCCATTCCAGCGCCTAGTGCGCGAGATCGCCCAGGACTTCAAGACCGACCTGCGCTTCCAGAGCTCCGCAGTCATGGCCCTGCAGGAGGCCAGCGAGGCCTACCTCGTCGGCCTCTTCGAAGACACCAACCTGTGCGCAATCCACGCCAAGCGAGTCACCATCATGCCCAAGGACATCCAGCTCGCGCGCCGCATCCGCGGCGAGCGCGCCTAAACCCGCACACCGCCAAACAAACAAAACGGCCCTTTTCAGGGCCACTAACGTCTCTCCGTCGCGAGCAAAACTTTGTCGGTCGCAACGACTAGTTCCCCACTCACTCTCCAGTCCAGTCGTCCCACCCCCGGCCCGGCGCCGCCGTTTCCAAAAAAAAAAGCACCGCACTGGCCGAGCCAAGTCGCAAGCGTCAATAGCGCCACCCACACAGGCCACGGCACAAAACGTGACGCCCGGAAAGCAAAGCCAAAAAAGACTATTCCAAAACCACCACCAAGACAAACAAACAAACTCGGCGCAAAATAAATAGGTAAAAATAATAAAAATAAAATACACTTTATATAACACCAACCGCGCGCCGCCGCCCACGCCCGCCAACGACCCCACAATCCAACCACCGCGGCACGCAAACACCATCCACACATGAAACAAACAAACGCCAGCAAGCAAGACAGACAGACAACAAGGCAACCGACCGACCACGACACGACAATCAACACCTTCCCGACGTGCTTTGATGGCCCTGAGAAGGGCCGTTTTTTTGTTTTTGTCCGGGACCGCGCGACAGCCTCTGGTTGCGCGCCGGCCACCAGGCGACGGTGTCAACCGCCAACCCTTCCCTGCCCTTTTTACTTCTTCTTCTTGGGCGAAGCCTTCGCCTTAGACGGCGTCGCCGTCGCCTTCTTCGGGCGCGGCGCCTTCGGCTTCTTCGTCGGAACCTTGGCGGCCTTCTTCGCCTTCGACGGCGACTTGGCCTTGGCCGGCTTGGCCGCAGCCGCCTTCTTCGCACCCGCGGGAGCGGCCGACGCCGCAGACGCCTTCTTGGCGGCGCCCGCCTTCCGACCGGTCGCCGCCTTCACGCCGCCAGCCTTCTTTGCGCCGGCCGCACGGGCCCCCTTCTTCTCCTTGCTGGCCGGAGCGGCGCGCTTCTTCTTCGCACCACCGCCACCACGAGCCTTGCCGCCCTCGGCCGCCCCGCCGCCGGCGCCGGCAAGCTTGAAAGAGCCCGACGCACCCTTCCCCTTCGTCTGCACCAGCTCGCCAGCCACGACGGCCGACTTGAGGTACTTCTTGATAAAGGGCGCCAGCATCTCCGCGTCCAGCTTGTAGTGCGCGGCAATGTACTTCTTGATCGCCTGCAGCGACGAGCCGCCGCGCTCCTTCAGACTCTTGATGGCGGCCGTCACCATCTCAGAGGTGCGCGGGTGCGCAGGCTTGGCGCGCGGCTTCTTCGCAGACGACGCAGACTTGGCCTTCTTCGTAGTGCCGGTGGCGGCGGGTGCCGCGGCAGTCTCGTTCGTAGCCGCCTGGTCTGCCATCTTTTGCTTGTTCTCTTTTCTTTTTTCCCCTTGGTTTCGCTTCCTTCTCTCCTTCGACGACGCACAACAGCGAGGGGCGCGCAGCAGAGAATAGCCGCGCACGCGCCTGGCCCAGCCAGTGTCGCGGGCGGGCGCGGACGGCCGAGAGAGCGGCCGCCACTCGGCGCGCCGCCGCGCCGCCGCGCCGCGCCTCCCGCGCTTGCTACCGCCCAACGTCCGACAGCCTGCGCGGAGCAGCCCCCAACCTGCGCCGCAACCACCCGCGCCATTCAAACCACCGAGGATGGGGCTACACACACCGACACCACGGTCGCCAACCAGTCGCCGCGGCGGCGCCGCAAACCACGGCCAAACTGCAGCCACCGCGCGCCACAGCCTGGGTCGGCCCGCCGAGAATCGCCGCCCCCGCCCAAATGCCGCCCCCACAGCCCCAGCCGACGACCCGCCACAATGGCCAAACCTTCGTCAAAACTCCCACACCGTCGCCGCGGCAGCCCGGCCACCGCGGCCGGCGCCACAGCCACACGAGCCGAGTCGTGCGGCGATGACGGCCGTGCACAAACGCACCTCCGCCGCCCCATCGCCTTCCGCCGTTTTCCCGATCGGCCCGCAGCCGTCGGGCCACGGCCGCGGGCCGTCCTCCTCCTCTCGCCTCGCCCGCCAACACCCACAGCCCTTCCAACACATTTTTTTTTCTTTTTTCTTTTTTTTTACTTTTTTACGATCGCCGCCTGCGCAACATGGCACCGGCCGACGGAGCGCCAACCCCCCCACCACAGGCGAAAACAAAACAAAACAAAACAACGATAAACAAACAAACAAAATAAATTACCAGCCAGCCCCAACTACAGACACACCGAATCTGCCCTCACAGCCGACCTTACACGCCTCAACGTCAAAACAAAGGTGGTTTCTTTCTTTCAACGGTTACCTTACCTTAGGTTACGTCAGGTTAGGCTAAGAAGGCGTCAGGGTTAGGTTAAGCGTTGACGTGACGTCACGTCTTAACGTAGGCGTTAAGCTAAGGTTGCGGTCACGTACGTTAGGTTAAGGCGACTTGGGGGTTGGCCTAAGAGCTTAGGTTAGGTTACGTTAGTTTAGGTTAGGTTAGGTGGCTGCGTTAAGGGCTTAAAGAAGTTTAGGAGGTTAAGGCGTCGAGGCGGCCGCACCCCCTTAGCTGCTGCGGCTCGGCCACGCCACGCTTTGGGGTTTCATAAGGTCGCGCGGCGGGTCGTCGGCACGCCGCAAAGGACAAAACTGCAAGACGACGTCGAAAAACAAACAACAGGTAAAAAATAAATGAGTAAAATAAACGACGCCGACAGGTGGGGATCAGCAGAACGAGCAGATTCCGGAGAGCGAACGAGACACACACGCACGCACACACACAAACCCCCCCCGAGCCGAGAGAGCACAGCACCACCACGTGTCGGCCTCCGCTCACCCGACTCGGCTGGGCTGGGCTGGCGGCCGGGCCCGATGCACGTACACGTACGGCTACAGCCACTACCCGTACACAGCCGCTCTTCACGCAACACCAGCCAAATGGCGCGCCCGCGGCTCGTCGCGGTCGCGGTCGCAACGCCACGCCACGCCGGCACACTTTCGGCACCACCGTTTTCGCGCGCACCGCAAACAAAACGCAGCCGACACACACAGAAAAAAAAACAGAGCGCGAGACGGGCGGCGGCGCACCTTTCGCCAGCCGGCAGGCAATCGACTCGCCCAGTACGACAAACGCGCACGCCACCCCACCCACCAACCAACCAACCAACCAACCAACCAACCAGTCGTCGTCGTCGTCGTCGTCGTCCCGAAATCAAACAAACTCTCAAAAGCACAGCCCCTGCTGCCAACGGACGCAGGCGCCACGCAGCTCCCTTCCCGCCACACTCGATTCGCAGCGCAACTCACCCGGCACACCGTCAAACGACGGGCTGGGCTCGCCGCATCGCCGCAACCTACACACCTTCCCCGCCACGACGCACAGCCCCACCAGACGCCCGTGCCGCAACGACACTACTGCACTACCACTACCGCACTACTCCTCTCGCCCTTGCCATACACGACACAACACGCCAAAAAATGAAAATCCAAATCCAAACGAAAACACCGCCCCAACGACCCAAACACATGCACGGCGCGCCAACACATGCGAGGCAAGGCACGCAGCAAACGGCGTCCCCTCCGCGTCGCGCCATCAACCTACACACACAAGGCAACCAACAACAGCCAGCCAGCCAGCCAGCCCCACTCTCACGCCGCAAAAACAGAAAACACACCAAAACCGCCAAACGCCGCACATTCGCGCTTCGCACTCACCACACACCTCTCGGCATCCCTTTCGCACACAACGACGCGACGCACATACATCATCACGGGCTACGCACGCACACCGCGACCCACTTTTTTACGACGCCCTCGGCAGAGCACACGTGCCCACGCCCACACACAGTCGACACAACGACGCAGCGCACAGCAGACGCGGCCGCAACACATACCTCCCCGACGACGCGCCAACACCGCCAGCCACTGCTCACTCGCCCAAGCAACCCGTGCACACAACTGCCACACGCGTCCACCACGCCGCCGCCAACCACCCGCCCGCCAGGGGGCGCTCACGTCCGCGACAACAGCGCGGCACCGCCGGACCGGACCGGGCCGGGCCGGGCCGGGCCGGGCCGGGCCGGGCCGAGCCGAGCCGAGCCGACGCCTCCTCTCCACTCGGCACGCCACGTCCTGCTTGCAAAACACATGGCTCGTCCCTCTGTACACACAACGCGCCTGCCTGCGGTCGCCGCCGGCATCTATCTACCTGCGCATCGGAGCCAGGCCGGCAAGCCCACACTTAAATAATGCACTTCACCAACGCGTTCGCGTTCGCGTTCGGCCGACACCACACGACAGGTCTTTGGGGCCCCGCCACTGCGCACACGCACGCCTCCTCCTCTTCCTTAGTTCTTTTTCGCTTTTCTTTTCTCCCCCGCCCCCCGCTCTCACCGCCACATCATCCCGCAACCCTTGGGGGATGTTTCCCAACATCAACGCGCCCCAATTCCACTCTCTGCCCGTGCCGCACTCTCCACTTTGCTTCTCCCCGTCCCCTACACACACGACTACCGAAACCCCGGTTGACACACCTTCTCGTAGGACAGGGGTGCGTGCGTGCGTTGTCTTGACGGTGACAGCAACAGCAACGGATCCGTCCATCCCATTCCCCCCCCCCCCCACTCGGTAAAGAACCATGTTCAACCCACACTACACAACAAGGGGGGCACACACGAACGCGAAAGAAAGGGCAGGGCAGGGCAGGGCAACTATCTCGTACACATTCTTCCTCAGAACCCACATATCACATCAACGAACGGGAGGCCAATTGCGGACTCAGCCGTGTCAGGCAAATCCAACCCAACCAACACCTCCCACGGAAACCCTGACACTGATCCAGCAGTACGTCCACATACATCGCCACACCAAATACGGGTGACGAGTGAGCAACAAATGGAACAATACACAACGAGGCTGACCTAATAAAAACTGCACGTCACGTCATACCTTACAGACAGACGCAGTTCCGACGGGACGGCGGAACCGTATACGTACCTTTCAGCCACAACAACCGACCGACTGGACACGCCCGCGTCTCCAGCCAGCCAACCACCAGGGCCACACAGCCCGCAAGTTTCAGCGTCAACACTTCTCAACGTACGTTGCAAACTTTTCAAAACATTGCCACACACACACACACACACACCACGAAAAGCGTCAACCTCTCTCACACTGGATACACTCAACACTTTTTGTCGGCGGAGCTTGAGGCCAACGGTTGACACACCCCCACCGGCCACACAGGTTTCCCTTTGAAAATTGCAGTGACGGAGACGCGGCATTACGAGAGGGTTGTTTCCGAGAGCGCGAGCTGGACGGAGCTGCGGCGCCGCCGCCGAGGGGTAATGAACGCACGCGATGCCGCATGACAGCCCATCACCCAAAGTTTCGCCCACAACTGCACAGGTCGCACCCCCTTTTCGCGCCATACTAGTGTCGATCGTCAATTACAGCTCACGGTGTTCGCATTTGCCACTTGACGGGAGGGGAAAACAAAACAAACATCTGACACGCCATGTGTTTCTCTCTCTGTTATATCTAGGTCATTGGGCAGCCACTGTAAAAAAAAAAATAATAATATTTTTACGACATGGTTGGGTAAGTGATTTAAAGACAACAATTGTGGGTCACACACCATAGACCATTTCGATAGTGTTCTTGTTCTTCTCTTTTTCCTTTTTTTATCGCTCAATTGAAATAAAACCTGGGGATGATGCAATGCTGCGATATGGCACAACCGTCGTCCATTGTACACAACTCGGGAACAAAAAGAAACCAATTCAGGGAACGTTCGTTCCTTCACAACGTTTCTTTCAACGCACTTGGTCTTTACCATCCTGTATTCAAACACATTTTCCTTTCATCAAAACTAGGGCATTTCCATAACAGTTTGTTTCCGTTTCTGTGAGCACAATACTGCTTCTTCGACGTCATTTCACCATCTTAACTAGACAAACAACAAAATAGGAAAACAGCCTTGAGAACCCCGTCCACCAAATTTCAGTTAGCACGGCATCCAAGATTCTTTTCCGGGGAGTGCGGTGCAGCTGACGCTGCTCAGACCATATACCGTCGCCAGTCTCACTCAACTCTTGCGCATTCCATTCTACGCTACGTGACAATGCAAAAATGAATGAATCAAACCCGCCCAGAGAGCGTCTTGTGCGAGGGGACACACGATATAGAGAACAACAAAACACACAGGGGACACCACCAAAGTTGGAGAGAACGTTTCCACCACGGCAGACACTTACAGCAGCCGCGCCGTTACGCGCTTTTTTTTTTTTTCTCCCCCCCCCCACTGCACACCTCCGACACCACGGGAACGTTCACCGTCCCGTTGCCCTACACTGGCGTTTCTTTTCAACCCCCCACCCTATTCCTCGCTCCCCGGACATTCGACCGATCACAAAGTGCAACCTCTCGTTACCGTCGGGTGCCCCTCTTCATCCCCGGGGCGCCAACAACAAAACAAAAAAAATAAACCACCACCGACGCCGTCGTCTCGCGTCACCTCACTCAACTGAGCGGAAAATACACGTACATCCAGAATGACGACACCGCCTCCACAAACAAAAACCAGACGTCAGACGTCAGACGTCAGGTCGAAAGAGGGCACCGTACGTCGTGGCGCGTGGTCTCCTAACTCACCTCGCGCGTACAAATACAATACAATACAATGCGTGTCTCCTCACGTTCACACACACCTCCACGCTCCACTTTTACGTCGCCCAACCAACCAACTAACTTAACCCACCCGCTCGGCGTAGAAGCAGCTGTAGGCGGCAACGTGTTTCTCACCCTCGCCACCAACGGTGTGACATCCGACAATCGCGGTTTGCTTTCCGTTCCACACCTCCGGCCATACCATACAAAGGGGACAAAAAAATATATCAAACAAGCCAACTCCAGCGATCCGCCCCCCTAACACCAACACGTCTCGAAACACCCACGCCCACGACCCGGCTGTGGCTAAAGTGCGTATCCCAACGTCACACCAAAACCAAAGGCGCCGGCGCCGCACCACACCACAGCTACAGCTGTGCCGCCGTCCACCCGCTCACAACAACAACAACAACAATTCCGCCCTTCCCGCAAAGGCATTTTGGTGGCCCTGAAAAGGGCCGTTTTTTCTTTTCTCCGCCGCGCCGCGGACGAGCCTCCTATTTCCAAGAGCTACCTCCTTACTTGGAGCTCGTGTACTTGGTCACCGCCTTCGTGCCCTCGCTCACCGCGTGCTTGGCCAGCTCGCCAGGCAGCAAGAGCCGCACAGCGGTCTGGATCTCGCGGGACGTGATGGTCGAGCGCTTGTTGTAGTGCGCCAGGCGAGAAGCCTCGGCCGCAATGCGCTCGAAAATGTCGTTCACGAAGCTGTTCATGATGCTCATCGCCTTCGAAGAGATGCCCGTGTCAGGGTGCACCTGCTTCAGCACCTTGTAGATGTAGATGGCATAGCTCTCCTTCCTCTTGCGCTTCTTCTTCTTGTCGCCCTTCGAAATGTTCTTCTGCGCCTTGCCAGCCTTCTTGGCGGCTTTCCCGCTAGTCTTGGGCGGCATCACGAACAAACAGGCAGGCAGGCAGGCACGCGCAGTCAGTCAGTCAGTCAAGCGCTCCGCTCCAGTCAGCGTCTCCCCACACAGTGGCACCCGCCGCACGCCGCCGCCGCACCTTTACCAGCTCGCCCTGCTGCGGCCGCCGACCAATGGGGCGCGCGCGCAACCGGCCGCCGCACCCGAGCCCATAAAGGACCCCCACCCCGCACTCAAAACACGCAAACAGAAGACACCAAAACAAAAACACGAAAGAAAGAGAAAGACGACAACACAAACACGCAAACACCCGGCACAAGCACACGAACACAGGACGCTACAAGATCCTATGCAAGAGCAGTATCCCCCGCACAGACCCCCAAAGTAGAAACAACAAAGCCAGCAACAACAACACAAACAAGCAACTCACAAAACACACCAATACACCACTTCTCCCAAGCCCTGACGGAAGTAATCAAGCTCATGGACAAGCTGATGCAAACCATGACAAAAAACTTCGATAAATTATCCGCCGAAATTTCATCGGCAGTTAGGCCCTCGCAGCCCACTGCGACAACAAGTGTCACAACACCTCATCATGGCTAGGCCAGCAATTCAGGGTTTTAAACTATGCACGTTTAATGCCATGAGCCTCTTCCCCCAGGGTCTAGAATTCAGACAATTCCTGGCGGAAGAAGAAATAGACATATGCATGGTGCAGGAGACCAACATGAAACCGGGAATCAGAGTTTCTGCACCAAACTACCTCTGCTACAGACGAGACCGACCAACTGCAGGGGGCGGGGTAGCAATATACATAAAAAGGGGGATTCCGCACCACCAGATTCATACGCCAGAAATGACACAGTTGGAAACAGTAGCACTAGAGGTACAGACATCCACAGGTCCGGTAACTGTGGTGTCAGCATATCGACAACCCAACACCCACAGGTTAGTTAAAGACGACATCGTCAAATTAGGACAAATTGGAGGCAAGCTGATACTTGGAGGAGATCTTAACTCCAAGCACTCTGACTGGAACTCCAGGAGGACGAACCAAGCTGGCCGACAATTAAAAAGCATCGCGCGCATCCACCACATGCACGTATGGGCCCCAGAGGAGCCCACACACTTTCCCAGAAATGGGAATAACCCGGACGTAATCGACGTAGCAATCACCAAAGGTCTCGCAGGATTCGTGACGGCGATTTCACTAAATAGAATGTCGTCTGATCACAATCCTGTTACATTCGAGATTGACGTGGGCGGTTGGCTACCGCCAATCCAGCGCCCAACCTCGTACAAACGCATCGATTGGGAAAAATTTCAAACACATGTAATGGAAGAATTCACCAACACCCCGCTCCCGACAGAGGACACCGAACAAACGCTGAGTAGTTTCACCGACACGGTCCTCCAAGCAGCTCAGGGCGCAACACCAGAACCCCCAACCCTTCCACCCCCCACACAGCGACTGCCACCCCAGCTGCTTGCCCAGATCAGGCACAAAAACAGGACCGCGAAGGAATGGAAACTTACGCGAAACCCGGACACCAGGAGGCTGCTCAATAGATTACAGAGAGAACTTAAGGTCGCGCTCAATGAGCACAGAAACCAGCAATGGTCAAATCGCCTTACATCTCTCAAAGTGCAGGACAACAGCCTTTGGCAAGCAACTAAGCAGTTCACTAAAAGACGCGCAAGGATGCCGCCTCTGCACGGCGAGAGAGGACTAGTGTTCAGCGCTCAAGACAAAGCCAACGCACTCGCCGACGTCTTCGAGAAGCAATTCACACCAGCAGAGGCGGAGGACCACGAACATGAAAGAATGGTCCGCAGACAACTAACCGCATTTCTGGCAGCAGACGATGACGTCGATGAAGTTCCACCTACCTTCTCAACGGAGGAGGTAGCGGTAGCCATCAAATCGCTGCCCAACAAGAAAGCCCCAGGTCACGATCTCCTCACCAATGAACTGCTTAAGCACCTGCCCCAGCTAGCGATAGAAAAACTGACAGAAACGTTCAATGAAATCACGCGATCACAAAAATTCCCGAAACAGTGGAAACACGCGGAAGTGGTCGCGATCGCTAAGCCTGGAAAAGACCCCATCTTTCCCCAGCACCATCGCCCCATAAGCTTACTCCCAACGCTGAGTAAGCTGTACGAGCGCCTCCTCTTAGTGCACATTGACAGGCACATAAAAAGAGAGAACATGCTCCCCAAATTCCAGTTCGGATTTCGCAACCAACACTCAGCACCCCAACAACTCATGCGAGTGGTCGAAGCCGCCACAGAAGCCTTTAACCGGAAAGGCTACTGTGGTCTAGTGCTGCTAGACGTAGCCAAGGCGTTCGACAGTGTGTGGCACACTGGACTACTGTACAAATTGTACACGTTAGGTTTCCCTGGCCATGTCGTTAAGCTCCTGAAGAGCTACCTAGCCAACCGCACATTTTGTGTCAAAGTGGACACTGCGAGGTCCTCGAAACGCACCATCAGGGCTGGAGTACCACAGGGCTCGGTGCTAGGCCCAGTACTGTATAACCTGTACACGGCCGACACACCGTCTGCCCCACAGACCCATACAGCCCAATACGCCGACGACACGGCATTCTTCGCCGTCAGTACAAATAGGAGGGTGGTTACAGCGAGACTCCAAAACATACTACATCAGACAGAAGCTTGGGCCAGGAAATGGCGAATAACAATAAACGGGGAGAAAACACAAGCATTAATGCTCACCCAAAGAAAAGGCAAACGAAACCCTGCCCACTGCCTACGTGACAACAGACCACTAAGACTGCACAGACGTGACATCCCATGGAGGGCCACGGCCAAATACCTGGGTGTCACCCTTGACAAAAGACTGACTTGGCGCACACACATCGAAGACATTAGGAGGAAGGCCAGCGCCAGACTCAACAACATTTACCCCCTCCTCAACATTGAAAGCAGCTTGGCGGCAACTACAGGAGTAAGGCTGTACTGTACGCTTGTCCGCCCTATCATTGAGTATTCCTGCCCAGTCTGGGGCTATGCAGCCAAATCTCACCTGCTGAGGCTGCAGAGAGTACAAAATAGAGCACTCAGACGGGCAATTCATGTCAGGACGCGCTTCCCCACTGCAGACACCCATGAAGCAACGGAAGTGAAAGCACTAAATGAAAGATTCAGAGAACTCGCGGTAGCATTCTACCAAACCGCGAGTCACTCTGAAAACGACCTGATAAATAACCTCGGGAACTATCCCACCGATAATCTCAAATACAGGAGGCCAAAGTGCATCCTACACTAAAAAACGATTAACAATCAAACACCAACAGACAACAGTGGTTTATTAAAATTCGCATTAAAAGTTAGGCCAAAATCAAAAAGTAAGGTGCATGACAAATGCAAAAACGAAGAACATACTTGTTTGGAGCAAATGTCAAAGGACAACAAACCTCCACCACAAGACTGCTCAAAGTCCGAGCATGTCAAAATATGCGAAACGACGACCGGCGCCGGCGACTCGCTGAGTAGCAGTCGAGGGTTGAGCATCGCTCCTCTCACTCGCTTACTTTCAGCCATAGGCCCCCGCTTGCACGGGTGACAAACCAGGTGCGACTTCGACTTCGCTTTTATTAAAGCGTTGACGGGTGCACACGTCGAGGCGCAGCACGGCCAGAGTGCATTATGAGCAAATTGTCGTGTGCGATTTCGAGCTGCGGTGACGATTCGGGGTCCCAGCAGCTTGCTGTTGGCGGCGTCGATGTCGTCTCCTCGATGTCGCGGGCCGTTTTTCCGGGCGGTTCGAGTACTTCAGCTGCCGCAGAGCCATACTCTGCCCCTCCTAGCGATAGGGAATCTGCATGTCAGGGCCTGGTCACTGGCCAGTTACCCGCGCATGCTAGTTTGTTAGGGCCAAAGTCGTTTGCTGGAAACCTAATGGTGTCGGCAACTAAGGCAACGACTGGCACCCCCATGGCAGCCTTCGACTTTGCCTCCCCAACCAGCGTGAATAACACGGCGCTTAACGCCATATCACAGAAGTCGAGCACAACGTCTTACATCGTCAGTAAGTGCAGTGCCACCTCTACTCCATCCCCATTCATAGAACAACTCTTACTGGCAAACGCGCAAGATAAACTCATTCCGTTTCTTAAGCGCAAACGCGGAAGCAACCACGTTCCAGTAACGATCCTCCCAAAACCAACATCAGTAGCACAACCCAAGCCCACCAGTAAACTGTCGAGTAAGGTGAAATTCACCCGCACCCCCTCCCCCCGTGTCAAGCTATCGAGGACCCAAAAGAAAAACAGATGTAGACGTAGAAACCACAGGGCCAAACTCCTCGAAAGCGCCAAGGCCGCTGATGATGAGTCGCCAAACTGCGACTCTGACTCAGAGGGTGCTCTCGTGATCGACGAGACAGGGCCCCAGAAGGAAAATGACGTTGTGGAACAAGAACGTGGTCCCGACGAAGACGGCTTCGAACTAGCCAGAAACACTGTCCGCCAGCCCACTCCTCCACCAGCCAGAGAGATAGCCCCTACGACTAACCGTTTCTCTAGCATTGCAGACGAGCCCGCAGATGGTGATGCGCCCCAAAACCAACAGGCGGAAACGCGCAAACAGAAACGCGTCCAACTGCCCCCAATAGTTGCCGAGTTCGACAGGGATTACAAAGAATTGTATGATCTAATGAAATCGACACTAGGGGACAGGCCATTTAAGGCGAAACCCGCGGGAGGTGATAAAATAAAGCTGGTCCTCCACAACCTGGACGATTACAAAGAGGTAAAGCAGGTGCTAGTGGACAAACGAATCCCACACTACACTTTCCCAACAGACAAGACGCGCAACCTTAACATCGTGATCCGTGACCTGCCTCGTAAACTTTCTCCCAAGGCCATCAAAATGGACCTGATGCGCCAAGACTACGAGGTCAAATCGGTCACCCAGATGAAACAACCTGGGTCCGACAACAAATGGCCATTATACGTAGCAGTCATACCAGATACACCGCAAAACAGGAGACAAATCACCGAAGTCCTTTCCGTCCCAGTAACCACTGAGCTACTGCGGAGGAAAAATAAATCAATACAATGCTTTAAGTGCCAGGGACTCGGGCACATCTCCACCCACTGTGACATGCCCCCCCGATGCAGGAAATGCGCAGGGGGACACGACTCCAGGACATGTACAACAAGAAAGGACGATCCAAGCATCAAGTGTGCACTTTGCGGCGAAGGCCATGTCTCCAGCTACCTGGGCTGCAAGGTGCACAAAAACTACGTCCAACGCGCCAGAGGCATAAAGGCGGCACAAAAACTGCCGGACAAACCCCGAGCCAAGCCCGCTAACCGTCCTGAAAACCGAACAAGACCGGACAGGCCGGCCTATCGGGCAAAACCCAGGGACGTTACTGATGACGCGACCTACGCGAACGTCGCCGTCGGCATGGGGCAGCTACCCAGTAGGCCACTGCCGGCTGCGGCGGGCGCGGGGGAAGACAACCGGACACCCACAGACACAGACTTAAATCAGGACACCACAGAACCCGACCAGATCCCACCTAACGAGGGAAGTTCTAGGGAAGCATTGCACCCCACACCAAAGCCCAGTCTGCGAGAAGCGGCAGCAGCAGACCGTCAAACAGACGACGGTCAGCACACCGCTCATGTAACGACAGAAGCCACCACAAAGCCTTCCTCCACAGACCCAATGCTAGGGCTAATGACACAGACTCTCAGTCTCCTCACACAAATGATGCGTGAGATACAGCAACAAAATGTGCAAATCCTCGCCGCTCTCCAAGTGGCAGCCAAGCAATCGCAGCCCTCAGCGATTTCCCTAGCAGCACCAACGGCCAAGCATGGATAGACGCCCACATATTCAAGGCCTGTCAATAAGTATCTTCAACGCCGATGGAATCGTCGGGCAAGTCATGGAATTCCGCGAATTCATGAAAGAAGTCAATATCGACGTCTGCATGGTGGCCGAAACCCATCTAAAGCCGGGAGTAAAGGCGACGGTCCCCAACTACAATTGTTATAGAAAAGACAGGCTAACCGCTGGGGGCGGGGTAGCCATATTCATCAAAAGAGGGATCCCCCATCACCAGGTCTATATTCCAGCTACCCAACAGTTAGAAACTGTGGCAGTGGAAATAGCCACAGCCACAGGACCCCTAACAGTCGTTGCAGTATATCGCCCCCCAACCCCATTAATAGCAGAAGAAGATATAGCCGCTTTAGGGCAGATTAGAGGCAAGCTCCTAGTAGGAGGAGACCTCAACGCCAAGCACGCAGACTGGCACTCGCGAAACACTAACAGAGCAGGTCGTCAACTGCAACGACTCGCGCGAAACCTTCAATTTGATGTATGGGGCCCAGAGGAGCCGACTCACTTCCCAAAGAACGGAGGTAGGCCGGACGTCCTCGATATAGCTCTCACAAGAAGGATAACGGGCTTCGTGACAGCGAGGACAGTCAACCGAATGTCCTCCGATCACAACCCTGTTATACTAGAGGTCGACGTGGGAGAGTGGGTAGCTCTTCCACAACACCAGGCGTCATACAAACGCACAAACTGGGAGCAATTTCAAGATAACGTCGCATCAGAAATTGCTCGCGCCCCGCCTCCAACTGCAAATACAGCAGAACAGGCGCTTCAAGACCTCACCAACACGATCCTGCAGGCTGCTGAGGAAGCCACACCCCGACAGCGGGAAGGCCGGCCTCCTCAAATACAACTCCCGGAGCACCTGCTTGCGCAAATTCGGCACAAAAACAGGATCGCAAAGGAGTGGAAAATAACAAGAAACCCAAACACTAGGAGGCTGCTCAACAGACTACAGAGAGAACTGAAAGCTGCCCTCACTGAGCACCGCAACCAGCAATGGTCTGCACGCCTTTCAGCCCTCAAAGTAGACGACAACAGCTTATGGCAAGCGACGAAACAATTTACGCAAAGACGCGCTAGAATGCCGCCGCTGCACGGCGAGCGTGGTATGGTCTACAGCGCAGCTGACAAGGCCAATGCGCTCGCTGACGCATTTGAACAGCAGTTCAAACCAGCGGAGGCACAGGATAGAGACCATGAAAATACAATCCGTCGACAGCTTGCAGTCTTCCTTGCAGCTGAAGACGATGAAAACGATGACCCACCACTTTTCGCCCCAGAAGACGTGGCAAAAGTAATCAAGTCTCTACCCAATAAAAAGGCCCCAGGCCACGACCGGCTCACGAACCAACTAATAAAACATCTCCCGCCACTGGCAATTACACACATCGCGGACGTCTTCAACGAGATATCTCGCTCCCGCGAGTTTCCAGCGTGCTGGAAACACGCGGAAGTGGTCGCGATAACCAAACCAGGTAAAGACCCAGTATTCCCACAGCACCACAGGCCGATTAGCCTCCTACCCACTCTCAGTAAAATTTACGAGCGCCTCCTGCTTATACCCATCGAGCAACACATATTAAGAGAGCAAATACTGCCAAATTTCCAGTTCGGGTTCAGGCAGAAACATTCAGCCCCGCAACAAATCATGAGAGTGGTCGAAGCAGCAACCGAAGCTTTTAATCGAAGAGGCTACTGTGGGATAGTGCTAGACGTAGCCAAAGCCTTCGACACCGTATGGCACACTGGGTTACTATACAAACTATACACACAAGGCTTCCCCGGGACGATAGTCAAACAACTAAAAAGCTATCTCTCGAACAGAACATTCTCCGTTAGGGTCGACTCTTCCCTCTCGACGAGAAGACGCGTGCGTGCTGGAGTGCCCCAGGGTTCGGTGCTAGGGCCCGTCCTGTATAGTCTATACACTGCGGACACGCCCACCGCGCCCCTGGTGCACACAGCACAGTACGCGGACGATACCGCGTTCTTCACACGCAACGCCAACAGGGATCTGGTCACAAGACGACTACAGACAGTCCTAAATGACACGGAAAAATGGGCAAAGAAATGGCGCATCACCATCAATAGTGAGAAAACACAGGCGATGCTCATAACCCGCCGACTAGGCAAGCGCGGACCACAGAGGAGACCACCACTGCACCTTAGGCTAAACGGCCAGGAGCTACCATGGAGGCAAAAAGCTAAATATCTAGGGGTAACTCTCGATAAACGCCTCACATGGAAGTCACACATTGAGGACCTAAGGCGCAAAGCCAGCGCCAGAATGAGTCTCTTGTATCCTGTTCTCAATACAGGAGGCTCACTGGCAGCAAATATAGGGGTAAGAGTTTATTGTTCCCTCATCCGCCCCATCATGGAGTATGCATGCCCCATCTGGGGATATGCAGCAAAAACACACATAGCAAAACTCCAGCGTGTGCAAAACAGGGCACTGAGACGAGCACTACATGTCCCCTCGCAGTTCCCAACGGCCGATCTACACGAGGCGGCCGAAGTCATGCCACTAATAGAAAGGTTCCGAGAACTCGCGGACACCTTCTATGACACAGAATCCGGGTCCACCAACAACTTGATCAACAGGTTAGGACAATATGATCCATCAACAGGCAGACATAAAAGACCGAAAACGATCTTTTATGACTAATAAATATAAAAAATCCATTACATCATCAGAAAAAAAAAACCACACATCACCATCACCCAAGTCAGCCCCCAGTTAGGGCAGTCAAGTACCCCATAAACAAATGCACGCCAAAAAGAAGACATACCGCAAAGAAAAGTAAAAATAAAAAATAAAAAAAAAATAATAATCTCCCAAACCCAGTGGGAGTAAATGTCTCTAGGACAACAAACTCCACACGCAGCCACCCTCAAGTAGAGGAAGCTTTAAAGTGCAGCAGTGCCGGCGCCGGCACTCGCTGAGTAGCAGTCGAGGGTTGAGCATCGCTCCTCTCACTCGCTTACTTTCAGCCATAGGCCCCCGCTTGCACGGGTGACAAACCAGGTGCGACTTCGGCTTCGCTTTTATTAAAGCGTTGACGGGTGCACACGTCGAGGCGCAGCACGGCCAGAGTGCATTATGAGCAAATTGTCGTGTGCGATTTCGAGCTGCGGTGACGATTCGGGGTCCCAGCAGCTTGCTGCTGGCGGCGTCTGTGTCGTCTCCTCGATGTCGCGGGCCGCTTTTCCGGGCGGTTCGGGTACTTCAGCTGCCGCAGAGCTATGCTCTGCTCCTCCGAGTGTTAGGGACTCTGCAGGTCAGGGCCTGGTCACTGGCCAGTGTCCCGCGCCTGCCAGTTTGTTAGGGCCAAGTACAGCCGCCGGAAACCTAACGGTGTCGGCAACGAAGGCGGCGACTGGCATACCCAAGGCAGCCCTTGACTTTGCTTCCACTTCCACCCCCAACGAGGACAATAGGGCGCCTAACGCCGTCAAACAACAAACGAGCACTACATCTTTCATCGTCAGCATGAGCAGCGCCACTATTTCCCCCAACCCGGACGTTGACAGACTGCTCATAGAAAATGCAAAGAATAACCTGCTCCCTTATCTTGCGTCCCGCAGGCGTGAAAAGGAGAATCGTCTCCCGGTAAAAATCCTTCCGAAACCTTCCTCCAAAGCCCTGCCCAAACCAACCCGCAAAACCACTCCCAACCCCAAATCCACCCGCACGCCGTCCCCTAAGGTCAAGCTTTCCAGGACCCAGAAAAAGAATAGAGGCAGGCGCAAAAACCTCCTAAAAAGACTAAAAGTTTCCACCCAACCCCCAGAACCTGAAAACAAGCAGAGGGAGGTACAAGATTCTGACTCAGATAACCCTCTGGTTATCGATGACTCCGCGCA
Source organism: Schistocerca gregaria (assembly GCF_023897955.1). Lineage (NCBI taxonomy): Eukaryota > Metazoa > Arthropoda > Insecta > Orthoptera > Acrididae > Schistocerca > Schistocerca gregaria. Next base: position 101,595,042 of record NC_064927.1, on the reverse strand, counting down.
GGAACAGGTAAACGAGATTGAGGAAACCGCTACTAGCGGCGAAGGCGACGGTTTTCAACTGGCGCGAAAAACCATCCGCCAACCCACACCCCCGCCGGCCACGGAGGCAGCACCTACATCAAACCGTTTCTCCGCCATAGACGACGAACCCAATACCTGCGATGAGCCACCCCAACAACCAGTGGGCTCGCAGAAACGGGCATACCTCCCCCCAATCGTCGCTGAATTCGATAGGGATTACAAAGAGCTCTACGACTTAGTGAAGAGCTCGATAGGCGACAGATTCAAAGCCAAACCGGCAGGGGGTGACAAGATAAAGCTCACCCTCCACTCCATGGAGGAGTACATGGCGGTAAAACAGCTCCTGAGCAATAAGAAAATACCCCACTACACTTTCCCAACCGAAAGAATCAGGAACCTAAATATAGTTATCCGCGACCTACCGCGCAAACTATCGCCATCAGCTATAAAAGAAGACCTGATCCGTCAAAATTTCGACGTCAAGACGGTCACACAGATGAGACCACCTGGTTCTAACAACAAGTGGCCCCTATACCTCGCCATAATGCCAGACACACCCATAAACAAAAAGCCGATGAGGAGTGTCCTACAAATACCTGTAACAACCGAGTTACTAAGAAAGAAAAACCGAACGCAACAATGTTTCAGGTGCCAGGGACTGGGACATGTAGCCTCCCACTGCGACATGCCTGAACGATGCAGGAAGTGCGCGGAGGGACATGACTCCAGGACCTGTCACATGAAAACAGATGACCCGAGAATAAAGTGTGCGCTATGCGGCGAGGGGCACACCTGGGTTGCAGGGTCCACAAAAATTATGCCCAACGCTATCGAGGCACGAATGCACCTCCAAACAAACCCCAGGCTAAACCACCAAACCGACCTGAAATCATAAGACGAGACAGGCCGGCCTACAGAGGCAAATCCCGAGAGGTGACGGCCGCCGCGACGTTCGCAAACATCGCGGCCGACACTGAGGCGCGCAGCAGCGCCCCTGTGCCGGCCGAGGTGGGACCGGAATCTTGCGGTCGACGCTCCCCAGAAACAACCCAGGACACTCCTCCCCCTGACCAGATCCCTAACGACGGAAAATGCCCTAGGGAAATCTTAACTCCTGTCTCAAAGACCAGTCTGCGGCTGGCGAAGGGCGCGGGCCGACAGACAGAAGGCAAACATCCTGTCACTCAAAGTCTGAGTGAGGCAGCCCCCTCGCCCCCCACAGACGATCCTGTGCTGGGAGTCATGTCCCAAACTCTGAATCTTCTCGCGCAAATGATGCGGGAAATTCAGCAGCAAAACGCGCAGATCCTCGCCGCTCTACAAGCAGCCGTTAAGCAGTCGCACCCCTCAGCGAATTCCCAAGCAATAACAACAGTCAAACATGGATAGACGCCCCCATATTCAAGGTCTGAAAATGTGCGTCTTTAACGCAGACGGCATCTTCAACCAAGTCATGGAGTTCCGAGAGCTCATGAAGGAGCTTAATATCGACATTTGCATGATGTCCGAAACACACCTAAAACCGGGAGTAAAAGCGGCAGTCCCAAACTACAACAGTTACAGACGTGACAGGCCAACCGCAGGAGGCGGGGTGGCCATATACGTAAAGAGAGGGATTCCCCACCACCAAATATTTCCCCCTGCTACCCGCTCGTTAGAAACGGTAGCTGTGGAAATAGCCACAGTTACAGGCCCCCTCACAGTCGTTGCAGCTTACCGCCAACCGACCCCAACTTTAGATGAGGATGACATTACCGCACTTGCACAAATCAGAGGCAAGCTCCTAATAGGAGGAGACCTCAATGCTAAACATGCAGACTGGCATTCCAGAGTCACGACCAGAGCCGGTCGTCAACTGCAACGACTCGCGCGAGACCACCAGTTCGACGTCTGGGGTCCAGAAGAGCCGACACACTTCCCTAAAAACGGAGGCCGGCCAGACATCCTCGACATAGCACTCACAAGGAGAATAACAGGCTTCGTGACCGTGAGGACAATAAACAGAATGTCCTCCGATCACAACCCAGTTATACTCGAGGTCGACGTGGGAGAAAGGGTAGCTCCCCCACAACACCAGGTTTCGTATAAGCACACGAACTGGGAGCACTTTCAGGAAAATGTCGCTACTGAAATAGCTCGCGCCCCGCCTCCAACTGCAGATACTGCAGAACAGGCGCTTAGAGACCTCACCAACACGATCCTGCAGGCTGCTGAGGAGGCCACACCCCGGCTGCGGGAAGACCCGCCTCCTCAAATACAACTCCTGGAGCACCTGCTTGCGCAAATTAGGCACAAAAACAGGGTCGCAAAAGAATGGAAAATAACAAGAAATCCGGCAACTAGGAGGCTGCTCAACCGTCTACAGAGAGAACTGAAAGTAGCACTCAATGAGCACCGCAACCAGCAATGGTCTGCCCGACTATCAGCCCTCAAAGTAGACGACAACAGCTTATGGCAAGCTACCAAACAATTTACAAGAACACGCGCGCGAATGCCGCCTCTGCACGGCGAGCGTGGAAGCCTTGTCTTCAGCCCTGTCGACAAGGCCAATGCGCTCGCCGACTCGTTCGAACAACAGTTTCAACCAGCAGAGGCGCAGGACGAGGACCACGAAAACACAGTCCGTCAACAGCTTGCAGTATTCCTTGCAGCTGAAGACGACGAGAATGAAAACACTCCACTTTTCGCCCCAGAAGACGTGGCAAAAGTCATTAGGTCCCTGCCCAACAAAAAGGCCCCAGGCCACGACCGGCTCACAAACCAGTTAGTTAAGCACCTCCCGCCACTGGCAATCACACACATCGCGAACGTCTTCAATGAGATTACTCGATCCCGCGAGTTCCCAGCGTGCTGGAAACACGCGGAGGTGGTCGCGATAGCTAAACCCGGTAAGGACCCATTATTCCCACAGCACTACAGACCGATTAGTCTTCTGCCCACTCTCAGTAAAATCTACGAGCGCCTCCTAGTCACACCTATCGAGCAACACATCTCCAGAGAGCAAGTTCTGCCTGATTTCCAGTTCGGATTCAGGCAGAAACACTCCGCCCCCCAACAGATCATGAGAGTCGTTGAAGCAGCCACCGAGGCCTTCAACCGCAGAAGCTACTGTGGGATAGTGCTACTTGATGTAGCCAAAGCCTTCGATTCCGTATGGCACAATGGGTTATTGTACAAATTATACACACAAGGCTTCCCCGGGACGATAGTAAAGCTACTCAAAAGCTATCTCTCGAATAGGACATTTTCCGTCAGGGTCGACAACTCCCTGTCGACAAAAAGACGCATACGTGCAGGGGTGCCCCAGGGATCGGTGCTGGGGCCTGTCCTGTACAGCCTGTACACGGCAGACACACCCACCTCACCCCTGGTTCACACTGCACAATATGCAGATGATACAGCATTTTTCACCCGCAATCCAAACAGGGATCTGGTCACTAGACGCCTCCAAAGAGTTCTCAACGCCACAGAGGAATGGTCCAAAAAGTGGCGCATTACAATTAACAGCGGCAAGACCCAGGCAATGATGATTACACGCCGATTAGGACCGCGAGGACCTCGCAGGCGTCCACCCTTAAACCTAAGATTAAACGGCCAAGAACTACAATGGCGCAACAAAGTAAAGTATCTAGGGGTAACCCTAGATAAGAGGCTGACATGGCAGGCGCATATAAACGACCTGCGCCGCCGAGCCAGCGCTCGCCTGAGCGTACTATACCCGGTCCTTAACTCTGGTAGCGGACTAACAGCAGATTTCGGAGTACGCGTCTACTGCACCCTCATACGCCCCATAATGGAATACGCGTGTCCAGTATGGGGCTATGCGGCCAAGACACACGTACTCAAACTTCAAAGGGTACAAAATAGGGCTCTAAAACGTGCCTTACACCTCCCCTCCCGATTTCCCACAGACGACCTACACGCCGCTGCGGACATAATACGATTACAACAACGTTTTGTTGACTTAGCCAAAGCGTTCTACGAAACAGCCAGCAGGTCAACAAACCCCCTCATTATCTCACTGGGTCAATACGACCCCACCATCAAGCGTCACAAAACACCCAGGTCAATATTCATTGACTAACCACACACTCGCCCACCATCACATCACCCTCTCTCACCCCCATCAACTCGCCAACATCATCACCCACAAACCGCCATAAATCAGGCAGCACAAGTAAAACAGAAAACAAGCACATAACCACACAAGACACACCACAAAAGCAAAGACAAAAAAAAGAAAAAAAAACAATCACACTTCCCCAATTGAAGTAAATGTCCAAGGACAAAAACTTCACCACTAGTCACCCTGTAGGTCAGGGTTCAAAAGGTGCGAGCAGCGCCGGCGCCGGCACGCACTCCGCTGCTCGACTCGCTGCGGCTCGCACCGTTTGCGTTGTGCTTTTCTTTCTCGCTTCTTTCGAAACTAGCCCATCGCCATGTCCGGACGCGGAAAGGGAGGCAAAGTCAAGGGCAAGTCAAAGTCCCGCTCAAGCAGGGCTGGGCTCCAGTTCCCGGTCGGCAGAATCCACCGCCTCCTGCGCAAGGGAAACTACGCCGAGCGCGTCGGCGCCGGGGCGCCCGTCTACCTCGCCGCCGTCATGGAGTACCTCGCGGCTGAGGTGCTCGAGCTGGCCGGAAACGCGGCCCGCGACAACAAGAAGACGCGCATCATCCCGCGCCACCTGCAGCTCGCCATACGCAACGACGAGGAGCTCAACAAGCTCTTGTCGGGCGTCACCATCGCACAGGGAGGTGTCCTGCCCAACATCCAGGCCGTCCTGCTGCCAAAGAAGACCGAGAAGAAGGCCTAAAAGAGAGACAGCGCAATCGGCACCGCCGCGTGCTCCCTTGGCACGCAGCGCGCCATTTGCCGCCTCGGCTCAAAAACAAAACAATCGGCCCTTTTCAGGGCCACCACACAAACCTACGTCCAAAGCAGAATTCCAGTCGTTCGTCGCACCACTTTTCTCTCTCTCTCTCTCTCTCTCTTTCTGTGTACGGTTTTTTCCTTCTTACACACACAGGCGCCGCCATCTTGTACACACGTACTTGGCCACCTCCTCCACTCCACTCCACGCACGCACAGTCTCGCGACCATTAACCAGCACACATGGCGCACAACAACACACCTCAAAAATAACCCCTCGGCACTCAGCCGCGCTGCAACACACAGCCCATCCACCGACAAGAAGCATACAAGCAAAGAGGGAGGGGAAGGAAGGAAGGAAGGAAGGAGCTCACACAACCGCAAGGGCACGCTTCCTTCCCTCCCAACCGCACCGCACACCACGTCAAAAAAACTCCAAACAAAACTAAAAGGCCAAGTAGACTAAAAAGGAAAAGAAAAAAAACAACCAGCAACACAGACTCTTTCGCACTTTTCAACTTCCGAACACTGTGGTGGCCCTGAAAAGGGCCGTTTTTCAATCTCTCTTTCTTTCCTTTCCTTCCTTCCTTCGGTCTCACACCGCCTAACCGCCGAAACCGTACAGGGTGCGCCCCTGCCTCTTCAGGGCGTACACCACGTCCATGGCCGTCACAGTCTTGCGCTTGGCGTGCTCAGTGTACGTCACCGCGTCGCGGATCACGTTCTCCAGGAACACCTTCAGCACTCCGCGCGTCTCCTCGTAGATCAAGCGTCTCAACCACAACAATATAAAAAACAGAAAGCAAGGCAAGGCTCCTCACCCGGCGCTAGCGAGTCGGCTACGGTTGTGGCGCCCAGCGCGCGCGCCGCCTCCCTATATAGACTCTGGGGCCCCGCGGCCCGCCCTCCCCTCCCCCCACCACCGCGCACCGAGGGCATATAAGCGCAGCACCGGGGCGCGCGGGCCCGTTGTCAAGGCAGCACCGGACGCCGTCGCGCACGCATATCCTCCACGCCGCATCCGCATCCGCAGTAGCCATGGCCCGGACAAAGCAAACGGCCCGCAAGTCCACCGGCGGAAAGGCGCCGCGCAAACAGCTCGCCACCAAGGCGGCGAGGAAGAGCGCGCCCGCCACCGGCGGCGTCAAGAAGCCCCACCGCTACAGGCCGGGCACCGTCGCCCTGCGAGAAATCAGGCGCTACCAGAAGAGCACAGAGCTGCTCATCCGCAAGCTGCCATTCCAGCGCCTAGTGCGCGAGATCGCCCAGGACTTCAAGACCGACCTGCGCTTCCAGAGCTCCGCAGTCATGGCCCTGCAGGAGGCCAGCGAGGCCTACCTCGTCGGCCTCTTCGAAGACACCAACCTGTGCGCAATCCACGCCAAGCGAGTCACCATCATGCCCAAGGACATCCAGCTCGCGCGCCGCATCCGCGGCGAGCGCGCCTAAACCCGCACACCGCCAAACAAACAAAACGGCCCTTTTCAGGGCCACTAACGTCTCTCCGTCGCGAGCAAAACTTTGTCGGTCGCAACGACTAGTTCCCCACTCACTCTCCAGTCCAGTCGTCCCACCCCCGGCCCGGTGCCGCCGTTTCCAAAAAAAAAGAACCGCACCGGCCGAGCCAAGTCGCAAGCGTCAATAGCGCCACCCACACAGGCCACGGCACAAAACGTGACGCCCGGAAAGCAAAGCCAAAAAAGACTATTCCAAAACCACCACCAAGACAAACAAACAAACGCGGCGCAAAATAAATAGGTAAAAATAATAAAAATAAAATACACTTTATATAACACCAACCGCGCGCCGCCGCCCACGCCCGCCAACGACCCCACAATCCAACCACCGCGGCACGCAAACACCATCCACACATGAAACAAACAAACGCCAGCAAGCAAGACAGACAGACAACAAGGCAACCGACCGACCACGACACGACAATCAACACCTTCCCGACGTGCTTTGATGGCCCTGAGAAGGGCCGTTTTTTTGTTTTTGTCCGGGACCGCGCGACAGCCTCTGGTTGCGCGCCGGCCACCAGGCGACGGTGTCAACCGCCAACCCTTCCCTGCCCTTTTTACTTCTTCTTCTTGGGCGAAGCCTTCGCCTTAGACGGCGTCGCCGTCGCCTTCTTCGGGCGCGGCGCCTTCGGCTTCTTCGTCGGAACCTTGGCGGCCTTCTTCGCCTTCGACGGCGACTTGGCCTTGGCCGGCTTGGCCGCAGCCGCCTTCTTCGCACCCGCGGGAGCGGCCGACGCCGCAGACGCCTTCTTGGCGGCGCCCGCCTTCCGACCGGTCGCCGCCTTCACGCCGCCAGCCTTCTTTGCGCCGGCCGCACGGGCCCCCTTCTTCTCCTTGCTGGCCGGAGCGGCGCGCTTCTTCTTCGCACCACCGCCACCACGAGCCTTGCCGCCCTCGGCCGCCCCGCCGCCGGCGCCGGCAAGCTTGACAGAGCCCGACGCGCCCTTCCCCTTCGTCTGCACCAGCTCGCCAGCCACGACGGCCGACTTGAGGTACTTCTTGATAAAGGGCGCCAGCTTCTCCGCGTCCAGCTTGTAGTGCGCGGCAATGTACTTCTTGATCGCCTGCAGCGACGACCCGCCGCGCTCCTTCAGACTCTTGATGGCGGCCGTCACCATCTCAGAGGTGCGCGGGTGCGCAGGCTTGGCGCGCGGCTTCTTCGCAGACGACGCAGACTTGGCCTTCTTCGTAGTGCCGGTGGCGGCGGGTGCCGCGGCAGTCTCGTTCGTAGCCGCCTGGTCTGCCATCTTTTGCTTGTTCTCTTTTCTTTTTTCCCCTTGCTTTCGCTTCCTTCTCTCCTTCGACGACGCACAACAGCGAGGGGCGCGCAGCAGAGAGTAGCCGCGCACGCACTCACTCACTCACTGTTCGACCTTACGGGTCTGCCCTGACCCGTGCAGGAGCAGGCTAAGCAGTCAACTGCTATTCCTGCGGAAGCCTTTCGTTTCGGAGTGACTAACTCTCTTCTTGGGTTGGCCTCTGGTTGGTTTCTTTCTGGATGGGGATGTCCTTTCTCTATTGCGGAAGTTTTCACTCCCGCAACGGGTCAGGCCAGCGTGTTGTTGGCCTGTGGTGTGCAGGATGGCCCAGACCCCTGATGAGCCGGTTGTCGGACCGTTCGGCCCGCTCGTAGAAGGCCCGCGCTGATTGCTTGAAGCGGTCGCGGAGGAGAGGTATTCCGGTCTGCTCGTGTAGCCGAGCGGTCGAGTATAGCCTCGGCAGGCGCTGTGCGAGCTTGAGCGCCCTGTTCTGCACCCTCTGCAGCTTGCTGATGTGTGTCTCGGCCGCGTTGCCCCACACCACAGCCGCGTATTCCAGCACTGGACGTACCAGCGCCAGGTACAGCGTGATGCCGTGATGAGGCGGCAGCGCAGACGATGGATTGAGCAGAGGGTACAGGACGCGTAGGCGCCCTATTGCTCTGCCCCTGACGTCCTCGATGTGCGGCTTCCATGTCAGCTTGTGGTCCAATGTGACACCCAGGTAGCGGCCGGTCTTGCTCCATGGGACGGGGCTACCCATGACAGTGACTGGCGGAAGATCGGGCGGCAGTGGTCGTCTAGTGAACACCACCGCCTGGCTCTTCGCCGCGTTTTGCTTGAGGCGCCACTTGGTCGACCAGGCGCCAAGGGCCTCGCAACCTCGTTGGAGAAGACGGCGCATCTCGACCGCCTTCATGCTCCGCACGAACAGCGCAGTGTCGTCAGCATATAGTGCCAACTTCACCTGTGTCACGCGCGGAGCGTCGGCGGTGTATAGGGAGTACAGTAGGGGCCCAAGAACGGACCCCTGCGGCACTCCAGCACGGATGTATCGGTGGGTGGATGTCCCGTCTTCCAGCCTGACATGGAAGGACCGCTCGGCTAGGTATGACCGGAGGAGGACTCCGTGCGACGTCGGTACCCCGTGCACAAAAAGTTTGTACACGAGGCCGTCGTGCCACACGGAGTCGAATGCCCTAGAGACGTCCAGGAACACCGCCCCAAGGTATTCCCGAGTCTCCAGGGCGCGCATGGCTTCTTCTACCAACCGCATCAGCTGGTGGACGGTGGAATGGCCCCTCCTAAAGCCGAACTGCTCGTCGGGTATGATGCCTTCTGCTGTCACGTGGCGGAGTAGGCGTCTGGCGTACAGGCGCTCGAACACCTTCGAGAGTGCCGGCAGCAGACTGATTGGCCGATAGTTGGCGGCGTCCCGTGGGTCCTTGTTCGCCTTGGGGATTGCCACCACCTCTGCATGTTTCCATACAGAGGGGTAGACCCCAGAGCGAAGGACCTGGTTGAAGATGCCCGCCAGGAATGGGTGTGCACCCGCCGGCAGGCTCTTCAGCAGATGGTTGGTGACGCCGTCAGCCCCGCCAGCCTTCTTGGTGTTGAGCGCCGTTATCTGCACGGCCACCTCCTCCTCGGTGATGGGGTCGATCTCGTCTGCGGCGTCCCTGGCTTCCAGGAACACTGGGAGCTGCTCCTCAACCCGGTGGAGGTGCTCCTCGTCAATGTTATCATCCACCGGGGTGAATGACAGCTCGAAGTGGTCCGCCAGGGCGCCTGCCTTGCCGTCCGGGCTGCAGACGACATCTTGTCCGACGAGTAGCGGCGGGACGCGCTGCCTTCTGCGTAGAAAGGACTTCACAGTCCGCCACGCGCTGCCGTCCTCGGTGTTGAGGGAGGCGACGAAGTCTGCCCATACGTTGTTCCTGTGCGCCTCAGCCGCCGCTTTGATGTCTCTCCGCATGCGGTTGAGGCGCCGTTTCGTTGCGGGTTGGCGCGTGAGCTGCCACTCCCGGAAGAGGCGGTTCTTCTCCCGTATTGCGTCCCGGATGGGAGGCGGCAGGTTACGGGAGAAGTCCCTGGTACCCTGTGGAGGGGCAGGGGAGGCCGCATCAGCTGCCTGCAGCAGCTGACGCGTGAAGAATTGAAGGGCGGCATCCGCCCCCACTGCCGCCGGGTCAGGTGAGTCCGCCAGTGATGCCAGGATGTTGTCCTGAAATCGATCGCTGTCCAGGCGCCGGTACGTCTGCCGACGTGGCGGGAGCGTGGCTCCAGCGATGTCGATTCCATAGACCACCGGCAGGTGGTCGGACGACATCGCACACCGCGTGGTGGCGGTCGTGTGGTGCCCGATGCCTTTGATGACGGCGACGTCGAGCACGTCCGACCGCCCCCTGGCCGGGAAGATGGTGTGGTCCTGTGGGCCCAGTACCAGGGCGCCATTCCTCTGGGCTGCGCGAAGAAGTCGGCGGCCACTGACGTTCGTGAGGCGGGAGTTCCATTCCGGGTGTTTCGCATTGAAGTCACCCGCAATGAAGACCCTCCCCCCAATCGCCAGCAGTGCGTCGACGTCTGCCTCCTGGAGGTGTCCACGTGGTGGCCTGTATGCAGCCACGAAGGTTATTTTTTTTTTTTTTTTTTTTTTTTTTAAAAAAAAAAAAAAACTTTATTAATAATACAACAACATTAATTTAATTATACAACATCTTAATATATAACTAAGTATGATACAAAAAGTCAAATACAAGAAACTATTCCCATACTATTAACCCACCACCTCAAATAATTAGTGGGTCCTTATTACAAACTACTAATTGGCAGTGTATTACTTGTGTGGCACTAACTACGGGCATGATTAATAAGTTACTTGTTAGACTACCTTACATGACTATTCTAGTGTGATCTGCAGTGTTACAGTATGTGCCAGAAGTTATGCATACAAACCTACTGTTATTTAGCCTGCCCACCGAGCTAACCCCAGTGGGCGTGCCCCTGGCACTGGGCTGGCTACGACTTTAACTTCACTGCAGTCCCTACCTGTTAGTATGTTAGTATTTCTAATTCTTACTTAAACTACTTTCTACTCAAAAAATAGTTGTGCGATAATTCCAATTCCGGGTAGTGCACCTGCCATCCTTGTCCGAAGACGCGGCGGATTCCAGCCATGAAATGGCTGGCCAGATCCGCGCCTGGCGGTAGTGCAGGTGCAACTCGGTCAAGTTCGGTTTGGTACTTGATTAGTTCCTTGCCCTAATAAAGTCCCTCATGACTTTCATTGAGATCTCATTTGCCAGACTGTTGAGGACTCTGAAAGTGTCGGCACGCCGCAGCAAGGTATATGTATCTTGGCTAGGAAGTTGCGCTCTAAGTTCACTTGCCACTCCATCATACAACGTGCAGTTGTAGATGACGTGTTCGGGAGTTCCTTCCGGAGCACCACAGTCACACGCTGGTGTCGCCTGTTTACCAAATCGGCAAAGGTATGCCGGATATGGCCCATGTCCTGTCAGGAAGTGCAGCAGACCCCTACTTGGCTGAAAGTATCCCATTTTTAATCTTTCTGCAACATCTGGAAGTAGCTCAAAAACTCGTCTCCCAGTTCCTTCCCCTTCCCACTGACTCTGCCATAGTTCCTCCCCCCTTCTCTTGATTGCGTATTTGTCCCCTACTTGCACACCCATGATTTCCCTAGTCTTTTCAACTTTCCCCTTTGTTACCCAATACCACGCTGCCTGCTCCCTAATTTTTATATCAAGGGGACATAATCCCATAATAACTAGCAACGCCCCCCCAGGAGTAGTTCTGTATGCCCCAGCAGATCTTAGTAGCATACTTCGCTGCACCCTCCTCACGGCCATGGCAGGCGCCACCCTCGTGAGCCTGTGTGCCCAGACCCCGCTGGCATACCCTACTAAGGAAGTCAGAATACTATTATGATATAATTTTATTAGGTGGGGGGGTAAGTGAAATCTTTTATGTCCTATGTTTATTAAGTTATTAAGGATTTCTATCGCGCGCTGGGCAATCATTTCTATGTGCGTCGCGTAATTCCATTTTTCGTCTATTATTACTCCAAGATACCTAGCTTCGCGTCGCCGGAGAACTGGGGCTCCCGCAATCCTGACAGTTGGATTTCTTATCAGACTGCCTTTTAGTAGAAGATATGTTGATTTGTGTGGTGCAATTCTCATTTTTGCCTCTCGGCACCATTCCTGGAGAATTTGCATTGACCTTTCCACTTTTGGCTCTAAGTCTTCTCGGCTACGGCCACCTACCAGCAGGAGGAGGTCGTCAGCGTAGGCTATCACGTCTAGCACATCTCTACATTGTTGTAACCTGACTAACAGGGGCTCTATGTTTACGTCCCAAAAGAGTGGCCCCAGGACCGATCCCTGGGGGCACCCCTTCGTACAGGTCTTACTTACTCTCTCGCTAGGCGATGATAGCCAGACCTCCCTGTCCATGCAATAGCTCCTCAGACAGCCATACAGGGGCCCTGGACACTCCATCTCACGCAAACGTGAGAAGAGCGAGGGCCACCAGAGGTTGTCAAAGGCGCCACTGATGTCCACCATGATGCCTACGACATACTTGTGCGTGGATGAGCCACAGACCTCAGCCGCCAGGGCGATTGCGTCAGACGCTGATCGCCCCGGCCTAAAGCCGAACTGCCTGTCACTCATTCCACGCAGCATCCTATGTGCGGTCAGTCTGTCCGCCAGCAGCCTCTCCAGCAGCTTCCCCATGGTGTCTAACAGGCATATAGGTCTATAGGATTTGGGATCCATAGGGTCCTTGTCCTTTCCTTTTTGTATGATTACTACATTTGCAGTCTTCCATACTCTCGGAAATTTCCCAGCTGTGAGACACTCATTGAAGAGCCGCGTTAGAGGAGCCACCAGCTGTGGGGCGAGGAACTGTACCACCTCTGCTACAATGCCGTCCGGTCCTGGCGCCTTCCCCTTCTTTAATGATTTGATATGTCGTCGTGACGTTCACCCCGGTGACTTCCAGGGTGGCCATGGCGGGGAGCAGCACCTGGTGGTGCCGGAGTGAGGCGCGGACGTAGATGGCGGTACCCCCGCCTGCCGTCGGCCTGTCGTTGCGGTAGCAAACATGGTTTGCTACCTTCACGAGAACTCCTGGCTTGAGGTGAGTTTCGCAGATCAGGCACAGGTCGATGGCCTCGTCCTGCATGAACTGACGAAACTCACCCTGTTGTGGAAACAGGCTGTTGGCATTGAAACCACAGATGGTCAGACCGTGGATAAGGACGTTATCCATGGTGTGGTTTCGTGGCGACGGTAGCGGCCTGGAGGGCCCCCGTTACGGCGGTGACGAACACCGGCAGTTGCTGTAGCAGGGCAGAGAGGGAGCTCAACATTGCTCCCAGGTCTGCTGCTTCTGGTCGCGGAATTGCTGCAGGAGGTGCCGCGGTTGCGGGTGCGTGGGCGGCGGGGCGCAGCGGAGTGGCTGCGTCCGTTAGCGGGGCCGCACGCCTAGCAGCTTGCGGCCTGTCTGAGGTGGGGGGACGGTTTAGCCGTCCGCCCTGGTGTTGGTCGTCCTGGGCGCCAGTTGCCTCGTTGGGCGCCTTGGTGGTCGCGACGTCCGCCCGCCGCCCCCTGGGGGCGTCCGAGGACTCCCCCTTGGTGGCAGAGGCGAAGCTGGTGCCTGGTTGCACCTTTCGTGCCGGTGCCGCACGTCCTTGCTGCCGTGGGCCGCGTTTGAAGGCGGCGCAGCCTCTGTAGCTCGCCACATGTGGCTCGCTACAGTTGCAGCACTTGGGCGCCTCCTCCCTCTTCTTTGTGCAGTCTCGACTCTGGTGGGAGTCGGCGCACTTGACGCAGCGGGCCGGCATCGTGCAGTAGCGCGCCACGTGGTCAAGCCCTTGGCAGGAGAAGCACTGGGCGCGCCTCCCCTTGGCCTTGAGCGGCTCCACTTCCACTGCAATCCTGGCCACCATCTGCACCTGGAAAATTTTGCGGTTTTCGAGGTTGTCCGGGAGGACAACCAAGAACAGTGGCATGGGCCTCCTCGTCCTGGGCGACTTCATGAGCGTGACCGAGCTGGCCATGTAGCCCAGCCCAGCTAGTTCACCCTTGAGGTGGTCGGTCTCCATTTTCAGCGGGAGGCGGCGAAAAACCACCTTCAGCTGCTTCATTGGCTCCGCATTGTGGGTGTAGCAATGCAGCTTCTCCTTCTCTATGAGCCGCATGGCAGCCCGGTACTCTTCCATTGTGCCGATCGAAACTCTGTACAAGTCCCGACCGGCACATTTAATCTTGGCGGTGGACGATACCGTCTGGAACTTCTCGAGGAAGGACTGGTACGTGTCCTTCCACGATACTGTAATCGGTGGCGGGGCGGGTGCCCGTCTCTTGGGTGCCTCAGCATCATCCATGGGCTCCGGCTCGTCAGGAACGTCGACGAATGAGTTCGCCGTCGGCAGCGGCTGCACTCTCTCAAGCCGTTTGGCCTGAGCAGTGTGCCGCCGCTTTGGGACAACGAAGCCGTCGTCGGTCCCCTGATCTGCCTCCGAGTGGGCAGCAGCTTCTGGCGTCTTCTTCTTCTGACTTTGCATGCAGGTAGAATCAGAGATGGCGGCGGAATCTTCCTCCTCCGCAGCTGCAGGCCTCTTTCTAGAGGGCTGCGCTGTATCCATGGTTTCCGCCTCGAGCAGTTCGCCAAGGTTGGCCTCTGGGATTGTGCTGTCACGTGGCAGGACAGTGGCGTGCTCTGTCGTCGCGCCTGACGGTACAGCAAACGGCGTATCTGAGGTCTCTTCACTGGCTCCCGACGGTACGCTCACATCTTCGAATACCTCGCAGCCGAGTGACCTCAGGTGCTGTTGGAACGCGCGGAGTGCTCGTTCGTCGGCTTCCTGTTCAGGGTACACAATGCCCCGCGATAGTCGGTGTACAACTAGGTACACCTGCTCTGGTGTGAGCGGGCTAGTGCGCATTGGGTGTACCGCAGCGCAGTCCGCAGTCGATTGCAGCGTCGTCATACGTGGGGGGCCGGATGTGGCCGCCGACAGGGCTGCCTCGGTCGCCCGAGGTAGTCCCGCCGCGCGGCGGTCCGCCTCTCCCTGCGCCTGCGTAACGCGGTCCTCCTCGCTCGGCATCCTAACTCGGAATGAGCCGCGCACGCGCCTGGCCCAGCCAGTGTCGCGGGCGGGCGCGGACGGCCGAGAGAGCGGCCGCCACTCGGCGCGCCGCCGCGCCGCCGCGCCGCGCCTCCCGCGCTTGCTACCGCCCAACGTCCGACAGCCTGCGCGGAGCAGCCCCCAACCTGCGCCGCAACCACCCGCGCCATTCAAACCACCGAGGATGGGGCTACACACACCGACACCACGGTCGCCAACCAGTCGCCGCGGCGGCGCCGCAAACCACGGCCAAACTGCAGCCACCGCGCGCCACAGCCTGGGTCGGCCCGCCGAGAATCGCCGCCCCCGCCCAAATGCCGCCCCCACAGCCCCAGCCGACGACCCGCCACAATGGCCAAACCTTCGTCAAAACTCCCACACCGTCGCCGCGGCAGCCCGGCCACCGCGGCCGGCGCCACAGCCACACGAGCCGAGTCGTGCGGCGATGACGGCCGTGCACAAACGCACCTCCGCCGCCCCATCGCCTTCCGCCGTTTTCCCGATCGGCCCGCAGCCGTCGGGCCACGGCCGCGGGCCGTCCTCCTCCTCTCGCCTCGCCCACCAACACCCACAGCCCTTCCAACACATTTTTTTTTCTTTTTTTTTACTTTTTTACGATCGCCGCCTGCGCAACATGGCACCGGCCGACGGAGCGCCAACCACCCCGCCACAGGCGAAAACAAAACAAAACAAAACAACGATAAACAAACAAACAAAATAAATTACCAGCCAGCCCCAACTACAGACACACCGAATCTGCCCTCACAGCCGACCTTACACGCCTCAACGTCAAAACAAAGGTGGTTTCTTTCTTTCAACGGTTACCTTACCTTAGGTTACGTCAGGTTAGGCTAAGAAGGCGTCAGGGTTAGGTTAAGCGTTGACGTGACGTCACGTCTTAACGTAGGCGTTAAGCTAAGGTTGCGGTCACGTACGTTAGGTTAAGGCGACTTGGGGGTTGGCCTAAGAGCTTAGGTTAGGTTACGTTAGTTTAGGTTAGGTTAGGTGGCTGCGTTAAGGGCTTAAAGAAGTTTAGGAGGTTAAGGCGTCGAGGCGGCCGCACCCCCTTAGCTGCTGCGGCTCGGCCACGCCACGCTTTGGGGTTTCATAAGGTCGCGCGGCGGGTCGTCGGCACGCCGCAAAGGACAAAACTGCAAGACGACGTCGAAAAACAAACAACAGGTAAAAAATAAATGAGTAAAATAAACGACGCCGACAGGCGGGGATCAGCAGAACGAGCAGATTCCGGAGAGCGAACGAGACACACACGCACGCACACACACAAACCCCCCCGAGCCGAGAGAGCACAGCACCACCACGTGTCGGCCTCCGCTCACCCGACTCGGCTGGGCTGGGCTGGCGGCCGGGCCCGATGCACGTACACGTACGGCTACAGCCACTACCCGTACACAGCCGCTCTTCACGCAACACCAGCCAAATGGCGCGCCCGCGGCTCGTCGCGGTCGCGGTCGCAACGCCACGCCACGCCGGCACACTTTCGGCACCACCGTTTTCGCGCGCACCGCAAACAAAACGCAGCCGACACACACAGAAAAAAAAAAACAGAGCGCGAGACGGGCGGCGGCGCACCTTTCGCCAGCCGGCAGGCAATCGACTCGCCCAGTACGACAAACGCACACGCCACCCCACCCACCAACCAACCAACCAACCAACCAACCAACCAGTCGTCGTCGTCGTCGTCGTCGTCCCGAAATCAAACAAACTCTCAAAAGCACAGCCCCTGCTGCCAACGGACGCAGGCGCCACGCAGCTCCCTTCCCGCCACACTCGATTCGCAGCGCAACTCACCCGGCACACCGTCAAACGACGGGCTGGGCTCGCCGCATCGCCGCAACCTACACACCTTCCCCGCCACGACGCACAGCCCCACCAGACGCCCGTGCCGCAACGACACTACTGCACTACCACTACCGCACTACTCCTCTCGCCCTTGCCATACACGACACAACACGCCAAAAAATGAAAATCCAAATATAAACAAAAACACCGCCCCCACGACCCAAACACATGCACGGCGCGCCAACACACGCGAGGCAAGGCACGCAGCAAACGGCGTCCCCTCCGCGTCGCGCCATCAACCTACACACACAAGGCAACCAACAACAGCCAGCCAGCCAGCCAGCCCCACTCTCACGCCGCAAAAACAGAAAACACACCGAAACCGCCAAACGCCGCACATTCGCGCTTCGCACTCACCACACACCTCTCGGCATCCGTTTCGCACACAACGACGCGACGCACATACATCATCACGGGCTACGCACGCACACCGCGACCCACTTTTTTACGACGCCCTCGGCAGAGCACACGTGCCCACGCCCACACACAGTCGACACAACGACGCAGCGCGCAGCAGACGCGGCCGCAACACATACCTCCCCGACGACGCGCCAACACCGCCAGCCACTGCTCACTCGCCCAAGCAACCCGTGCACACAACTGCCACACGCGTCCACCACGCCGCCGCCAACCACCCGCCCGCCAGGGGGCGCTCACGTCCGCGACAACAGCGCGGCACCGCCGGACCGGACCGGGCCGGGCCGGGCCGGGCCGGGCCGGGCCGGGCCGGGCCAAGCCGAGCCGAGCCGCCGCCTCCTCTCCACTCGGCACGCCACGTCCTGCTTGCAAAACACATGGCTCGTCCCTCTGTACACACAACGCGCCTGCCTGCGGTTGCCGCCGGCATCTATCTACCTGCGCATCGGAGCCAGGCCGGCAAGCCCACACTTAAATAATGCACTTCACCAGCCAAACAAACCCACTCTTCCTTTCTTTGCACAGCGCATGCAACAGCAGCCCCAGGAGCCGGGCCCGCCGCCAGCGGCCAGCGTCTCCTCCTCCTCCTCCTCCTCCTCCTCCTCCTCCTCCTCCTCCTCTGGGCACAGCCAGCCAGCCGTTCCCACCGCCCCGCCCCTGCTCTGCAGAACAAGAAAAAACGAAAAAGTACCAACACACGCACCCAAAGCGTAAGCCAGACAAGACCAGCCTCTCCAAGGCCACACACACGCAAAAAAACAAAAAAACAAAAACACTACAACAAAATAAAATAAAAAAGAAAAAGCAAGCTGTCGCCTCGCCCCCGCCCGTCCCCCCCACCACATTCGCCCCCTCCGCTTGTTTTCCTTTCTACAATTTCCCTCTTTTCCACCCAATATCCCGCCGCGGTTTACGGGCACCGGCCGATTTTGCGCCCGCCCACATGTGTGCCTACTCCCCACCACCATTCCCTCCGCAGCCCGCAGCCCGCTTTTCCCCCCTCCCTGCCCACACCACACCACACCACACCACACCGACGGTGCTGACGTCGACACGCACCCAAGACAGGGGCCACGACCGTCTTTTTTCCTGGGCCCATCCCCGCACCGCACCGCACCGCACCGCACCGCACCGCACCGCACCTCCTTCCAATCAACGCTGTGGCGCCTGTGTCCGCGCGAGACGCGTGCGCGCCGCCTCTCTCAACATCTGTCCGCCGTCCGCCGGCCGGCCGGCCCGTTTTTCGGCCCCCAGGCCATCCGTCAACCACCACTGCGCCCCTGCCCCTGCCCGCCCCGCACCACACCACACACCGCTGCTTGCCCTGGCCGTTGCCACCAAAGGCGCCAACCGCAGCCCGCGCGCGCCAGAAAGAGATGGCAAAACTACAGGGACCCAGCCGACCGACGAAAATCAGAGCAATTGGCCGGGAGGATCAAAAAGAGAGCTCCGAAAACCACCGTAGCGAGGCGTGGGAGGAAACGTTACGAGAAGCAGAAAGGGACCAGGAAAAATTCTGGAAATTTCTTAAAACTCGTAAACTAAACACGAAACATCTACATCTACATGGGGAAGGAACGACCCCACAGACCGAGCTGAAGCACTGGCGGATTCACTAGAAAGGCAATTCCAAGCACCAGAAGCGGTAGATGACGAAACTGATGACCACCAGGAAATGGTACTCAGAAGGGTAAAACCGCATCCTAAGTGCCCCGATCAGAACATCTTTCACAATCCAATAAACGCAGAAACCCCATATCTTATCACATCACAAACATACACACATCCTAAGAAGGCATCAGGCCCAGATTCCATCAAACCGCAACTACTACATCACCTACCTCCAGCAACTATCAATTATCTATCTAACATCAATATATAATGCTTGCTTCAGACTAAACTACTTGGAAACAGGCCCGAGTCATCACATTACCAAAGCCAAACAAGGACTTATTATTTCCGCAAAACTATAGGCCAACTTCCTTGGAAAGGTTCTCGGAAAGCTCGTTCAAACTGAACTGAAGAAATTCAATTCTTAAAGGATAACAACATAATCATCCCACAACAATTCCGATTCCGCGAAGAACACAGCACCACCCACCAGGTGACCAGACTAGTCGAGCACATATGTCAGGCCAGAAACATTAGACACAGTACTGGAGCAGTCCTGCTTGACATTGGAAAAGCATTCGGATAACGCCTTATCTACAAGCTCCACCAGTACAACTGCCCCATCCACATTATTGCTTCTTTTCTCCGCAACAGAGCATTCTATGTCCATGTACCAGGAGCGGCAAGTAACACTAGATCCATAGAGGCTGGAGTCCCGCAAGGCTCAGTGCTGGGGCCCATTCTCTACTCAATATACACAAACAAACAGCTGGGAGGACACTTGTCACTATTTGCAGACGACACTGCAGTCTACCGCAGCAGTTCTAACCTGCAATATAGAGTCACAAAAATAGAGCAACACCTACAATCCATCCAGAAATGGGCTAACCAAAAAAAAAAAAAAAAACAATAAACGCGGAGAAAACCCAAGCAATACAATACGATTCACATTCAAAAAGAATACCTCCTAACCTGCATATACGCCTCAGAAATAACAATCTTCCATGGTCAGGCACAATAAAGTATCTAGGCATCAAGCTGGACAAGAGGTTGACATTTAGAGACCATGTTACACACGTTTGTAACAAGGCTGCAGCAGCAATATTCAGACTGTACCCAATCATCAAAGGAAACAGAATAAATATGCGCGCCAAAAAGAAAATCTTCAAAAGCGTCATAGGAACCAGCCATCACTTACGGCTCTGAAAATCTGGTCAATGGCCGCAGACACCAACATAACAAGAGTAAAAAAGGGTGCAGAACAAATACTTCAGAATTGCTGCTGATGCCGGCCGGTACCAGACAAACCGAGACATATACACAAACCATAACATACTCAAAATCCCGGAAATCATCCAAAGAAAAATCCATAAAGTTTTTTTTTCCACCAAACCACGGATTCGAACCACCCACTCATCAGAAATCTGGGACAAAATCCACCCGACCCAAGAACGACATTTCCCATCACGACAAAACACCACAAACTACAACATACCATGATAAACAAAAATAAAATAAAAACACCATAACACTCACTTAAACAACAAACATCTACACACACCCAAGAGACCCTATCATCCCATCATTTTGTTACCCAACATAATCAGACAGAAGGCAGGGATCAAGGAGAGATCCGGTCCTTCGAGTACAGGGGGTAAAAAATACCCATCAGACCAGCTCTCTCTCTCTCTCTCTCTCTCTCTCTCTCTCTCTCTCTCTCTCTCTCCTCCTCGCTTCTCCGTGCCGACGCTGCCCCGCACACGCGTTCGCGTTCGGCCGACACCACACGACAGGTCTTTGGGGCCCCGCCACTGCGCACACGCACGCCTCCTCCTCTTCCTTAGTTCTTTTTCGCTTTTCTTTTCTCCCCCGTCCCCCGCTCTCACCGCCACATCATCCCACAACCCTTGGGGGATGTTTCCCAACATCAACGCGCCCCAATTCCACTCTCTGCCCGTGCCGCACTCTCCACTTTGCTTCTCCCCGTCCCCTACACACACGACTACCGAAACCCCGGTTGACACACCTTCTCGTAGGACAGGGGTGCGTGCGTGCGTTGTCTTGACGGTGACAGCAACAGCAACGGATCCGTCCATCCCATTCCCCCCCCCCCCCCCACTCGGTAAAGAACCATGTTCAACCCACACTACACAACAAGGGGGTCACACACGAACGCGAAAGAAAGGGCAGGGCAGGGCAGGGCAACTATCTCGTACACATTCTTCCTCAGAACCCACATATCTCATCAACGAACGGGAGGCCAATTGCGGACTCAGCCGTGTCAGGCAAATCCAACCCAACCAACACCTCCCACGGAAACCCTGACACTGATCCAGCAGTACGTCCACATACATCGCCACACCAAATACGGGGGACGAGTGAGCAACAAATGGAACAATACACAACGAGGCTGACCTAATAAAAACTGCACGTCACGTCATACCTTCCAGACAGACGCAGTTCCGACGGGACGGCGGAACCGTATACGTACCTTTCAGCCACAACAACCGACCGACTGGACACGCCCGCGTCTCCAGCCAGCCAACCACCAGGGCCACACAGCCCGCAAGTTTCAGCGTCAACACTTCTCAACGTACGTTGCAAACTTTTCAAAACATTGCCACACACACACACACACACCACGAAAAGCGTCAACCTCTCTCACACTGGATACACTCAACACTTTTTGTCGGCGGAGCTTGAGGCCAACGGTTGACACACCCCCACCGGCCACACAGGTTTCCCTTTGAAAATTGCAGTGACGGAGACGCGGCATTACGAGAGGGTTGTTTCCGAGAGCGCGAGCTGGACGGAGCTGCGGCGCCGCCGCCGAGGGGTAATGAACGCACGCGATGCCGCATGACAGCCCATCACCCAAAGTTTCGCCCACAACTGCACAGGTCGCACCCCCTTTTCGCGCCATACTAGTGTCGATCGCCAATTACAGCTCACGGTGTTCGCATTTGCCACTTGACGGGGGGGGGGGGGGGGGAAACAAAACAAACATCTGACACGCCATGTGTTTCTCTCTCTGTTATATCTAGGTCATTGGGCAGCCACTGCAAAAAAAAAAAAAAAAAAATAATATTTTTATGACATGGTTGGGTAAGTGATTTAAAGACAACAATTGTGGGTCACACACCATAGACCATTTCGATAGTGTTCTTGTTCTTCTCTTTTTCCTTTTTTTATCGCTCAATTGAAATAAAACCTGGGGATGATGCAATGCTGCGATATGGCACAACCGTCGTCCATTGTACACAACTCGGGAACAAAAAGAAACCAATTCAGGGAACGTTCGTTCCTTCACAACGTTTCTTTCAACGCACTTGGTCTTTACCATCCTGTATTCAAACACATTTTCCTTTCATCAAAACTAGGGCATTTCCATAACAGTTTGTTTCCGTTTCTGTGAGCACAATACTGCTTCTTCGACGTCATTTCACCATCTTAACTAGACAAACAACAAAATAGGAAAACAGCCTTGAGAACCCCGTCCACCAAATTTCAGTTAGCACGGCATCCAAGATTCTTTTCCGGGGAGTGCGGTGCAGCTGACGCTGCTCAGACCATATACCGTCGCCAGTCTCACTCAACTCTTGCGCATTCCATTCTACGCTACGTGACAATGCAAAAATGAATGAATCAAACCCGCCCAGAGAGCGTCTTGTGCGAGGGGACACACGATATAGAGAACAACAAAACACACAGGGGACACCACCAAAGTTGGAGAGAACGTTTCCACCACGGCAGACACTTACAGCAGCCGCGCCGTTACGCGCTTTTTTTTTTTTTCTCCCCCCCCCCCCCACTGCACACCTCCGACACCACGGGAACGTTCACCGTCCCGTTGCCCTACACTGGCGTTTCTTTTCAACCCCCCACCCTATTCCTCGCTCCCCGGACATTCGACCGATCACAAAGTGCAACCTCTCGTTACCGTCGGGTGCCCCTCTTCATCCCCGGGGCGCCAACAACAAAACAAAAAAAATAAACCACCACCGACGCCGTCGTCTCGCGTCACCTCACTCAACTGAGCGGAAAATACACGTACATCCAGAATGACGACACCGCCTCCACAAACAAAAACCAGACGTCAGACGTCAGACGTCAGGTCGAAAGAGGGCACCGTACGTCGTGGCGCGTGGTCTCCTAACTCACCTCGCGCGTACAAATACAATACAATACAATGCGTGTCTCCTCACGTTCACACACACCTCCACGCTCCACTTTTACGTCGCCCAACCAACCAACTAACTTAACCCACCCGCTCGGCGTAGAAGCAGCTGTAGGCGGCAACGTGTTTCTCACCCTCGCCACCAACGGTGTGACATCCGACAATCGCGGTTTGCTTTCCGTTCCACACCTCCGGCCATACCATACAAAGGGGACAAAAAAATATATCAAACAAGCCAACTCCAGCGATCCGCCCCCCTAACACCAACACGTCTCGAAACACCCACGCCCACGACCCGGCTGTGGCTAAAGTGCGTATCCCAACGTCACACCAAAACCAAAGGCGCCGGCGCCGGCGCCGCACCACACCACAGCTACAGCTGTGCCGCCGTCCACCCGCTCACAACAACAACAACAACAATTCCGCCCTTCCCGCAAAGGCATTTTGGTGGCCCTGAAAAGGGCCGTTTTTTCTTTTCTCCGCCGCGCCGCGGACGAGCCTCCTATTTCCAAGAGCCACCTCCTTACTTGGAGCTCGTGTACTTGGTCACCGCCTTCGTGCCCTCGCTCACCGCGTGCTTGGCCAGCTCGCCAGGCAGCAAGAGCCGCACAGCGGTCTGGATCTCGCGGGACGTGATGGTCGAGCGCTTGTTGTAGTGCGCCAGGCGAGAAGCCTCGGCCGCAATGCGCTCGAAAATGTCGTTCACGAAGCTGTTCATGATGCTCATCGCCTTCGAAGAGATGCCCGTGTCAGGGTGCACCTGCTTCAGCACCTTGTAGATGTAGATGGCATAGCTCTCCTTCCTCTTGCGCTTCTTCTTCTTGTCGCCCTTCGAAATGTTCTTCTGCGCCTTGCCAGCCTTCTTGGCGGCTTTCCCGCTAGTCTTGGGCGGCATCACGAACAAACAGGCAGGCAGGCAGGCACGCGCAGTCAGTCAGTCAGTCAAGCGCTCCGCTCCAGTCAGCGTCTCCCCACACAGTGGCACCCGCCACACGCCGCCGCCGCACCTTTACCAGCTCGCCCTGCTGCGGCCGCCGACCAATGGGGCGCGCGCGCAACCGGCCGCCGCACCCGAGCCCATAAAGGACCCCCACCCCGCCGGCGCCGGCACGCACTCCGCTGCTCGACTCGCTGCGGCTCGCACCGTTTGCGTTGTGCTTTTCTTTCTCGCTTCTTTCGAAACTAGCCCATCGCCATGTCCGGACGCGGAAAGGGAGGCAAAGTCAAGGGCAAGTCAAAGTCCCGCTCAAGCAGGGCTGGGCTCCAGTTCCCGGTCGGCAGAATCCACCGCCTCCTGCGCAAGGGAAACTACGCCGAGCACGTCGGCGCCGGGGCGCCCGTCTACCTCGCCGCCGTCATGGAGTACCTCGCGGCTGAGGTGCTCGAGCTGGCCGGAAACGCGGCCCGCGACAACAAGAAGACGCGCATCATCCCGCGCCACCTGCAGCTCGCCATACGCAACGACGAGGAGCTCAACAAGCTCTTGTCGGGCGTCACCATCGCACAGGGAGGTGTCCTGCCCAACATCCAGGCCGTCCTGCTGCCAAAGAAGACCGAGAAGAAGGCCTAGAAGAGAGACAGCGCAATCGGCACCGCCGCGTGCTCCCTTGGCACGCAGCGCGCCATTTGCCGGCTCGGCTCAAAAACAAAACAATCGGCCCTTTTCAGGGCCACCACACAAACCTACGTCCAAAGCAGAATTCCAGTCGTTCGTCGCACCACTTTTCTCTCTCTCTCTCTCTTTCTGTGTACGGTTTTTTCCTTCTTACACACACAGGCGCCGCCATCTTGTACACACGTACTTGGCCACCTCCTCCACTCCACTCCACGCACGCACAGTCTCGCGACCATTAACCAGCACACATGGCGCACAACAACACACCTCAAAAATAACCCCTCGGCACTCAGCTGCGCCGCAACACACAGCCCATCCACCGACAAGAAGCATACAAGCAAAGAGGGAGGGGAAGGAAGGAAGGAAGGAAGGAGCTCACACAACCGCAAGGGCACGCTTCCTTCCCTCCCAACCGCACCGCACACCACGTCAAAAAAACTCCAAACAAAACTAAAAGGCCAAGTAGACTAAAAAGGAAAAGAAAAAAAAAAAACCAGCAACACAGACTCTTTCGCACTTTTCAACTTCCGAACACTGTGGTGGCCCTGAAAAGGGCCGTTTTTCAATCTCTCTTTCCTTCCTTCGGTCTCACACCGCCTAACCGCCGAAACCGTACAGGGTGCGCCCCTGCCTCTTCAGGGCGTACACCACGTCCATGGCCGTCACAGTCTTGCGCTTGGCGTGCTCAGTGTACGTCACCGCGTCGCGGATCACGTTCTCCAGGAACACCTTCAGCACTCCGCGCGTCTCCTCGTAGATCAGACCAGAGATGCGCTTCACGCCGCCCCTGCGCGCCAGGCGGCGGATCGCGGGCTTCGTGATGCCCTGGATGTTGTCGCGCAACACCTTGCGGTGCCACTTGGCGCCACCCTTGCCGAGCCCCTTTCCTCCCTTGCCGCGGCCTGTCATTTTTCTTCTTCAAGCGTCTCAACCACAACAATATAAAAAACAGAAAGCAAGGCAAGGCTCCTCACCCGGCGCTAGCGAGTCGGCTACGGTTGTGGCGCCCAGCGCGCGCGCCGCCCCCCTATATAGACTCTGGGGCCCCGCGGCCCGCCCTCCCCTCCAACCACCACCGCGCACCGAGGGCATATAAGCGCAGCACCGGGGCGCGCGGGCTTGTAGTGCCACCACGTGACACCTTGGACCTCCGTGGCATCGACTGGGCGTCTTATCGGAGACGGGTCGAGGCAGCACTCCCTACCATACCCGACGCCGCCAGGGTGGGGGCTGACCTCACCCTCGCACAGTTCACGGACGCCGCCATCACTGCTGCAGTTGCAGCAACGCCTCCACATCCCCCGCGCCCTCCGACCCATGTGCGCCCTCTCCCCCTAGCCCTCCGCGCACTCATCACCGAGAAAAACAGGGTCATCCGCGAATGGCAAAGAACACGAGACCCTGCCACTAAGCGCCGGATAAATCGCATGCAGCGGGAGATCCGTGCTGCCATTCAGACCCACCGCAGTCAGGACTGGGAGCGAAAAATCTCCGCCCTTGACCTGAGCGATGCATCCGCATGGCGCCTGGTCTCCCGCATCATCCACAAACGCCCGCAAATTCCCCCCCTCCTGGTCGGCGCTGAGGCTGTGTGCGATCCTGATGCTAAGGCCAATGCCTTGGCTGATGTGTTCGCACGCAGCTTCACCCCTGTCACCGACCCCGTTGACCCCGACCATATCCAAATGGTCACCGCACGAGTCCACCAGTTCCTCACCGCCCAGGATCCAGAAGACCATATCACCCCCGTCACGGATGAGGAGATTGCCCGGGAGCTTAACTCCCTCCACTCCCGAAAAGCCGGTGGCCCAGACAGACTCACCAATCAGCTCCTCAAGCAGCTTCCCCCAGCCTCTGTTCCCGTCCTTACTTCTACTTTCAATTCCATCCTCTCCTCTAGGCAGTTTCCTTCCGTGTGGAAACACGCGGAGGTGATTGCCATCCCCAAACCTGGGAAAGACCCTCGATCCCCTTCCAGCTATCGTCCCATCAGCCTCCTTCCCGCCCTCTCCAAGCTGTTTGAGAGGCTGTATCTCAAACGTGTCCTGATCCACGTCGCTCGGGTGCGGGTACTCCCCGACGTTCAGTTTGGCTTCCGGCGAGGACACTCCACCACCCACCAACTCCTCCGTCTTGTTGAGGAAGCACTGGAGGCCATTGAGCGTCGGGAGTACTTCGGGGCCGTCTTCCTCGATGTCTCCCGGGCGTTCGATTCTGTCTGGCACGAGGGGCTACTTTACAAGCTCTTCGGGCACGGCTTCTCCATCTCCCATGTGCGCCTCATCGCCACCTACTTAGAAGGTCGTACATTCCATGTCCGGATCCCGGGAGGTACCTCCACCAGGCGTCGTATCAGGGCGGGTGTTCCACAGGGGAGCGTGCTCGGCCCTGTTCTATACAGTCTGTTCACAGCTGACACGCCCACCGTGCCTCGTGTGCATCTCGCCCTGTATGCGGATGATACCGCGGTTTTTGCTCGCTCCCGGAGCAAGGCGCTCCTCCGGCAGAAACTACAACAGGCCATCGACTCTGTTGTCGATTATGCCAAACGTTGGCGCCTGGCCTTCAACCCGGCAAAGACGCAGGCACTCATCATTTGTCGGCGGCGGTGGCCGGTCGCCTATCCCCCTGTCACTGTGCTCGGCACCCCCGCCCCCTGGGCCAGAACAGCTATGTACCTGGGGGTCACCCTGGATAGGGCCCTCACCTGGCGTCCCCACATAGAGGCCATCCGGCGGAAGGCCTTGGGGCGCATCGGCCAACTCTACCCTTTTATGAACCCTACCTCTACCCTTCCCATTCCTCTTGCCCTCCTCCTCTACACATCCCTCATCCGCCCCCTCCTGGAGTATGCCTCGGTTGTGTGGGGCAATGCCGCGCCTACGCATCTCCACCGCCTGCAGACGGTACAGAATCGTGCCCTTCGAATTGCCCTTCGCCTCCCTTACCGTTTCCCAACCCGTGAACTTCACCTCCTTGCCAATATCCCCCTCCTTCAAGACCGTGTCCGATCCTCCGCCATCTCCTTCTATGACCAATCCCGTCATTCCCCCAATCCACTCATTGTCTCTCTTGGCACCCGCCTCCATCGCCTGGCCACCACTCGCTGGCCCGACCTCCTTTCCCGCCCCCCCTGACACCTCCCATCCACCCCCCCCGTCCTGTTACTTCTTCCTCTTCCTACCACTTCTCCTTTTTTGTCACCCCATCCTGAAATATCTGCCGCCACCGTCATCGCCGTCGCCAAGAAGATCTGGCCAGGACGAAGGCCTTTCGTTTTCTTCATCCTCTTCCTGTCATCTTTCACTATTCTTTCGTCTGTCACTCAACGTTTCTTTTCCGGCTAGTCAATGGAGCCGTTCGTTTTCCTCTATCTCTCACTATTCCTTTTACTGTTCTGTCACCTGTTACTGTTAATTACCGTGCAACGGCCAGTCAATTGGGCCTTTCGTTTTCCTGCTTCTCTAACTATCCCTCTCACTATTCTTTCATCTTAAAAAAAAAAAAAAAAAAAAAAAAAAAAACCAAAATGCACAACGTCAAGCAAACCATACCGCCAAGTCCACTTCTTCACCACCCGTCAAGAGGAAGGCGAAGCGCGCCAGCGCTAGTACTTCCTATACGAGTCGAGGGACCACCCTCTCCTGTGCAGCGTGGCGTGGCGTGGCGTGGCGCGCGGGCCCGTTGTCAAGGCAGCACCGGACGCCGTCGCGCACGCATATCCTCCACGCCGCATCCGCATCCGCAGTAGCCATGGCCCGGACAAAGCAAACGGCCCGCAAGTCCACCGGCGGAAAGGCGCCGCGCAAACAGCTCGCCACCAAGGCGGCGAGGAAGAGCGCGCCCGCCACCGGCGGCGTCAAGAAGCCCCACCGCTACAGGCCGGGCACCGTCGCCCTGCGAGAAATCAGGCGCTACCAGAAGAGCACAGAGCTGCTCATCCGCAAGCTGCCATTCCAGCGCCTAGTGCGCGAGATCGCCCAGGACTTCAAGACCGACCTGCGCTTCCAGAGCTCCGCAGTCATGGCCCTGCAGGAGGCCAGCGAGGCCTACCTCGTCGGCCTCTTCGAAGACACCAACCTGTGCGCAATCCACGCCAAGCGAGTCACCATCATGCCCAAGGACATCCAGCTCGCGCGCCGCATCCGCGGCGAGCGCGCCTAAACCCGCACACCGCCAAACAAACAAAACGGCCCTTTTCAGGGCCACTAACGTCTCTCCGTCGCGAGCAAAACTTTGTCGGTCGCAACGACTAGTTCCCCACTCACTCTCCAGTCCAGTCGTCCCACCCCCGGCCCGGCGCCGCCGTTTCCAAAAAAAAAAAAAAAAAAGCTCCGCACCGGCCGAGCCAAGTCGCAAGCGTCAATAGCGCCACCCACACAGGCCACGGCACAAAACGTGACGCCCGGAAAGCAAAGCCAAAAAAGACTATTCCAAAACCACCACCAAGACAAACAAACAAACGCGGCGCAAAATAAATAGGTAAAAATAATAAAAATAAAATACACTTTATATAACACCAACCGCGCGCCGCCGCCCACGCCCGCCAACGACCCCACAATCCAACCACCGCGGCACGCAAACACCATCCACACATGAAACAAACAAACGCCAGCAAGCAAGACAGACAGACAACAAGGCAACCGACCGACCACGACACGACAATCAACACCTTCCCGACGTGCTTTGATGGCCCTGAGAAGGGCCGTTTTTTTGTTTTTGTCCGGGACCGCGCGACAGCCTCTGGTTGCGCGCCGGCCACCAGGCGACGGTGTCAACCGCCAACCCTTCCCTGCCCTTTTTACTTCTTCTTCTTGGGCGAAGCCTTCGCCTTAGACGGCGTCCCCGTCGCCTTCTTCGGGCGCGGCGCCTTCGGCTTCTTCGTCGGAACCTTGGCGGCCTTCTTCGCCTTCGACGGCGACTTGGCCTTGGCCGGCTTGGCCGCAGCCGCCTTCTTCGCACCCGCGGGAGCGGCCGACGCCGCAGACGCCTTCTTGGCGGCGCCCGCCTTCCGACCGGTCGCCGCCTTCACGCCGCCAGCCTTCTTTGCGCCGGCCGCACGGGCCCCCTTCTTCTCCTTGCTGGCCGGAGCGGCGCGCTTCTTCTTCGCACCACCGCCACCACGAGCCTTGCCGCCCTCGGCCGCCCCGCCGCCGGCGCCGGCAAGCTTGAAAGAGCCCGACGCGCCCTTCCCCTTCGTCTGCACCAGCTCGCCAGCCACGACGGCCGACTTGAGGTACTTCTTGATAAAGGGCGCCAGCTTCTCCGCGTCCAGCTTGTAGTGCGCGGCAATGTACTTCTTGATCGCCTGCAGCGACGACCCGCCGCGCTCCTTCAGACTCTTGATGGCGGCCGTCACCATCTCAGAGGTGCGCGGGTGCGCAGGCTTGGCGCGCGGCTTCTTCGCAGATGACGCAGACTTGGCCTTCTTCGTAGTGCTGGTGGCGGCGGGTGCCGCGGCAGTCTCGTTCGTAGCCGCCTGGTCTGCCATCTTTTGCTTGTTCTCTTTTCTTTTTTCCCCTTGGTTTCGCTTCCTTCTCTCCTTCGACGACGCACAACAGCGAGGGGCGCGCAGCAGAGAATAGCCGCGCACGCGCCTGGCCCAGCCAGTGTCGCGGGCGGGCGCGGACGGCCGAGAGAGCGGCCGCCACTCGGCGCGCCGCCGCGCCGCCGCGCCGCGCCTCCCGCGCTTGCTACCGCCCAACGTCCGACAGCCTGCGCGGAGCAGCCCCCAACCTGCGCCGCAACCACCCGCGCCATTCAAACCACCGAGGATGGGGCTACACACACCGACACCACGGTCGCCAACCAGTCGCCGCGGCGGCGCCGCAAACCACGGCCAAACTGCAGCCACCGCGCGCCACAGCCTGGGTCGGCCCGCCGAGAATCGCCGCCCCCGCCCAAATGCCGCCCCCACAGCCCCAGCCGACGACCCGCCACAATGGCCAAACCTTCGTCAAAACTCCCACACCGTCGCCGCGGCAGCCCGGCCACCGCGGCCGGCGCCACAGCCACACGAGCCGAGTCGTGCGGCGATGACGGCCGTGCACAAACGCACCTCCGCCGCCCCATCGCCTTCCGCCGTTTTCCCGATCGGCCCGCAGCCGTCGGGCCACGGCCGCGGGCCGTCCTCCTCCTCTCGCCTCGCCCGCCAACACCCACAGCCCTTCCAACACATTTTTTTTTTTCTTTTTTTTTACTTTTTTACGATCGCCGCCTGCGCAACATGGCACCGGCCGACGGAGCGCCAACCCCCCCGCCACAGGCGAAAACAAAACAAAACAAAACAACGATAAACAAACAAACAAAATAAATTACCAGCCAGCCCCAACTACAGACACACCGAATCTGCCCTCACAGCCGACCTTACACGCCTCAACGTCAAAACAAAGGTGGTTTCTTTCTTTCAACGGTTACCTTACCTTAGGTTACGTCAGGTTAGGCTAAGAAGGCGTCAGGGTTAGGTTAAGCGTTGACGTGACGTCACGTCTTAACGTAGGCGTTAAGCTAAGGTTGCGGTCACGTACGTTAGGTTAAGGCGACTAGGGGGTTGGCCTAAGAGCTTAGGTTAGGTTACGTTAGTTTAGGTGGCTGCGTTAAGGGCTTAAAGAAGTTTAGGAGGTTAAGGCGTCGAGGCGGCCGCACCCCCTTAGCTGCTGCGGCTCGGCCACGCCACGCTTTGGGGTTTCATAAGGTCGCGCGGCGGGTCGTCGGCACGCCGCAAAGGACAAAACTGCAAGACGACGTCGAAAAACAAACAACAGGTAAAAAATAAATGAGTAAAATAAACGACGCCGACAGGCGGGGATCAGCAGAACGAGCAGATTCCGGAGAGCGAACGAGACACACACGCACGCACACACACAAACCCCCCCGAGCCGAGAGAGCACAGCACCACCACGTGTCGGCCTCCGCTCACCCGACTCGGCTGGGCTGGGCTGGCGGCCGGGCCCGATGCACGTACACGTACGGCTACAGCCACTACCCGTACACAGCCGCTCTTCACGCAACACCAGCCAAATGGCGCGCCCGCGGCTCGTCGCGGTCGCGGTCGCAACGCCACGCCACGCCGGCACACTTTCGGCACCACCGTTTTCGCGCGCACCGCAAACAAAACGCAGCCGACACACACAGAAAAAAAAAACAGAGCGCGAGACGGGCGGCGGCGCACCTTTCGCCAGCCGGCAGGCAATCGACTCGCCCAGTACGACAAACGTGCACGCCACCCCACCCACCAACCAACCAACCAACCAACCAACCAACCAGTCGTCGTCGTCCCGAAATCAAACAAACTCTCAAAAGCACAGCCCCTGCTGCCAACGGACGCAGGCGCCACGCAGCTCCCTTCCCGCCACACTCGATTCGCAGCGCAACTCACCCGGCACACCGTCAAACGACGGGCTGGGCTCGCCGCATCGCCGCAACCTACACACCTTCCCCGCCACGACGCACAGCCCCACCAGACGCCCGTGCCGCAACGACACTACTGCACTACCACTACCGCACTACTCCTCTCGCCCTTGCCATACACGACACAACACGCCAAAAAATGAAAATCCAAATACAAACAAAAACACCGCCCCCACGACCCAAACACATGCACGGCGCGCCAACACACGCGAGGCAAGGCACGCAGCAAACGGCGTCCCCTCCGCGTCGCGCCATCAACCTACACACACAAGGCAACCAACAACAGCCAGCCAGCCAGCCAGCCCCACTCTCACGCCGCAAAAACAGAAAACACACCGAAACCGCCAAACGCCGCACATTCGCGCTTCGCACTCACCACACACCTCTCGGCATCCGTTTCGCACACAACGACGCGACGCACATACATCATCACGGGCTACGCACGCACACCGCGACCCACTTTTTTACGACGCCCTCGGCAGAGCACACGTGCCCACGCCCACACACAGTCGACACAACGACGCAGCGCGCAGCAGACGCGGCCGCAACACATACCTCCCCGACGACGCGCCAACACCGCCAGCCACTGCTCACTCGCCCAAGCAACCCGTGCACACAACTGCCACACGCGTCCACCACGCCGCCGCCAACCACCCGCCCGCCAGGGGGCGCTCACGTCCGCGACAACAGCGCGGCACCGCCGGACCGGACCGGGCCGGGCCGGGCCGGGCCGGGCCGGGCCGGGCCGGGCCGAGCCGAGCCGAGCCGCCGCCTCCTCTCCACTCGGCACGCCACGTCCTGCTTGCAAAACACATGGCTCGTCCCTCTGTACACACAACGCGCCTGCCTGCGGTTGCCGCCGGCATCTATCTACCTGCGCATCGGAGCCAGGCCGGCAAGCCCACACTTAAATAATGCACTTCACCAGCCAAACAAACCCACTCTTCCTTTCTTTGCACAGCGCATGCAACAGCAGCCCCAGGAGCCGGGCCCGCCGCCAGCGGCCAGCGTCTCCTCCTCCTCCTCCTCCTCCTCCTCCTCCTCCTCCTCCTCCTCTGGGCACAGCCAGCCAGCCGTTCCCACCGCCCCGCCCCTGCTCTGCAGAACAAGAAAAAACGAAAAAGTACCAACACACGCACCCAAAGCGTAAGCCAGACAAGACCAGCCTCTCCAAGGCCACACACACGCAAAAAAACAAAAAAACAAAAACACTACAACAAAATAAAATAAAAAAGAAAAAGCAAGCTGTCGCCTCGCCCCCGCCCGTCCCCCCCACCACATTCGCCCCCTCCGCTTGTTTTCCTTTCTACAATTTCCCTCTTTTCCACCCAATATCCCGCCGCGGTTTACGGGCACCGGCCGATTTTGCGCCCGCCCACATGTGTGCCTACTCCCCACCACCATTCCCTCCGCAGCCCGCAGCCCGCTTTTCCCCCCTCCCTGCCCACACCACACCACACCACACCACACCGACGGTGCTGACGTCGACACGCACCCAAGACAGGGGCCACGACCGTCTTTTTTCCTGGGCCCATCCCCGCACCGCACCGCACCGCACCGCACCGCACCTCCTTCCAATCAACGCTGTGGCGCCTGTGTCCGCGCGAGACGCGTGCGCGCCGCCTCTCTCAACATCCGTCCGCCGTCCGCCGGCCGGCCGGCCCGTTTTTCGGCCCCCAGGCCATCCGTCAACCACCACTGCGCCCCTGCCCCTGCCCGCCCCGCACCACACCACACACCGCTGCTTGCCCTGGCCGTAGCCACCAAAGGCGCCAACCGCAGCCCGCGCGCGCCAGAAAGAGATGGCAAAACTACAGGGACCCAGCCGACCGACGAAAATCAGAGCAATTGGCCGGGAGGATCAAAAAGAGAGCTCCGAAAACCACCGTAGCGAGGCGTGGGAGGAAACGTTACGAGAAGCAGAAAGGGACCAGGAAAAATTCTGGAAATTTCTTAAAACTAAACACGAAACATCTACATCTACATGGGGAAGGAACGACCCCACAGACCGAGCTGAAGCACTGGCGGATTCACTAGAAAGGCAATTCCAAGCACCAGAAGCGGTAGATGACGAAACTGATGACCACCAGGAAATGGTACTCAGAAGGGTAAAACCGCATCCTAAGTGCCCCGATCAGAACATCTTTCACAATCCAATAAACGCAGAAACCCCATATCTTATCACATCACAAACATACACACATCCTAAGAAGGCATCAGGCCCAGATTCCATCAAACCGCAACTACTACATCACCTACCTCCAGCAACTATCAATTATCTATCTAACATCAATATATAATGCTTGCTTCAGACTAAACTACTTGGAAACAGGCCCGAGTCATCACATTACCAAAGCCAAACAAGGACTTATTATTTCCGCAAAACTATAGGCCAACTTCCTTGGAAAGGTTCTCGGAAAGCTCATTCAAACTGAACTGAAGAAATTCAATTCTTAAAGGATAACAACATAATCATCCCACAACAATTCCGATTCCGCGAAGAACACAGCACCACCCACCAGGTGACCAGACTAGTCGAGCACATATGTCAGGCCAGAAACATTAGACACAGTACTGGAGCAGTCCTGCTTGACATTGGAAAAGCATTCGGATAACGCCTTATCTACAAGCTCCACCAGTACAACTGCCCCATCCACATTATTGCTTCTTTTCTCCGCAACAGAGCATTCTATGTCCATGTACCAGGAGCGGCAAGTAACACTAGATCCATAGAGGCTGGAGTCCCGCAAGGCTCAGTGCTGGGGCCCATTCTCTACTCAATATACACAAACAAACAGCTGGGAGGACACTTGTCACTATTTGCAGACGACACTGCAGTCTACCGCAGCAGTTCTAACCTGCAATATAGAGTCACAAAAATAGAGCAACACCTACAATCCATCCAGAAATGGGCTAACCAAAAAAAAAAAAAAAAAACAATAAACGCGGAGAAAACCCAAGCAATACAATACGATTCACATTCAAAAAGAATACCTCCTAACCTGCATATACGCTTCAGAAATAACAATCTTCCATGGTCAGGCACAATAAAGTATCTAGGCATCAAGCTGGACAAGAGGTTGACATTTAGAGACCATGTGACACACGTTTGTAACAAGGCTGCAGCAGCAATATTCAGACTGTACCCAATCATCAAAGGAAACAGAATAAATATGCGCGCCAAAAAGAAAATCTTCAAAACCGTCATAGGAACCAGCCATCACTTACGGCTCTGAGAATCTGGTCAATGGCCGCAGACACCAACATAACAAGAGTAAAAAAGGGTGCAGAACAAATACTTCAGAATTGCTGCTGATGCCGGCCGGTACCAGACAAACCGAGACATATACACAAACCATAACATACTCAAAATCCCGGAAATCATCCAAAGAAAAATCCATAAAGTTTTTTTTTTCCACCAAACCACGGATTCGAACCACCCACTCATCAGAAATCTGGGACAAAATCCACCCGACCCAAGAACGACATTTCCCATCACGACAAAACACCACAAACTACAACATACCATGATAAACAAAAATAAAATAAAAACACCATAACACTCACTTAAACAACAAACATCTACACACACCCAAGAGACCCTATCATCCCATCATTTTGTTACCCAACATAATCAGACAGAAGGCAGGGATCAAGGACAGATCCAGTCCTTCGAGTACAGGGGGTAAAAAATACCCATCAGACCAGCTCTCTCTCTCTCTCTCTCTCTCTCTCTCTCCTCCTCGCTTCTCCGTGCCGACGCTGCCCCGCACACGCGTTCGCGTTCGCGTTCGGCCGACACCACACGACAGGTCTTTGGGGCCCCGCCACTGCGCACACGCACGCCTCCTCCTCTTCCTTAGTTCTTTTTCGCTTTTCTTTTCTCCCCCGCCCCCCGCTCTCACCGCCACATCATCCCGCAACCCTTGGGGGATGTTTCCCAACATCAACGCGCCCCAATTCCACTCTCTGCCCGTGCCGCACTCTCCACTTTGCTTCTCCCCGTCCCCTACACACACGACTACCGAAACCCCGGTTGACACACCTTCTCGTAGGACAGGGGTGCGTGCGTGCGTTGTCTTGACGGTGACAGCAACAGCAACGGATCCGTCCATCCCATTCCCCCCCCCACTCGGTAAAGAACCATGTTCAACCCACACTACACACCAAGGGGGGCACACACGAACGCGAAAGAAAGGGCAGGGCAGGGCAGGGCAACTATCTCGTACACATTCTTCCTCAGAACCCACATATCACATCAACGAACGGGAGGCCAATTGCGGACTCAGCCGTGTCAGGCAAATCCAACCCAACCAACACCTCCCACGGAAACCCTGACACTGATCCAGCAGTACGTCCACATACATCGCCACACCAAATACGGTGGACGAGTGAGCAACAAATGGAACAATACACAACGAGGCTGACCTAATAAAAACTGCACGTCACGTCATACCTTCCAGACAGACGCAGTTCCGACGGGACGGCGGAACCGTATACGTACCTTTCAGCCACAACAACCGACCGACTGGACACGCCCGCGTCTCCAGCCAGCCAACCACCAGGGCCACACAGCCCGCAAGTTTCAGCGTCAACACTTCTCAACGTACGTTGCAAACTTTTCAAAACATTGCCACACACACACACACACACCACGAAAAGCGTCAACCTCTCTCACACTGGATACACTCAACACTTTTTGTCGGCGGAGCTTGAGGCCAACGGTTGACACACCCCCACCGGCCACACAGGTTTCCCTTTGAAAATTGCAGTGACGGAGACGCGGCATTACGAGAGGGTTGTTTCCGAGAGCGCGAGCTGGACGGAGCTGCGGCGCCGCCGCCGAGGGGTAATGAACGCACGCGATGCCGCATGACAGCCCATCACCCAAAGTTTCGCCCACAACTGCACAGGTCGCACCCCCTTTTCGCGCCATACTAGTGTCGATCGCCAATTACAGCTCACGGTGTTCGCATTTGCCACTTGACGGGGGGGGGGGGGGGGGGGGGGGAAACAAAACAAACATCTGACACGCCATGTGTTTCTCTCTCTGTTATATCTAGGTCATTGGGCAGCCACTGTAAAAAAAAAAAAAAAAAATAATATTTTTACGACATGGTTGGGTAAGTGATTTAAAGACAACAATTGTGGGTCACACACCATAGACCATTTCGATAGTGTTCTTGTTCTTCTCTTTTTCCTTTTTTTATCGCTCAATTGAAATAAAACCTGGGGATGATGCAATGCTGCGATATGGCACAACCGTCGTCCATTGTACACAACTCGGGAACAAAAAGAAACCAATTCAGGGAACGTTCGTTCCTTCACAACGTTTCTTTCAACGCACTTGGTCTTTACCATCCTGTATTCAAACACATTTTCCTTTCATCAAAACTAGGGCATTTCCATAACAGTTTGTTTCCGTTTCTGTGAGCACAATACTGCTTCTTCGACGTCATTTCACCATCTTAACTAGACAAACAACAAAATAGGAAAACAGCCTTGAGAACCCCGTCCACCAAATTTCAGTTAGCACGGCATCCAAGATTCTTTTCCGGGGAGTGCGGTGCAGCTGACGCTGCTCAGACCATATACCGTCGCCAGTCTCACTCAACTCTTGCGCATTCCATTCTACGCTACGTGACAATGCAAAAATGAATGAATCAAACCCGCCCAGAGAGCGTCTTGTGCGAGGGGACACACGATATAGAGAACAACAAAACACACAGGGGACACCACCAAAGTTGGAGAGAACGTTTCCACCACGGCAGACACTTACAGCAGCCGCGCCGTTACGCGCTTTTTTTTTTTTTCTCCCCCCCCCCCCCCCCACTGCACACCTCCGACACCACGGGAACGTTCACCGTCCCGTTGCCCTACACTGGCGTTTCTTTTCAACCCCCCACCCTATTCCTCGCTCCCCGGACATTCGACCGATCACAAAGTGCAACCTCTCGTTACCGTCGGGTGCCCCTCTTCATCCCCGGGGCGCCAACAACAAAACAAAAAAAATAAACCACCACCGACGCCGTCGTCTCGCGTCACCTCACTCAACTGAGCGGAAAATACACGTACATCCAGAATGACGACACCGCCTCCACAAACAAAAACCAGACGTCAGACGTCAGACGTCAGGTCGAAAGAGGGCACCGTACGTCGTGGCGCGTGGTCTCCTAACTCACCTCGCGCGTACAAATACAATACAATACAATGCGTGTCTCCTCACGTTCACACACACCTCCACGCTCCACTTTTACGTCGCCCAACCAACCAACTAACTTAACCCACCCGCTCGGCGTAGAAGCAGCTGTAGGCGGCAACGTGTTTCTCACCCTCGCCACCAACGGTGTGACATCCGACAATCGCGGTTTGCTTTCCTTCCTTTCCGTTCCACACCTCCGGCCATACCATACAAAGGGGACAAAAAAATATATCAAACAAGCCAACTCGAGTGATCCGCCCCCCTAACACCAACACGTCTCGAAACACCCACGCCCACGACCCGGCTGTGGCTAAAGTGCGTATCCCAACGTCACACCAAAACCAAAGGCGCCGGCGCCGGCGCCGCACCACACCACAGCTACAGCTGTGCCGCCGTCCATCCGCTCACAACAACAACAACAACAATTCCGCCCTTCCCGCAAAGGCATTTTGGTGGCCCTGAAAAGGGCCGTTTTTTCTTTTCTCCGCCGCGCCGCGGACGAGCCTCCTATTTCCAAGAGCCACCTCCTTACTTGGAGCTCGTGTACTTGGTCACCGCCTTCGTGCCCTCGCTCACCGCGTGCTTGGCCAGCTCGCCAGGCAGCAAGAGCCGCACAGCGGTCTGGATCTCGCGGGACGTGATGGTCGAGCGCTTGTTGTAGTGCGCCAGGCGAGAAGCCTCGGCCGCAATGCGCTCGAAAATGTCGTTCACGAAGCTGTTCATGATGCTCATCGCCTTCGAAGAGATGCCCGTGTCAGGGTGCACCTGCTTCAGCACCTTGTAGATGTAGATGGCATAGCTCTCCTTCCTCTTGCGCTTCTTCTTCTTGTCGCCCTTCGAAATGTTCTTCTGCGCCTTGCCAGCCTTCTTGGCGGCTTTCCCGCTAGTCTTGGGCGGCATCACGAACAAACAGGCAGGCAGGCAGGCACGCGCAGTCAGTCAGTCAGTCAAGCGCTACGCTCCAGTCAGCGTCTCCCCACACAGTGGCACCCGCCGAGAGAGAGAGAGAGAGCTGGTCTGATGGGTATTTAACCCCTGTGTTCGAAGGACCGGATCTGTCTTGATCCCTGCCTTCTGTCTGATGATATGTGGTAACAAAATGATGGGATGATAGGGTCATGAGTGTATGTAGATGTTTGTTGTTTAAGTTTAAGTGAGTGTTATGATGTTTTTATTTTATTTTATTTTTGTTTTGTATACTGTTTATCGTGGTATGTTGTAGTTTCTGGTGTTTGTCGTGATGGGAAATCTCGTTCTTGGGTCGGGTGGATTTTGTCCCAGATTTCTGATGAGTGGGTGGTTCGAATCCGTGGTTTGGTGGAAAAACTTTATGGACTTTCGTTGGATGATTTCCGGGATATTGAGTATGTTATGATTTGTGTATATGTTTCGGTTTGTCTGGTACTGGCTAGCATCAGCAGCAATTCTGAAGAATTTGTTCTGCACCCTTTGTACTTTTGTTATGTTGGTGTCTGCGGCCATTGACCAGATTTCAGAGCCGTAAGTGATGGCTGGTTCTATGATGGTTTTGAAAATCTTCTTTTTGGCGCGCATATTTATTCTGTTACCTTTAATGATGGGGTACAGTCTGAATATTGCTCCTGCAGCCTTGTTACAAATGTGTGTAACATGGTCTCTAAATGTCAACCTCTTGTCCAGCTTGATGCCTAGATACTTTATTGTGTCTGACCATGGAAGATTGTTATTTTTGAAGCGTATATGTAGGTTAGGAGGTATTCTTTTGAATGTGAATAGTATTGCTTGGGTTTTCTCCGCGTTTATTGTTATTTTCCATTGGTTAGCCCATTTCTGGATGGATTGTAGGTGTTGCTCTATTTTTGTGACTATATATTGTAGGTTTGAACTGCTGCGGTACACTGCAGTGTCGTCTGCAAATAATGACAAGTGTCCTCCCAGCTGTTTGGGGATATCATTTGTGTATATTGAGTAGAGGATGGGCCCCAGCACTGAGCCTTGCGGGACTCCAGCCTCTATGGATCTAGTGTTACTTGCCGCTCCTGGTACATGGACATAGAATGCTCTGTTGCGGAGAAAAGAAGCAATAATGTGGATGATGTGATTGGGGCAGTTGAAGTGATGAAGCTTGTAAATAAGGCCCTGATGCCATACCTTATCGAATGCTTTTTCAATGTCAAGCAGGACTGCTCCAGTACTGTGTCTAATGTTCCTGGTCTGACATATGTGCTCGACGAGTCTGGTCACCTGGTGGATGGTACTGTGTTCTTCGCGGAATCCGAATTGTTCTGGGATGATTATGTTGTTATCCTTTAGGAATTTCTTCAGTTCCATTTGAATGAGCTTTTCGAGGATTTTTCCTAGGAAGTCTAACAAGGAAATTGGCCTATAGTTTTGCGGAAATAATAAGTCCTTATTTGGCTTTGGTAATGTGATGATTCGGGCCTGTTTCCAAGTTTTGGGAAAGTAATTTAATCTTAAGCAAGCATTATATATTGATGTTAGATAATTGATAGTTGCTGGAGGTAGATGATGTAGTAGTTGCGGTTTGATGGAATCTGGGACTGATGCCTTCTTAGGATGTATGTTTCTGATGTGGTATGATATGGTTTCTGCGTTTATTGGATTGAAAGATGTTCTGATCGGGGCACTTAGGATGCGGTTTACCCTTCTGAGTACCATTTCCTGGTGGTCATCACCTTCGTCATCTACCGCTTCTGGTGCTTGGAATTGCCTTTCTAGCGAATCCGCCAGTGCTTCAGCTCGGTCTGTGGGTTCGTAGACTATTCCACGTTCCCCATGGAGCGGCTGTATAGATGTTTCGTTTAGTTTACGAGTTTTAAGAATTTTCCAGAATTTTTCCTGGTTCCTTTCTGCTTCTCGTAACGTTTCCTCCCATGCCTCGCTACGGTGGTTTTGGAGCTCTCTTTTGATCCTCCTGGCCAATTGTTCTGACTTTCGTCGGTCGGCTGGGTCCCTGTAGTTTTGCCATCTGGTGTTTCTTTTTTCCTCTATTAGGTTCCGGATGTGTGGGGGTAGTGTGTCTCTACCTGTGGTGTGGGTTATTGTTGTTGTAGATCTTTTGCTGCAGTCCTTTATGATTGTGGTGATTTCTTCTATGGCTCTGTTGATTTGGGCTTTTGATTGAAGAGGAGGTAGTTCTGGAGTGTATGCTGTGAGTAGTTGGTTGTATTTTATCCAGTTTGTTGTGGATTCCTTGATGGTTCTGTTGTCATGAAAGTTGACCAGGTTTCCATTGATTTCTAATATTACGGGGTGGTGGTCCGAGTCCAAGTCGTTGACCACCTCGGTTGTCGTATTCCATGTCAGATTTTTTGATAGAAAAATATCCAGTATGTCTGGGCGGCATCTTGTGTCGTAGTGAATGTGTGTTGGCCTGTCTGGAGCTATGATGGAGATGTTCGGCTTGTTGTCCAGAAATCTACGGAGTGTTCTGCCATTGGTGTTTGTGGCATGACAATTCCAGGATCTGTGTTTAGCATTTAGGTCACCACCGATCAGAACATTTTGATGCATTTGGAAAAGGTTCTCAAGGTCTTGCGGACATATGCTCCTTCCTGTAGGTGGATTGTAAGCTGCTGCTATGGTAATGGTTTTGTTGAATAATCTTGTTTCAATTGCTGTTGATTCCATTCTAGTGAGATGAGGTGAGGTGATACGTCTGTGTACAATTTTGTTTTTGACCAGAATGGCTGTTCCTCCACCTGGTCTGTTCGGTCTGTCATTTCTGTGGACCACATAATTCCTGATTTTGAAGGTCTGGTTTGGTTGCAGGTGAGTCTCTGTGATGAGCGCAATGTCGATCTTTTGCTCATCTAGGAATTCCGCTAGAGTATGTTTTTGAGTTATAATGCCATTGGCATTCCAATTCATGATTTTTACTGCTTTATTTGCCGCCAAGAATGCTAACTGCGGCTTGAAATAAAATTGTGATTTTGGTGAAATTGTCCTGTGCTTGTCTTAGCTGCTCTGCTGCTGTCTTGATTGTGTTTAATATGTTTGGAATGTCAAATTGTGTGATGAAACCTAGAAGTTCTTTGATGTCTGAACCAATTCCTGATGCTGGTTGTGATGTGGGTTCGGAGGTGTTGCTGTTTTCTTCTGTTGTGGGGGTAGCGTTTGGTTGTGCCCATCCTCTTGTTTTCCGCAGTGCTGGAAAGTTTGTGGGATTGAGTTGTACTGTTTGTTTGGCTCTTTCCTCCTCCAGCCTGTTTTGTGCAGGGGTTTTCGCTTTCTTTCTCTCTTGCTGAGTCTGCAAGAGTTTTAAATATACTGGGCATTTTTTGAAGCTACTCGTGTGTTCTCCTTTGCAGTGGTAGCAAGTTGGTTTTGCTTCTGGTTTCTTTAGGCAGTCTGCTGTTTTGTGTTGTTG
Source organism: Schistocerca gregaria (assembly GCF_023897955.1). Lineage (NCBI taxonomy): Eukaryota > Metazoa > Arthropoda > Insecta > Orthoptera > Acrididae > Schistocerca > Schistocerca gregaria. The sequence goes on along the minus strand of NC_064927.1, from coordinate 101,552,555 downwards.
CCCGCATTTGACACAATTTGGACGAAGGGTGCAGTTACGCGACCCATGTCCATAACCCTGGCAATTGTGGCATTGGGTCAAACCCTGTGGACTTCGATATGTTTCAACTGTCACCTGCATGTGAAACATTGCTTTGAGGTCGTATATTCTTTTCGCCTCTTCGGTATTTTCAAGTGTAACTTGAAAGTGACGTAAAGTCACTTTTTTCTGAGTGTTCTCATCGAATGATGTCATGTGCGCTACTTTGATGACAGGTAAGTTGTGATCTAAGAGGACCTCATGAATAATCTTGGGGTCTATGGTTGGTAGTAGCTTTTTGATAACTACTTTCAATGGCTTAAAGGCGTGCATATCGTGTGTGTAGTATTGTATGTTGTTTTCGGTCAGATATCCCTTGAATGCTAGGAAATCATCTGGGTGTGAGAATTGATATGTGATTTCGTCACTGTGACTTCTAGTTTTGAGGTCCCCTTTCAGTTTGTTGCGGAGTGCTTTGACTATTTCCAGGTATTGGGATGTTTCCTTGACAACGATCGGCGGAATACGCAGTCTCTTTGTCTGGGTTGCTTGCTGTTTTTCCCCTGTTCTGGAATTTCCCGCATCGTTATCGGGCAGTAGTTCGAACTTGTTAGAGACGGGGATCTCGTACTCCATTTGTTCGTTGTTTTCGTCTTCTGAGTTGGGGGTGGGATCATCTGTTGAGTCCTGGGTTTTCTTTTTGTTGCTGTTGTTCTGCAACTTCGTCTGGCTGTCAATGGTTGCTTTGCGTTTCCCTGCTGTTTGTTTGGTAGCCGGTACAATGTTTGTGTTGTGGCTATCATTTGCTGGTGGTGTTTCTACCTGTGTTGTGGGTGAGGTGACTGGTGGTGATGTGAATGATGATGTGGATAGTTGGGGCGGTGGTTCCCCATCTGTCATGGAAGTCCCGTGGGACTCCATGGCGGAATTTGTGGTGTTACCTTGGCAAGGTGAGAATGGGGTGGCTGTTGAGAGAGAACAATCTGCCTTTGCCTCAGAGTGCGCGGGTTTACCCAACGTGAATGGGGCCCTGGTACTCTATATTCCCTGACTATCTTCCTAGCGTCCGGCTAGCCCGGAGGCATAATCTCGACACGGCGGTAACCAAGTACACAATCTCCAAGCTTCGAAGGCGGCTCGGTCGGTCGGTCGAAACGAGACGCGAGCAGCCGTCTGAGTATTCCCAGCCGTAACAACACAAAGACACGCGAGCGCTGTGATAACAACGTCCGCTCTCTCCGCGCGCACGACTCGGAATGGCTGTGGTGGAGGCACCCGCCGCACGCCGCCGCCGCACCTTTACCAGCTCGCCCTGCTGCGGCCGCCGACCAATGGGGCGCGCGCGCAACCGGCCGCCGCACCCGAGCCCATAAAGGACCCCCACCCCGCCGGCGCCGGCGATACGCTGAGCAGCAGCCGGTGCGAACGCACGCGTGTTATGCTACGCTAGTTCCACCGACCGCGCTGACTGTGAAGCCTTAGGAACCTCGCTTGCGAGGAACACTGCGGGAGCACTTGGTGAAATTCCTCGTGTAAGCCCCGAGTGAGAAGTGTCCCGGTTGTGTTCTTATTAGGACGCAAACGGGCCTTGTAGGGCCAGCGGGTTAAATTAGAGTTGCACAAGGCGGCACCCTGAGCTTTTTAGCGCCAGCGGGACCCGTTGAGCAAATCGTCGTTGTGCCCAGCGAGTTGGAGCAGCGCCTTGGGAGTCGTAGCAGTTACTACTGCCGCGACGCGAGGCGCGTCTTCTTGTTGCCGCGGGCCGGTTTTCCGGCCGGATCGAGCGCCACAGCTGCCGCAGGGAATCTCCCTGCCCCCCCGAGAGTTAGGGCAATTGCGTGTCAGGGCCTGGAAGACGACCAGATCCGCAAGGAACTGCTCGCCGGCCAGTATACCCGCGCACGTCAGGCATTAGGGCTGAGTGTTGGCCGGAAACGTGTAACGGTGACAACAAAGGCCGCACTCAGCAATCACTTGGCAGCCCTTGACTTTGCCGCCCCCACACCGCGTATAGACATGGAGGACTCGGTGGAAATCGATGTCAGGAGAGCAGGGACGAGCTTCACAGTGGAAAGGAGGGACCACAGGGGACTGGGCACCATACTACGCAACCCACTAATACAAAATGTGCTTCCACACCTCGACCCAGAAGACGAGAGAAAACTGATGCAGGCGGTCGTGCGAACAGAAAAACGTAGGGAAATGAGGAGAATGGAGCAAAAAAGGGAACAGATAAAACAGGAGACCAAATTCATCAGGGAAATAGGCAGGAAAGCAGACAGGAAAATTCTCCCAAAGACGACAGCCAAACTGCTCGTCAGGGAGAAAAGAAAGCGCGCGAAGTCACCCAAGCGCAAACCCGGAACATCAGAGCCTCTCCCCCTACTATTTGATTCACACCCGACCACAGATACGGCGGACGAAGCTGCAGAGACGGCCACTCCAGGCGCAAGCAACGCATCTGCGGGAGAAACGATCGTGACGGACGGGTCTCCCGCAGAAGCGTCAACGCCAGCAGTAACAACAAACGAAAATCCCAAACCTAGCACGTCCTCCCTAGTACAAGACGCTACACACGACACGCAAGACGCACCACCCACGAACTCGCCCCAGAGCCCAGAGCCGGCACACGCAAACGTCACCGCAGCAGCCGAGCACGCGCCCGCCACAGCCGAGGAGCCGGAAGCTAACGGTACCTTCGAGCTGGCGCGGCGCACGGCCAAGGTCAAGCCGCCACCAGCCGCGGCCGGCACTGCCTGCGCCACAAGCAACAAATACGACGCGCTCGATGAAGACGCGCAAACACCCCCAGCCCCACCACCACCAAAGACACAACAAAACACGCAACATCCCAAACATGAAAGACTACCACCCATAGTTGCCACGTATCCAGACACATACAAAAAAATGTACGATCTTATCACTGCCGCCATAGGCGACGAACGCTTCCACGCAAAATCTGCCGGCGGTGATAAGATCAAAATCACACTGAAAACGATAGACGACTACAACACAACAAAAAACACATTAAAACAACACCATATACCGCACTACACGTACCCCACAGGCGCACAAAAGACTTTGAAAGTCGTCTTAAGAGGCTTCCCCACACGCACCGACCCCGCCGACATCAAGGACGCCATAACGGCGAAAGGATACGACGTAAGGTCGGTGCGCAAACAGGGCTCGAACAACAGAGACCCACTGTATTGTGCAACGTTAATCGACACACCACAGCATCGGAAGTTGTTCCAGGAAACCCGACTAATGGGCCTTGAAATAACGACCGAACCACTGAAACAAAGAGCTAGAGCACCACAGTGCTTTAACTGTCAAGTGATCGGCCACGTAAATTATTACTGCGACATGCCGCCACGCTGCGTGCGATGCGCTGGAGGCCACGCGTCCAGGGAGTGCAAAATGCCACCCCAGGACAAGCCAAAATGCGCTAACTGCAGCGGCGCCCACACGGCCAGCTACCAAGGCTGTCCAGCACACAAAAGAGCCAAGGCCCGACAAACTGGGCAGATCACAAACACAAAAAACGTAAAACAAGCACAAACACGTAACAACACCAAAAAACCATCCAACACCACTCAAAACACGCAAACAGAAGACACCAAAACAAAAACACGAAACAAAGAGAAAGACGACAACACAAACACGCAAACACCCGGCACAAGCACACGAACACAGGACGCTACAAGATCCTATGCAAGAGCAGTATCCCCCGCACAGACCCCCAAAGTAGAAACAACAAAGCCAGCAACAACAACACAAACAAGCAACTCACAAGACACACCAATACACCACTTCTCCCAAGCCCTGACGGAAGTAATCAAGCTCATGGACAAGCTGATGCAGACCATGACAAAAAACTTCGATAAATTATCCGCCGAAATTTCATCGGCAGTTAGGCCCTCGCAGCCCACTGCGACAACAAGTGTCACAACACCTCATCATGGCTAGGCCAGCAATTCAGGGTTTTAAACTATGCACGTTTAATGCCATGAGCCTCTTCCCCCAGGGTCTAGAATTCAGACAATTCCTGGCGGAAGAAGAAATAGACATATGCATGGTGCAGGAGACCAACCTGAAACCGGGAATCAGAGTTTCTGCACCAAACTACCTCTGCTACAGACGAGACCGACCAACTGCAGGGGGCGGGGTAGCAATATACATAAAAAGGGGGATTCCGCACCACCAGATTCATACGCCAGAAATGACACAGTTGGAAACAGTAGCACTAGAGGTACAGACATCCACAGGTCCGGTAACTGTGGTGTCAGCATATCGACAACCCAACACCCACAGGTTAGTTAAAGACGACATCGTCAAATTAGGACAAATTGGAGGCAAGCTGATACTTGGAGGAGATCTTAACTCCAAGCACTCTGACTGGAACTCCAGGAGGACGAACCAAGCTGGCCGACAATTAAAAAGCATCGCGCGCATCCACCACATGCACGTATGGGCCCCAGAGGAGCCCACACACTTTCCCAGAAATGGGAATAACCCGGACGTAATCGACGTAGCAATCACCAAAGGTCTCGCAGGATTCGTGACGGCGATTTCACTAAATAGAATGTCGTCTGATCACAATCCTGTTACATTCGAGATTGACGTGGGCGGCTGGCTACCGCCAATCCAGCGCCCAACCTCGTACAAACGCATCGATTGGGAAAAATTTCAAACACATGTAATGGAAGAATTCACCAACACCCCGCTCCCGACAGAGGACACCGAACAAACGCTGAGTAGTTTCACCGACACGGTCCTCCAAGCAGCTCAGGGCGCAACACCAGAACCCCCAACCCTTCCACCCCCCACACAACGACTGCCACCCCAGCTGCTTGCCCAGATTAGGCACAAAAACAGGACCGCGAAGGAATGGAAACTTACGCGAAACCCGGACACCAGGAGGCTGCTCAATAGATTACAGAGAGAACTTAAGGTCGCGCTCACTGAGCACAGAAACCAGCAATGGTCAAACCGCCTTACATCTCTCAAAGTGCAGGACAACAGCCTTTGGCAAGCAACTAAGCAGTTCACCAAAAGACGCGCAAGGATGCCGCCTCTGCACGGCGAGAGAGGACTAGTGTTCAGCGCTCAAGACAAAGCCAACGCACTCGCCGACGTCTTCGAGAAGCAATTCACACCAGCAGAGGCGCAGGACCACGAACATGAAAGAATGGTCCGCAGACAACTAACCGCATTTCTGGCAGCAGACGATGACGTCGATGAAGTTCCACCTACCTTCTCAACGGAGGAGGTAGCGGTAGCCATCAAATCACTGCCCAACAAGAAAGCCCCAGGTCACGATCTCCTCACCAATGAACTGCTTAAGCACCTGCCCCAGCTAGCGATAGAAAAACTGACAGAAACGTTCAATGAAATCACGCGATCACAAAAATTCCCGAAACAGTGGAAACACGCGGAAGTGGTCGCGATCGCTAAGCCTGGAAAAGACCCCATCTTTCCCCAGCACCATCGCCCCATAAGCTTACTCCCAACGCTGAGTAAGCTGTATGAGCGCCTCCTCTTAGTGCACATTGACAGGCACATAAAAAGAGAGAACATGCTCCCCAAATTCCAGTTCGGATTTCGCAACCAACACTCAGCACCCCAACAACTCATGCGAGTGGTCGAAGCCGCCACAGAAGCCTTTAACCGGAAAGGCTACTGTGGTCTAGTGCTGCTAGACGTAGCCAAGGCGTTCGACAGTGTGTGGCACACTGGACTACTGTACAAATTGTACACATTAGGTTTCCCTGGCCATGTCGTTAAGCTCCTGAAGAGCTACCTAGCCAACCGCACATTTTGTGTCAAAGTGGACACTGCGAGGTCCTCGAAACGCACCGTCAGGGCCGGAGTACCACAGGGCTCGGTGCTAGGCCCAGTACTGTATAACCTATACACGGCCGACACACCGTCTGCCCCACAGACCCATACAGCCCAATACGCCGACGACACGGCATTCTTCGCCGTCAGTACAAATAGGAGGGTGGTTACAGCGAGACTCCAAAACATACTACATCAGACAGAAGCTTGGGCCAGGAAATGGCGAATAACAATAAACGGGGAGAAAACACAAGCATTGATGCTCACCCAAAGAAAAGGCAAACGAAACCCTGCCCACCGCCTACGTGACAACAGACCACTAAGACTGCACAGACGTGACATCCCATGGAGGGCCACGGCCAAATACCTGGGTGTCACCCTTGACAAAAGACTGACTTGGCGCACACACATCGAAGACATTAGGAGGAAGGCCAGCGCCAGACTCAACAACATTTACCCCCTCCTCAACATTGAAAGCAGCTTGGCGGCAACTACAGGAGTAAGGCTGTACTGCACGCTTGTCCGCCCTATCATTGAGTATGCCTGCCCAGTCTGGGGCTATGCAGCCAAATCTCACCTGCTGAGGCTGCAGAGAGTACAAAATAGAGCACTCAGACGGGCAATTCATGTCAGGACGCGCTTCCCCACTGCAGACACCCATGAAGCAACGGAAGTGAAAGCACTAAATGAAAGATTCAGAGAACTCGCGGTAGCATTCTACCAAACCGCGAGTCACTCTGAAAACGACCTGATAAATAACCTCGGGAATTATCCCACCGATAATCTCAAATACAGGAGGCCAAAGTGCATCCTACACTAAAAAACGATTAACAATCAAACACCAACAGACAACAGTGGTTTATTAAAATTCGCATTAAAAGTTAGGCCAAAATCAAAAAGTAAGGTGCATGACAAATGCAAAAACGAAGAACATACTTGTTTGGAGCAAATGTCAAAGGACAACAAACCTCCACCACAAGACTGCTCAAAGTCCGAGCATGTCAAAATATGCGAAGCGCCCGGCGCCGGCACGCACTCCGCTGCTCGACTCGCTGCGGCTCGCACCGTTTGCGTTGTGCTTTTCTTTCTCGCTTCTTTCGAAACTAGCCCATCGCCATGTCCGGACGCGGAAAGGGAGGCAAAGTCAAGGGCAAGTCAAAGTCCCGCTCAAGCAGGGCTGGGCTCCAGTTCCCGGTCGGCAGAATCCACCGCCTCCTGCGCAAGGGAAACTACGCCGAGCGCGTCGGCGCCGGGGCGCCCGTCTACCTCGCCGCCGTCATGGAGTACCTCGCGGCTGAGGTGCTCGAGCTGGCCGGAAACGCGGCCCGCGACAACAAGAAGACGCGCATCATCCCGCGCCACCTGCAGCTCGCCATACGCAACGACGAGGAGCTCAACAAGCTCTTGTCGGGCGTCACCATCGCACAGGGAGGTGTCCTGCCCAACATCCAGGCCGTCCTGCTGCCAAAGAAGACCGAGAAGAAGGCCTAAAAGAGAGACAGCGCAATCGGCACCGCCGCGTGCTCCCTTGGCACGCAGCGCGCCATTTGCCGCCTCGGCTCAAAAACAAAACAATCGGCCCTTTTCAGGGCCACCACACAAACCTACGTCCAAAGCAGAATTCCAGTCGTTCGTCGCACCACTTTTCTCTCTCTCTCTCTCTCTCTCTTTCTGTGTACGGTTTTTTCCTTCTTACACACACAGGCGCCGCCATCTTGTACACACGTACTTGGCCACCTCCTCCACTCCACTCCACGCACGCACAGTCTTGCGACCATTAACCAGCACACATGGCGCACAACAACACACCTCAAAAATAACCCCTCGGCACTCAGCCGCGCCGCAACACACAGCCCATCCACCGACAAGAAGCATACAAGCAAAGAGGGAGGGGAAGGAAGGAAGGAAGGAAGGAGCTCACACAACCGCAAGGGCACGCTTCCTTCCCTCCCAACCGCACCGCACACCACGTCAAAAAAACTCCAAACAAAACTAAAAGGCCAAGTAGACTAAAAAGGAAAAGAAAGAAAAAAAAAAAACCAGCAACACAGACTCTTTCGCACTTTTCAACTTCCGAACACTGTGGTGGCCCTGAAAAGGGCCGTTTTTCAATCTCTCTTTCCTTCCTTCGGTCTCACACCGCCTAACCGCCGAAACCGTACAGGGTGCGCCCCTGCCTCTTCAGGGCGTACACCACGTCCATGGCCGTCACAGTCTTGCGCTTGGCGTGCTCAGTGTACGTCACCGCGTCGCGGATCACGTTCTCCAGGAACACCTTCAGCACTCCGCGTGTCTCCTCGTAGATCAGACCAGAGATGCGCTTCACGCCGCCCCTGCAGTTGGCACGCACCGACGCGGTTGTCAGTCTGCGCTGAGATGTCGGAGCGAGAGGATGTCCGTACAGCGAAGGGTGTGGCGGATCGCCGTCCGGCAGAGCTTGCTTTGCCGGCGGCCCCATCCGGCCCCCCACCTAAGACGACCCAGGCATCGTCATTGGACACGACTGTGGATTTCGAGTCGGCTGCACTGCAAGTACCGCTGCCCGAATCTGACGACGAGACGGCGGCACGACAAGAAGCGTCCACCTCCACCAGGACGAAGAAAAGGAGGGCGACCACCGCCACAGGAACTACTCGAGCCCCTCCTAAGGGAAAGAAGGCAAAACCGGCGGACGTCGTCGTCGATGAGGATGGTTTTCAACTCGTCAAACTGCCGGCGAGGAAGGCTCAACTGTCATCTGCACCGCCGGTTCCGACGACAAACAGTTATGATGAGCTCGCTGAGGGTGTGGAGTTACCTACTCAGAAGAGTGAACCAAGGCCGCCGCCTATTGTGGTCCAACATACTGAAGACTATGACGGCCTCTACAGGATGCTGCTTCGTCTTGTTGGCCAAGACAACGTTGTCATCAAGCCTGCTGGCACCAACCTGTACAAGGTCACGCTGAAAACAGCTGATGACTACAGAAAGGTTACGGCTGCGTTCGGAGAACAGGAAAAGCCGTTCTACACTTATCCGTCGGCAACGGACAAGACGCTAAAGATCGTCTTTCGAGGGCTCCCTCGAAACTACAGCCTGGATCACATCCGGCAGCAACTGGAGGATATGGGCTATGGATTTGGACTCAGATCGATAACCCGCCTACCGTCTCGCCGAACCAGAAAGGAGACGCCGCTGGTCCTAGTGGTCACTTGTGATATCCCACACAACCGTGGGCTGTGGCAGGTCACGAAGATAGCGGCGACACGAGTCACTACGGAAAAACTCCGCTCGAAGAGGGGAGAACCTCAGTGCTACAACTGCCAAATGGTTGGGCATGTAGCACGGTTCTGCACGCTACCCCCACGCTGTGTTAAGTGTGCAGGGGAGCACGCTAGTCGCGACTGCACACGGCAGCGGACAGATGGACCGCCCAAATGCGCTGGATGTGGGGGAGAACATGTTGCCTCTTACCGCGGCTGTTCCAGCTTCCAACGGGCTGCGGCACGGAGCCGTGGCCAACGCCCTGGCTCAATAAAGCGGCCTGCACCAGTCAGACCTGGAGTCAGTTTTGCTGCTGCTGTTTCCCCTGGCTCCTCTCCGCAGGCCCCCATACCTGCGACGGCGCCAGCCACTGTTGCAACAGCTGCAGACAACAAGAAGGCCCGCCGTCCACGAGGCACAGCGCGACCACCAGCACTGCGTCCTGATCAGCAACAGAGTGAAGACCAGGGACAACACGACCGCTCCCAACAGGGACGCCAGGCTGTCGTCGTGGAAACCCCAGCTCAACACCCACACGCTGCATCTGCACCCTCCCAGGCGGCCGATTCCAGCATGGAAGAAATGAAGCTCCTCCTGCAAGAACTTCGGGAGCTTCTCAGGGATATCCCGCGGCAACTCATCGCCGCTGTTAGTGCAGCCGTTCAGGCAATCACCACCGGACCACTGAAGACCCAGCATGGCCCGTAGTCAACGAGGAGTCACTGTATGCGTGTGGAATGCCCAGGGCATCCGCACCCAAGATGGCGAATTTCGTCAGCTGCTGCGAGATGAAGCCGTTGACATTTGCCTCGTCTCGGAGACTTTTCTCAAGCCTGGAGTTCACGTCCGAGCAGCGAACTACGTGTGCTATCGGACTGACAGACCAACTCATGGCGGTGGTACTACAGTCTACGTCCGGACTTCACTGGCGCACCATCAGATTCAGCTTCCGCCACTACAAGCGATGGAGGCAACTGCTGTAGCTGTTGACACCTCACATGGGCGCATCACGTTTGTGGCTGTCTACCGTCCACCTGGCAGGCAGTTACTCCAACAGGACGCTGAAGCGCTGCTGACATTACCTGGAAAGGTCTTTGCCGGCGGTGATTTTAATGCAAAACATACTGAATGGCATTCTCGTCTTACCAACAACCACGGACGAAAACTTCTCCGAGTCGCACAGCGGTGGAACGCCATCATCCTCGGACCTCATGATCCCACCCACTTTCCTAACAATGGTGGACCTCCAGACGTGCTTGACATTGCGGTGGCCAAGGGGGTGCCCTATGTTATATCTGCCAGCACTCGCAACGCCTTATCCTCGGACCATGTTCCAGTTATCTTTGACATCGATGTCGATGCTCAGCCAGTGTCGCGGAGAGGAATCCAGACCAGGAACACCAACTGGATCCGATACCAGGAGCTGATCGCTGAGGGCCTCCGAGATGCACCAGATGCTGCTGAGGTTGGAGTTGATGGCTATGCCCGATTCCTTCAAGACTGTGCTATTCAGGCGGTGCACCGGGCCACACCGCGGCCGCGATCCGAACCACCTGACCGATCACGGCAACTGCCACCACATCTAATGGAGGCGATAACCGCCAAAAATCGCCTATTCCGTGAATGGCAGCTGACACGAAACGCAGCAACGAAGAGGGCACTAAACCGGATGAGGAGAGAGATAAAGGTTGCCGTTGCACATCACCGCCATCAGGAATGGTCCAACCGCCTGGCCACTCTTCGGGTTGATGATGGTACTGCTTGGAAAGCCACGCAGTTCTTCCTCCGCCGACGACAGAGGATACCGCCGCTACAAGTCGGTCAAAACATCGCCAGCAGCCCAGCGGACAAAGCCAACGCCATCGCTGATGTTTTTGAACGAAATTTCCAGCCCATCATGGACCCCATGGATCCGGATCACATTCGACTGGTTGCACAACGTCTTCCGGTATTCCTCAATGCACCTGTGGGCGACGATCACATCGAAGAGGTGGATGCTGATGAAGTCTCCGTAGAACTTCGGCGACTCAACAAGCGCAAGGCGGGAGGCCCTGACCAGCTCACAAATGAAATGCTGCGACAGATGCCACCAGCAGCCATAGAACACCTGGCTCGACTTTTCAACAACATTCTCCGCACTGGACACTATCCTCAAGCATGGAAACATGCGGAGGTAGTGCCCATCCAGAAGCCTGGGAAGGACCCTCGTTTACCAAGTAGCTACAGGCCTATCAGCTTACTACCAGCAGTCAGCAAGGTCTTTGAAAGACTTTATCTCCGACGCTTACAACGTCACATTCAGGAAGAACGTCTACTGCCGGACGAACAATGTGGTTTTCGCCCTGGTCATGCAACAACGCACCAACTGCTTCGACTAGTCGAAGAGGCCCTTGATGCCATCGAACGACGGGAGTTTTTCGGGGCCATCTTCCTGGATGTCTCACGGGCGTTCGATTCTGTATGGCATGAGGGGCTCCTTTTCAAGCTTCTGGACCTCGGTGTGCCCCTGCCGCATGTCCGCCTTCTACAATCTTACCTCGCCAACAGAAGCTTCCATGTCCGCACGGAGGACTTGTCGACGCGCCGTCTGGTCAGGGCTGGAGTTCCCCAAGGCTCCGTCCTCGGCCCCATACTCTACATCCTGTATACTGCAGACATGCCGCGGATGGACAGGGTCCATCTTGCCCTCTACGCAGATGATACAGCGATGTACGCAAGGAGCATGAATGCAGCTCTACTCCAACGACGCATGCAAGCAGCAGCTGACACACTTAGTCAGTGGGCCAGGAGGTGGCGCCTCAGCTTCAATGGGGCTAAGACGCAAGCCCTCCTCATCACGAAGAAACATATTCCAGCTGCTCTACCGCAGATCACCATTAGGGGAACCGCCGTACCTTGGGGCACTACAGCAAAGTACCTGGGTGTAACGCTGGATAGAGGGCTCACTTGGAGACATCACATCGATGATGTAGTCAAAAAGGTCAGGGGTAGAATGACACAGCTCTACCCCTTCCTCAATCCATCAACTGCACTCCCACCTGACCTGGGTGTTGCGATGTATCTGACTCTAATCCGTCCACTCATCGACTACGCCGCTGTGGTTTGGGGCAATGCCGCAGCGAGCCATGTCGGAAGACTACAACGACTCCAAAACCGGATCCTACGGCTGGCGTTGCACCTCCCTCGGGACTTCCCGTCGGACGACCTTCACCGAGTCTCGAACATTCCAACTGTTAGAGAGAGGTTTCGCCAGGCTGCACGACTTTTCTACGAGAAGACCACGCAGTCAACAAATACGCTCCTCCGAGCACTAGGCCACCGTGTGCAACGTCTCAACGCCACCAGATGGCCACATCTGCTTCGCGACCAATAAGTTGCAAGCACGCCAGGAACGCCGTCCCAGCAGACTGAAAGGACATAAACACAACGAAAGGACAACCCACACACACCGCCAGCTTGGAGGAATAGCCAACCAGCTTAGACTCCACCGAACAACAGAGACCAATCTGTCTCTGTCAGGCTGAAGCAGAGTCCTAGGCTCGCGCGCACACACCAGTTACAAATATGGGGCCCAGAGGAACCGACACACTTCCCAAAGAACGGAGGAAGACCGGACGTCCTCGACATAGCCATCACAAAGAATCTGGTGGGCTTTGTATCCGCGACATCGGTAAACAGAATGTCGTCGGACCACAATCCCGTGATTTTTGAGGTCGATATGGGAGAATGGCTCTCTATCCCACAACGACATGCGACGTACAAGCGCATCAATAAAGAGCAATTCAGCAACGCAATAGCAACTGAACTTGCCCAGACCCCGCCTCCAACTGCAGAGACAGTAGAACAGGCACTAGACGACCTCACAAGAGCGATCCTGCAAGCTGCTGAGGGAGCCACACCGCCTCAAGTGGGCCCCCCCCCCGCTCCAGGCAACTCGCCCCGCACTTGCTTGCGCAAATACGGCACAAAAACAGGATCGCCAAAGAGTGGAAGCTCACCAGAAACAAGGTCACGCGGAGGCTACTCAATAGGCTACAGAGAGAGCTGAAAGCAGATCTCAATGAATACCGCAACCAACAATGGTCAGCAAGGCTCTCAGCTCTCAAACTAGAAGACAATAGCTTATGGCAAGCCACCAAACAGTACACAAAAAGACGCGCGAAAATGCCACCACTGCATGGCGAACGCGGACTGCAGTTCAGCCCCATTGACAAAGCTAACGCACTAGCCGACGTGTTCGAAAAACAGTTCAGACCAGCAGAAGTACAGGACAGAGAACACGTTGCAACAGTCCGCCGAGAACTGGCCGTGTTCCTGGAAGCAGACGACGAAGATGACTACACGCCACTCTTCAGTACTGAAGACGTGGCGCACTGCATCAAGTCGCTGCCCACCAGGAAGACCCCGGGTCACGACCAGGTCACAAATGAATTGCTGAAACTCCTCCCGCCTCTGGCAATCACCCACCTGACCGATATAGTTAATGAACTGACGCGATCACAAAAATTCCCGGCGCAGTGGAAGCACGCAGAAGTCATTGCGATCGCAAAACCAGGAAAAGACCCGGTGTTCCCGCAACACTATAGACCAATTAGTCTACTGCCTACCCTCAGTAAACTTTATGAGCGCCTCCTACTAACCCCCATACAGGACCATATCACAAGAGAGCAGATTCTGCCGAAATTCCAATTCGGATTCAGGCAAAGACACTCCGCCCCCCAGCAAATTATGAGGGTGGTTGAAGCAGCTACGGACAGCTTCAACCGAAAGGGCTACTGCGGGCTTGTCTTGCTAGACGTGGCAAAAGCCTTCGACTCAGTCTGGCACACCGGGATACTACACAAGATGTACACCCTAGGCTTCCCCGGAAAGATCGTCAAAATAGTTAAAAACTATCTCTCCGGTAGGACTTTCTCAGTTAAGATCGATGGATCCCTGTCGACCAGGAGAAGAATCGGTGCAGGTGTGCCCCAGGGCTCGGTCCTGGGACCCATCCTCTACAGTGTCTACACTGCTGACATCCCGATGACTCAGCATGTACACACTGCACAATATGCAGATGACACTGCATTCTTCTCCTGCTCGACAAACAGGAACCTGGCTACAAGGCGTCTGCAAACCGCCCTAAACAGGACGGAAAACTGGGCCAAGCAGTGGCGAATAACAATAAACTCGGAAAAAACACAAGCCATGCTGCTCACCAGACGATACGGGAAACGCCGACCCCCAAGAAGACCATACCAACTGCTGCGATTACAGGGGCAGAACTTGCCATGGAGAAATTCTGCGAAGTACCTCGGTGTCACACTTGACAGACGCCTGACATGGAAGTGTCACATAGAGGAACTTCGCAGAAAGACTCACGCCAGGATGCAGATCCTGTACCCTGTATTAAACAGCACCAGTTCCCTCGACCCCGCAACAGGAGTAGCTATCTATCGAAGTCTAATTCGACCGATACTGGAATATGCGTGCCCTGTATGGCACTGTGCAGCCAGATCGACGATAGATCGCTTACAGAAGGTCCAAAACAGAGCGCTAAGACGGGCCTTACACGTCCCCACGCGCTTCCCCGCGGCGGACCTGCACGAAGCTGCAGGCATAGAGCCGCTAACAACACGGTTTCGTGCCATGGCAGAAGTTTTCTACGCCACGGCACGAAATTCACAAAATGACCTAATAAACACCCTTGGGCAATACGAACAGAATGGGAACAGATACAAAAGACCTAAGTCGCTACTCCTGCAGTAGCAAAATTAGTTAAATGACATCTCTCAAAAAACAGCAAAACACAAAAGACCAGTATTAAAAACAACAAAAAAGAAAGGAGGAGGAAATGTCTAAAATCGACAACAACCTCCACCAACACCCCCCTCTAACAGTAGAGGAAAAAAAGAGAGGAGAGAGAACCGGCGCCGGCACGGGAAAGTCTTCATTGCGGGTGACTTGAATGCCAGGCACACGCAGTGGAACTCCCGCGTTACCAATGCCAGCGGCCGCCGACTCCTCCGCGCCACACAGCGGCATGGCGCAATAGTACTGGGGCCTTATGATCACACTGTCTTCCCCCATCGAGGCCAGTCAGATGTGCTCGACATCGCCGTGCTCAAAGGTGTTGGGCACTTCACTTCGGCCACCGTTCGATGTGCCATGTCGTCCGATCACCTCCCGGTGGTCTTCGACATGGACGTCATCGGTGCATCTCTGCCGTCCGTCCGCCGCAACTTCCGTGGCATCGACGAGACGCGCTTCCGTGACGAGGTCCTTGCCCGACTCGAGGGCGCGCCAGATCCCGCTGTGCATGGGGCTGAAGAAGCGTTAGCCTTCTTCACGCGGCACACACTAGCTGCGGCGGAGGCGGCCACCCCCAGGCGGCCGGACCGGCCGCGAGACATGTCGTGCCAACTCCTGCCGCCTATCCTGGAGGCGATAACAAACAAGAATCGCCTCTTCCGGGAGTGGCAGCTCACACGGCAGCCAGAAACGAAGCGCCGCCTCAACAGGGCGCGACGCGAGATTCGGGCAGCCATCGAAGAACATCGGAATCGGGACTGGGCGGGCTTGGTGGCCACCCTAACTACGACGGATGGTAGTGCTTGGCGGACCGCCAAGCGCTTCCTTCGTCGTCGCCAGCGAGTCCCGCCTCTCCATGCGGGCGCGGACGTTGTCTGCGGGCCGGATGCTAAAGCCAGCATCCTCGCGGACACGTTCGCGGAAAATTTTCGTCCTGTTGATGGTGTGCTCGATCCCGATCTTGTTCGTCTGGTGGAGGATCGCCTGCCGGTCTTCCTCGCTGCAAGGGAGGCTGACGATGTGATCGAGGAGATAACACCCGAGGAAGTGGACCTGCAGCTCCGTCGCCTCAATCCGAGGAAGGCAGGTGGCACCGATGGTGTCACCAACCACCTGTTGAGGATGATACCGCCGGAGGTACACCAATCTCTGGCGGACATCTTTAACAGTATCCTCCGCACTGGGACCTTCCCTTCCGCATGGAAACATGCGGAAGTGGTTGCCATCCCCAAGAGCGGCAAGGATCCGCGACAGGCAGCGCACTATAGGCCGATCAGTCTGCTCCCGTCCCTCTCAAAAGTGTTTGAGAGGTTGTATGTGGAGCGGCTGCTGCGCATCGTGACAGAGCAGCAACTCCTTCCCGAGGAGCAGTTTGGTTTCCGGCGGGGCCACTCTACCACACAGCAGCTGTTGCGCCTCGTGGAGCAGGCGATGCGTGCGCTGGAGACGCGAGAGTACCTAGGGGCGGTACTTCTCGACGTCTCCAAAGCCTTCGACTGCGTGTGGCACGATGGCCTCGTGTACAAACTTTTTGTGCACGGGGTACCGACGTCGCACGTGGTCCTGCTGCGCTCGTATCTCTCGGGGCGCACTTTCCACGTCCGAGCTGATGAGGGCACATCCACCGACCGGCAGATTCGGGCGGGAGTGCCGCAGGGGTCGGTCCTCGGTCCCCTGCTGTACTCCCTGTACACCGCCGACGCCCCGCGGGTGGCACGCGTGGAGTTGGCGCTTTATGCTGACGACACGGCGCTGTTCACCCGCAGCATGAACGCGGCCGAGATGCGCCGCCGCCTCCAGCTCGGATGTGACGTCCTGGGTGCCTGGTCCACGAAATGGCGCCTTAAGTTTAACGCTGCGAAGAGCCAGGCTGTCATCTTTAGCAGAAGGATGATGCCACCGGACCTACCGCCGGTCACGATCATGGGGGGCCCCATTCCATGGTTGCGGACCGGCAAATATCTCGGGGTGACATTGGACAGACACCTGACGTGGCTGCCACACATCCGCGACGTCAGAGGGCGGGCAGTGGGGCGCCTTCGTGCGCTTTACCCATTCCTCAATCCCTCATCGACGCTTCCTCCACGCCACGGCCTCACCATGTATCTGTCCCTCGTCTGACCGGTACTGGAATATGCGGCCGTGGTGTGGGGTAACGCGGCAGCGACGCACATTGCGACGCTTCAACGCGTGCAAAATAGGGCGTTGCGACTTGCGCCCCACAAGCCGCCTCGCTACCCAGCAAGGCTGCTCCATGAGGAAGCGGGCATCCCTTTCCTACGGGATCGCTTCCGGCAAATCGCCAGGGTGTTATACAGCGATGCAGAACACTCTGCCAGTCGCCTGATTCGTGGTCTGGGCCGTCAGGTCCACCACAGGCCAACGACTCGATGGCCAGATCTACTGCGAGAGTAATTTCTCTCGCAGCACGATGTTGGTAACAAATATGGCGTCGCAATGACTGACGCCTAGTGAGGACAGCTCACTCTGTTAGGAACAAAAGCACCCTGAAGATGTCACTGCAGGAACAGCAGCACCGCTGCTTAACCTGCCCCTACACCTGGCATATGAAGCCAGCTTTTTACAGCGAGCGAGCGAGCGAGGGCGCCGGCACGCACACACACGACGCACGCACTCCGCTGCTCGACTCGCTGCGGCTCGCACCGTTTGCGTTGTGCTTTTCTCGCTTCTTTCGAATCTAGCCCATCGCCATGTCCGGACGCGGGAAGGGAGGCAAACTTGCTGCTGTGGCAAAGCTTCTGCTCACGCTGGCAGGAGACGGCCGCGGCAGCAACAAGAAGAAGAAGCGCAGCCGACCGCAGCACAAGAGGCAGTGCTACCGCTGCCAGAAGATGGGACACGTCGCCAGGTCGTGCAGGGAAGCAGTTGCGTGTTTGAAATGTGCAAAGGCACACGATACACGTGACTGTGACAAGCCTTCAGACGTCGCGCCAAACGTGCGTAAACTGCGGCGGCTCGCACGCCGCAAACGCACGCAGGTGCGCATATCTGAAGCAGCGGAGACCACCAACAACAACCGCCAAGAAAGCGGTACACGAAGAAGAGGCGGCCGTTCCGCCACCCCCGCCCAAGGGGGACAACGGGGCGGCCGCAATCTCGCCCAGCGCCGCTACCGACGACGCCGTGGCAGCCCTCAAAACCGCGATGGCGGCAGAGAGAGCGGCCATGCAGAAGGAGATCGTCGGTCTCCACCGGCAGCTGCAAGAGTTGCGAGAGGAGCTGCGACTTTTCAAGAAGGCGCGGCCTGTCCCTGCGCCCGCCGCCCCCGTGAGGCGGCCAGTGGGGGTAGACGCCGCCACACAGACGTCCACTGACTCGCCTCCTGCAACGATGCAGGCTGCTTCGAGCATGGAAGTCGACGTCTGGACGCCTGCGCTGTCCACTCCCTCGGAGACAGACGTGGAAGAAGCAGCACAATCCGAGGAAGAGATGCCGCCGGCTTCTTCGCAAGTCGAAGAAGAGGAAACCGTCGAAGAACTGCCCCTTCCGCTTCCGGACGAGCGGAGCGTGCAGCCCTTCCTGAAAAAGATCGTGGCGTCGCTGAAGGACGGGTCGTATCCTCATGGGGACAACCCGTACCCCTTCACGCCGGCACATGCAAAACCATCACTGCCTCACCAACCGTGCGATCTTCGCCACACGCGAGGCATGTTGCGTGAGGTGGTAACGAGGAAGGAGCTAATACTGCTCAACAGCCGCCCCATCTTCACCCCCTCCGACTGGGAACACATCTACCAGGTCGC
The DNA here is from genome assembly GCF_023897955.1 of Schistocerca gregaria. Lineage (NCBI taxonomy): Eukaryota > Metazoa > Arthropoda > Insecta > Orthoptera > Acrididae > Schistocerca > Schistocerca gregaria. The sequence continues at coordinate 101,533,896 of NC_064927.1, read as the reverse complement.
AGAGAAGTGGGTGAAAGAGGAGTGGCGCTCCGGTAGGCGTAAGCCTGCCCCAGAGGACATGCCAGCGACCAACTACTTCGCTGCTTTAAACTCAGCGGGGTAGCCAGAGGCCCATTCAAATCGTGAGGCCATCCACACCACAACACAGAGGAGAAAGGAGGAACAGCAGCACCGCTGCTTAGCCTCCATCATCTCCGGACAGAGGATGTCCGTGAATTAAGCGAGACGAGACGAGACGGCGCCGGCACGCACTCCGCTGCTCGACTCGCTGCGGCTCGCACCGTTTGCGTTGTGCTTTTCTTTCTCGCTTCTTTCGAAACTAGCCCATCGCCATGTCCGGACGCGGAAAGGGAGGCAAAGTCAAGGGCAAGTCAAAGTCCCGCTCAAGCAGGGCTGGGCTCCAGTTCCCGGTCGGCAGAATCCACCGCCTCCTGCGCAAGGGAAACTACGCCGAGCGCGGCGGCGCCGGGGCGCCCGTCTACCTCGCCGCCGTCATGGAGTACCTCGCGGCTGAGGTGCTCGAGCTGGCCGGAAACGCGGCCCGCGACAACAAGAAGACGCGCATCATCCCGCGCCACCTGCAGCTCGCCATACGCAACGACGAGGAGCTCAACAAGCTCTTGTCGGGCGTCACCATCGCACAGGGAGGTGTCCTGTCCAACATCCAGGCCGTCCTGCTGCCAAAGAAGACCGAGAAGAAGGCCTAAAAGAGAGACAGCGCAATCGGCACCGCCGCGTGCTCCCTTGGCACGCAGCGCGCCATTTGCCGCCTCGGCTCGGCTCAAAAACAAAACAATCGGCCCTTTTCAGGGCCACCACACAAACCTACGTCCAAAGCAGAATTCCAGTCGTTCGTCGCACCACTTTTTTCTCTCTCTCTCTCTCTCTCTCTCTCTCTCTCTCTCTCTCTCTCTCTCTCTCTGTGTACGGTTTTTCCTTCTTACACACACAGGCGCCGCCATCTTGTACACACGTACTTGGCCACCTCCTCCACTCCACGCACGCACAGTCTCGCGACCATAACCAGCACACATGGCGCACAACAACACACCTCAAAAATAACCCCTCGGCACTCAGCCGCGCCGCAACACACAGCCCATCCACCGACAAAAAGCATACAAGCAAAGAGGGAGGGAGGGAAGGAAGGAAGGAAGGAAGGAGCTCACACAACGCAAGGGCACGCTTCCTTCCCTCCCAACCGCACCGCACCGCACACCACGTCAAAAAACTCCAAACAAAACTAAAAGGCCAAGTAGACTAAAAAAGAAAAAAAAAACAACCAGCAACACAGACTCTTTCGCACTTTTCCACTTCCGAACACTGTGGTGGCCCTGAAAACGGCCGTTTTTCAATCTCTCTTTCTTTCCTTTCCTTCCTTCGGTCTCACACCGCCTAACCGCCGAAACCGTACAGGGTGCGCCCCTGCCTCTTCAGGGCGTACACCACGTCCATAGCCGTCACAGTCTTGCGCTTGGCGTGCTCAGTGTACGTCACCGCGTCGCGGATCACGTTCTCCAGGAACACCTTCAGCACTCCGCGCGTCTCCTCGAAGATCAGACCAGAGATGCGCTTCACGCCGCCCCTGCGCGCCAGGCGGCGGATCGCGGGCTTCGTGATGCCCTGGATGTTGTCGCGCAACACCTTGCGGTGCCGCTTGGCGCCACCCTTGCCGAGCCCCTTTCCTCCCTTGCCGCGGCCTGTCATTCTTCTTCTTCAAGCGTCTCAACCACAATAATATAAAAACAGAAAGCAAGGCAAGCTCCTCACCCGGCGCTAGCGAGTCGGCTACGGTTGTGGCGCCCAGCTCTCGCTCGCTCGCTGTAAAACGCTGGCTTCATATGCCAGGTGTAGGGGCAGGTTAAGCAGCGGTGCTGCTGTTCCTGCAGTGACATCTTCAGGGTGCTTTTATTCCTAACAGAGTGAGCTGTCCTCACTAGGCGTCAGTCATTGCGACGCCATATTTGTTACCAACATCGTGCTGCGAGAGAAATTACTCTCGCAGTAGATCTGGCCATCGAGTCGTTGGCCTGTGGTGGACCTGGCGGCCCAGACCACGAATCAGGCGACTGGCAGAGTGTTCTGCATCGCTGTAGAACACCCTGGCGATTTGCCGGAAGCGATCCCGTAGGAAAGGGATGCCCGCTTCCTCATGGAGCAGCCTTGCTGGGTAGCGAGGCGGCTTGTGGAGCGCAAGTCGCAGCGCCCTATTTTGCACGCGTTGAAGCGTCGCAATGTGCGTCACTGCCGCGTTACCCCACACCACGGCCGCATATTCCAGTACCGGTCGGACGAGGGACAGATACATGGTGAGGCCGTGGCGTGGAGGAAGCGTCGATGAGGGATTGAGGAATGGGTAAAGCGCACGAAGGCGCCCCACTGCCCGCCCTCTGACGTCACGGATGTGTGGCAGCCACGTCAGGTGTCTGTCCAATGTCACCCCGAGATATTTGCCGGTCCGCAACCATGGAATGGGGCCCCCCATGATCGTGACCGGCGGTAGGTCCGGTGGCATCATCCTTCTGCTAAAGATGACAGCCTGGCTCTTCGCAGCGTTAAACTTAAGGCGCCATTTCGTGGACCAGGCACCCAGGACGTCACATCCGAGCTGGAGGCGGCGGCGCATCTCGGCCGCGTTCATGCTGCGGGTGAACAGCGCCGTGTCGTCAGCATAAAGCGCCAACTCCACGCGTGCCACCTGCAGGGCGTCGGCGGTGTACAGGGAGTACAGCAGGGGACCGAGGACCGACCCCTACCGCACTCCCGCCCGAATCTGCCAGTCGGTGGATGTGCCCTCATCAGCTCGGACGTGAAAAGTGCGCCCCGAGAGATACGAGCGCAGCAGGACCACGTGCGACGTCGGTACCCCGTGCACAAAAAGTTTGTACACGAGGCCGTCGTGCCACACGCAGTCGAAGGCTTTGGAGACATCGAGAAGTACCGCCCCTAGGTACTCTCGCGTCTCCAGCGCACGCATCGCCTGCTCCACGAGGCGCAACAGCTGCTGTGTGGTAGAGTGGCCCCGCCGAAAACCAAACTGCTCCTCGGGAAGGAGTTGCTGCTCTGTCACGATACGCAGCAGCCGCTCCACGTACAACCTCTCAAACACTTTTGAGAGGGACGGGAGCAGACTCATCGGCCTATAGTGCGCTGCCTGTCGCGGATCCTTGCCGCTCTTGGGGATGGCAACCACTTCCGCATGTTTCCATGCGGAAGGGAAGGTCCCAGTGCGGAGGATACTGTTAAAGATGTCCGCCAGAGATTGGTGTACCTCCGGCGGTATCATCCTCAACAGGTGGTTGGTGACACCATCGGTGCCACCCGCCTTCCTCGGATTGAGGCGACGGAGCTGCAGGTCCACTTCCTCGGGTGTTATCTCCTCGATCACATCGTCAGCCTCCCTTGCAGCGAGGAAGACCGGCAGGCGATCCTCCACCAGACGAACAAGATCGGGATCGAGCACACCATCAACAGGACGAAAATTTTCCGCGAACGTGTCCGCGAGGATGCTGGCTTTAGCATCCGGCTCGCAGACAACGTCCGCGCCCGCATGGAGAGGCGGGACTCGCTGGCGACGACGAAGGAAGCGCTTGGCGGTCCGCCAAGCACTACCATCCGTCGTAGTTAGGGTGGCCACCAAGCCCGCCCAGTCCCGATTCCGATGTTCATCGATGGCTGCCCGAATCTCGCGTCGCGCCCTGTTGAGGCGGCGCTTCGTTTCTGGCTGCCGTGTGAGCTGCCACTCCCGGAAGAGGCGATTCTTGTTTGTTATCGCCTCCAGGATAGGCGGCGGGAGTTGGCGCGACATGTCTCGCGGCCGGTCCGGCCGCCTGGGGGTGGCCGCCTCCGCCGCAGCTAGTGTGTGCCGCGTGAAGAGGGCTAACGCTTCTTCAGCCCCATGCACAGCGGGATCTGGCGCGCCCTCGAGTCGGGCAAGGACCTCGTCACGGAAGCGCGTCTCGTCGATGCCACGGAAGTTGCGGCGGACGGACGGCAGAGATGCACCGATGACGTCCATGTCGAAGACCACCGGGAGGTGATCGGACGACATGGCACATCGAACGGTGGCCGAAGTGAAGTGCCCAACACCTTTGAGCACGGCGATGTCGAGCACATCTGACTGGCCTCGATTGGGGAAGACAGTGTGATCATAAGGCCCCAGTACTATCGCGCCATGCCGCTGTGTGGCGCGGAGGAGTCGGCGGCCGCTGGCATTGGTAACGCGGGAGTTCCACTGCGTGTGCTTGGCATTCAAGTCACCAGCAATGAAGACTTTCCCGCGCAGAGCCAGCAGGGCGTCGATGTCGGCCTCCTGAAGCAGTCCCCTCGGCGGCCTGTAGGCCGCAACGAAGGTGATCACCCCTGCCGTCGTGGTGACAGCCACCCCAGTGGCCTCCACTGCAGAGAGGGGCGGAAGCGGGACGTCATGGTGCTTGAGGGACGCCTTGATATAAATAGCCGTCCCCCCGCCATGCGTCAACCTGTCGGTGCGGTAGCACCGATAGTTGGCCACCTTTACATGTGCCCCGGCTTCAGAAAGTTCTCGCACACGAGGCAGATGTCAATTGCCTCGTCGCGCAAGAACTCCCTGAATTCCCCTTGTTGGGGGACCAAACTGTTTGCGTTGAAAGCGCAAACGGTGAGGCCATGGATGTGGCGATTATCTATGACGCGGCGGGGTTGCAACGCCGGCCTGAAGGGCCGACGTGACCGCGGTGACGAGCACCGGTAGCTGCTCTAGCAGCTGGCTCAACGACCGCAAGAGCGAACGGAGCTCGGCTGCATCGGTGGCCGAGGGGGCGGCGTTGGCCGCTGGGGCGGCCTCCGCCACTGGGGAGGCCGGTTGCGGCAACTCCGTAGTAGACGACTGCCGCGGAGCGTCGGCAGCCGGTTGCGGCGTAGCACGAGGTGCTGTCGTCTGTTGCGGCAGTGTGTCATCGGCAGTCCGGCGTGCAGCGGCATGGGTGGCCCGGCCCGCGCGCCGGCGACGCCTGCGCGGGCCGGCAACCCGCTCGCTCTGCGTGGGTGTTGGGTTGGCCTCCCCCCCGGGCGAAGCCGGGGACGGCGCGGCCGGTTGCCTCGTCTCGCCCGCCGCCAGGTCCGAACGTCGGGCGGTGGCGGCTGATGGTCCGCCCTTGGTGGCGGCAGCAAAGCTGGTGGACGGGTGCACCTTACGAGAGGGAGCAGCCCCTCCGCTCCGGTGGTTTCGGCCCGTTTTAAAGGCCGAACAGCCTCTGTAGCTGGCAACGTGCGCGCCGCCGCAGTTGCAGCACGTCGGCTTCTCTTCCTTGGCAAGCCCGCAAGACTTGCTCTCGTGCTGTCCCGCGCATTTGACGCAGCGGGGCAACATAGAGCAGTAGCGGGAGACATGGTCGAGCCTCTGGCAGGAAAAGCACTGGGCCCTCTTGCCTTTGGCTCGGAGTGGTTCCACCGCGACCCTGACCCGGCCGACTCGCTGCACCTGGAAAATCTTCCGATTTTCCAGGTTGTCGACGAGGACAACCTGGTACAGTGGCATGTCGCGGTGCGTGCGCGGGGACTTCATCAGTCCGGTGGACCGGACGCCGAAGCCCATGTCTTCGAGTTCTTCTCTAAGATAGTCCGCCCCAAACTTGAGTGGAAGGTGGCGGAACACCACCTTCAGAAGTTTGAGCGGCTCAGAGGGGTGCGTGTAGCACGGGAGGCCATCTCTGGAGATGGTGTCCATCACCGCGCGGTACTCCTCGTTGGAGGACACCGTGACCTTGTAGAGGTCACGGCCAGCAGTCTTGACAGTGGCGGACGTGGCCGCCCTGTCTAGTTTTTGCTGGAACTCCTTGTACCCGCCCGCCCATTGGATGACGATGGGCGGGGGCTTCTTTTGGGCCGACACAGGAGGCGCGGCGCCATCTTCAGTCGCGTCCACACTGGCTCCCGCGAACGCGTTGGCGGTCGGCAGCGGTGTCGGTTGCTGCAGCGCAGCAGCCCTGGCAGTGCGCCGCCTGGGAGGGGCGACAAAACCATCCTCATCCGGCTGCCGGGAGGTGGCAGGTGGACGAGTGGGCCGCCGCGTCTTCGTCGGTCTCGGCGAGGCGGCGCTCGCGGAGGAGCCCGCGATAGTCGTCCCAGACTCCGTGGTGGAAGGGCGGGAAGCCCTCGAGGCCTTCTTCCGCGGCCTCGCTGTGTCGGACGTCTGAGAGGGAGTGTCGGAGTCGTCATGCGTCATAGCCCGGCGCTTTCTGGGCGCACGGGCAGCGTCAGAGTCAGTGTCACGGCGCTCTGACTCGGCAATGGCCTCAGCCAAGTTTGCGTCAGGCAGGTCGATATCCTGCTTCTCGGCGGCCGCAGCTAGCGTAGCCACGGGCTCTTCTCGTGTCTTGGGGACCAGGGGTGCAGCCGGGGGCACATCGACCTCTTCAGTGGTCGAGGCCAGCGGCGCAACTCCCGCCGAGGCCGCCACCGCCGGGACCGCAGACTCGCGCGATTCAACCGGCGGGGCTCTCGGTGGCACACCCGACACTTGCTGCCTCGTGTACGGCAGAGTGGCACCCTTCCGAATGTGACAGAAGGCGAGTATAGTCGCCTCGTCGTCCTGTCGACCCGGGTAGGTACCCCCGTGAGCGAGTTTGTTCATAAGAATGAACACTCGATCACGAGAGAGCACATCAGAATCCGAAGAGTCATTCCTGTCGTGGTCAGTTGTCGTAAGCCGGTTCGTCATAAGTGTGGGGGCCGGATGGGGCCGCCACCGGGATCAGCTCAGTCGCCTGAGCTGGCCCCGACGGGTGGCGATCCGCCACACCCTTCGCAGGTAAAGCAACCTCTCTCAACGACATCTCGAACAGCACTCGCGTGCGTGTACGTGTGGCGCCCAGCGCGCGCGCCGCCCCCCTATATAGACTCTGGGGCCCCGCGGCCCGCCCTCCCCTCCCCCCACCACGCGCACCGAGGGCATATAAGCGCAGCACCGGTGCAGAGAAACCGCCTCCAACGCGGGTGTGACGCCTTGGGCTCATGGGCAACAAAGTGGCGGTTGAAATTCAACGCCACAAAGAGCCAGGCAGTCGTCTTCACTCGAAGACTTCTGCCGCCAGGGCTTACGCCGCTCGAAATCCTGGGAGAACCCATCCCATGGAGTGGGACGGCAAAATACCTAGGGGTTACCCTAGACCGCAGGCTCACCTGGAAGCATCACATCCGTGATGTGAAAGGGAGAGCAGTTGGACGCCTCCGCGCCCTGTATCCACTGCTAAACCCGCAGTCAACTTTGCCACCGCAACACGGCATCACGCTTTACCTAACATTGGTTCGCCCACTGTTAGAGTATGCGGCCGTGGTCTGGGGGAAAGCCGCAGATGCTCACATTGTGACTCTGCAACGGATACAGAACCGCGCCCTGAAGACTGCTATGCATCTTCCAAGGCGCTTTTCGACGCGCCAACTCCACGAGGACACCGGAATCCTGCCTCTTCGAGAAAAGTTCCGCGCCATCGCCAGGAAATTCTACGAGAGGACAGAACACTCCCGTAACCGGCTCATCCGTGGACTGGGCCAACAACCACATCACAGGCCAAGCACGCGCTGGCCTGACCTGCTGAGGGATTAAGTTTTACTAATCCCCCCAGCAGAGTGTGTTACTTTTTCTCTTACAGGTCACACCAGCATGGAAAAATCAACAAGTGTGTTAATATATTTTTCTTCTCTCTTCCACAGGAACCGCAGGAATGACAAATCTGTCTAGACTGCACCATTCTCGAGCCAAGGATCGGCTCGTCTTTACAGCGTCAGCGTCAGCGTCAGCGCGCGGGCCCGTTGTCAAGGCAGCACCGGACGCCGTCGCGCACGCATATCCTCCACGCCGCATCCGCATCCGCAGTAGCCATGGCCCGGACAAAGCAAACGGCCCGCAAGTCCACCGGCGGAAAGGCGCCGCGCAAACAGCTCGCCACCAAGGCGGCGAGGAAGAGCGCGCCCGCCACCGGCGGCGTCAAGAAGCCCCACCGCTACAGGCCGGGCACCGTCGCCCTGCGAGAAATCAGGCGCTACCAGAAGAGCACAGAGCTGCTCATCCGCAAGCTGCCATTCCAGCGCCTAGTGCGCGAGATCGCCCAGGACTTCAAGACCGACCTGCGCTTCCAGAGCTCCACAGTCATGGCCCTGCAGGAGGCCAGCGAGGCCTACCTCGTCGGCCTCTTCGAAGACACCAACCTGTGCGCAATCCACGCCAAGCGAGTCACCATCATGCCCAAGGACATCCAGCTCGTGCGCCGCATCCGCGGCGAGCGCGCCTAAACCCGCACACCGCCAAAAAAAACAAACAAAACGGCCTTTTTCAGGGCCACTAACGTCTCTCCGTCGCGAGCAAAACTTTGTCGGTCGCAACGACTAGTTCCCCACTCACTCCAGTCCAGTCGTCCCACCCCCGGCCCGGCCGGGCCCGGCGCCGCCGTTTCCAAAAAAAAGCACCGCACCGGCCGAGGCAAGTCGCAAGCGTCAATAGCGCCACCCACACAGACCACGAGACAAAACGTGACGCCCGGAAAGCAAAGCAAAAAAGACTATTCCAAAACCACCACCAAGACAAACAAACAAACGCGGCACAAAATAAATAGGTAAAAATAAAAAATAAAATACACTTTAACACCAACCACACAACCGCGCGCCGCCGCCCACGCCCGCCAACGACCCCACAATCCAACCACCGCGGCACGCAAACACCATCCACACATGAAACAAACAAACGCCAGCAAGCAAGACAGACAACAACAAGGCAACCGACCGACCACGACAATCAACACCTTCCCGACGTGCTTTGATGGCCCTGAGAAGGGCCGTTTTTGTTTTTGTCCGGGACCGCGCGACAGCCTCTGGTTGCGCGCCGGCCACCAGGCGACGGTGTCAAGCGCCAACCGCCAACCCTTCCCTGCCCCTTTTACTTCTTCTTCTTGGGCGAAGCCTTCGCCTTAGACGGCGTCGCCGTCGCCTTCTTCGGGCGCGGCGCCTTCGGCTTCTTTGTCGGAACCTTGGCGGCCTTCTTCGCCTTCGACTGCGACTTGGCCTTGGCCGGCTTGGCCGCAGCCGCCTTCTTCGCACCCGCGGGAGCGGCCGACGCCACAGACGCCTTCTTGGCGGCGCCCGCCTTCCGACCGGTCGCCGCCTTCACGCCGCCAGCCTTCTTTGCGCCGGCCGCACGGGCCCCCTTCTTCTCCTTGCTGGCCGGAGCGGCGCGCTTCTTCTTCGCACCACCGCCACCACGAGCCTTGCCGCCCTCGGCCGCCCCGCCGCCGGCGCGGGCAAGCTTGAAAGAGCCCGACGCGCCCTTCCCCTTCGTCTGCACCAGCTCGCCAGCCACGACGGCCGACTTGAGGTACTTCTTGATAAAGGGCGCCAGCTTCTCCGCGTCCAGCTTGTAGTGCGCGGCAATGTACTTCTTGATCGCCTGCAGCGACGACCCGCCGCGCTCCTTCAGACTCTTGATGGCGGCCGTCACCATCTCAGAGGTGCGCGGGTGCGCAGGCTTGGCGCGCGGCTTCTTCGCAGACGACGCAGACTTGGCCTTCTTCGTAGTGCCGGTGGCGGCGGGTGCCGCGGCAGTCTCGTTCGTAGCCGCCTGGTCTGCCATCTTTTGCTTGTTCTCTTTTTTTTTTTTTTTTGTTTCGCTTCCTTCTCTCCTTCGACGACGCACAACAGCGAGGGGCGCGCAGCAGAGAATAGCCGCGCACGCGCCTGGCCCAGCCAGTGTCGCGGGCGGGCGCGGACGGCCGAGAGAGCGGCCGCCACTCGGCGCGCCGCCGCGCCGCCGCGCCGCGCCTCCCGCGCTTGCTACCCAGTTCGAGTTAGTATTCCGTTGTGAGCAGACGTATGACGCTTGCGCTGCGATGATAACGGGCGATAACTCCGCGAAGGGTGTGGCAGATCGCCGTCCGGCGGAGCATGCTTCATCGGCGGCCTCATCTGACCCCCCACTGATGACGAACCGGCAATGGAGGCAGGGTAATGAGACTATGACGACCCGGCAATCGAGAACGGCCAGAGCTAGGCAAGCATATCCGGAACTGTTTGCACCCGCGCCGACTGCACCTCAACTGCAGAACGCACAGACGGCATATCAGCCACCTGAAGAAAGCATGGAGTTGGAAAATGTACCCAGTACTCCGAACACGGCGCACTCGGACGGCGGTATGATATCACAGTCGGCTTATGAAGCTATGCAATTCGACAATGCAACTGGGAGCAGTACTGATGCAAATGGCGGCAGCTCTTTAAGCCGCAAACGAAGCGAAGACGGCCGCACATCACAACACCAAACTCAGTTGGACGACGGATTTCGAAACCCGCCAAGAAAACGGCAAGCTAAGATACAAGCATCGCAACCACCGCAAGGGCAAGGGCTTGAAACACGAAATAGATACAACGCTATCGAGGAAGAAACTTCGGCTGCGGACGAAAGCGAGGCGTCACAACAGCAAAGGCATTCACAACCGGCGGAGAGAATGCCACCTATAGTAATGCATTATCCAGACACATATAAGGAATTGTACGACTGGCTCAAAGAAAACTTGAAGCAACCGTTATCTGCTAAACAAGCGGGAGGAGACAAACTGAAGCTTACTGTCTCCTCTAATGAAGACTATGTACGCGTGATGGACCTTGTTGGAGCCAGAGGTATACCCATGTATACCTTCCCAACTGTACGGGCACCTATGCTGAAAGTGGTACTGCGAGGAGTAGTCGCTTCCCTCACAAATGAAGATGTAAAGGAAGAACTGCAACGGATGGGCTACACGGTGCACGTTGTAGACTTCCACCGAATGCCTGGCACCAACCAGAAGTCTGGACTGAGAGTTGTCATCCTTCCTGACTCCCTGGACTGTAGGAAGATTCTACAGATCCACAGGCTCTTTGCCCTGGAAGTCACAGCAGAAATATTACGCAAACAACGCGGAATCACGCAGTGCTTCCGCTGTCAAGGATTTAATCATGTTGCCAGACACTGCACGATGGCTTGGGTGTGTGTCAAATGCGGCGGACCCCATGACAGCCGGCAGTGCCCGGTTCCAAAGGAACAACCAGCGAAATGTGGGCTTTGTGGGGGCAATCACCCCGCAAATTACAAGACTTGCCCAAAACATAAAGATGCCAGTCGACGGATGAGAGGACTGCCACCGCTGACATCCAGGGAAAGTAACCGCATTAGAAGAAACACTGTCGTCAGAAGCACCCCGGCCAGCCAGCGCTACGCAGAAGGACAACAAACTGGACAACCACCGCTGATGGAGAGACGCATCGCATATCTGCAGCAACAACAGTCTCGACCTGCAGCATGGGCGCAGCAAGAAAATTCCACAAGGGCGCGACATGAGGACGACTACAACCCCGATCCGTCTACCTTCCCACCACTACGTGGGCGAAGACCTGAGGCAACAACCACACCACAACCATCGCAGCAGCAAACATCACAACCATCACAGCAGCCGACAACACCATCGTATGCTGACATAGTACAGCTCATGACCGGCATGATGACAGCTGTCACAGAGATGAGTCGGGCTATTCAAGCTCTACCAGCGACCCTGGCAGCAACAGTTGAAGCCACGATTAGAAACGTGCTTCGACCCACTGGCAACCCAACACTCAGCGCATAATGGCTCGAGTTCGCAGAATTGAAGATCTTTGCGTGGCTACCTACAATGCCAACAGCATATATCATGATCTACTCGACGTACGACAGTTCCTGATCGACGAAAACATCGACATCTGCCTTATTTCTGAGACACATCTGAAACCGAGACTCCGAGCAAATATTGCGAATTACAGCTGCTACAGAACGGATCGACTTACAGCGGGCGGTGGCACAGCAATTTACATCAAACGATCCATTAAACACTACCCTGTGCCGGTACCAGACATGGGATCAACTGAAGCCACAGCAATAGCAGTGGACACATCAGTGGGAATGGTGACTTTTGTTGCAGTATATCGACCACCGAAACCAGTTTTAAATGTAGAGGATGCGACAGCGCTCCTACAAATGCGAGGAAAGCTCTTCATTGCTGGCGATATGAATGCGAAGCATGCAGCCTGGAATTCGCGGACCACTACCTACAGCGGACGGCGCCTCCTGCAAGTACTGGAACAGGCAAATGCCTTTGCGTGCGGCCCGGATGAACCTACCTGCTACCCGTCTCATGGCAATCCGGACGTAATTGATATAGCCATAACGAAGGGGCTCAATCAATTCCTGACAGCAGAGGTGCGGCACGCACTAAACTCAAATCATCTGCCGGTCATTTTTCGCCTGGCTGCAGAAGCGACTCATCAGCCACCCAAATGGAATTTCAGAAGGACGAACTGGGATCGGTATAAAGAAGTTATCAATCAAGAATTACCACTTCATCCGGACGCTGAAGACATCGAGGCTGAGCTAGCGACACTTGACGACGTCCTGCAAACGGCCATTACCACCTCGACACCGATGACTAGAAGACAGCAGACAACAAGACCAGGACTTCCGCAGGAAATACTTGACCTGATACGTGAGAGGAACAGGCTCTGTAAGGACTGGCGACTGACAAGGGACCAGGCCCTGAAACGACGAATCAACTTACTGAGAAGAAGCATCAAGGCTGCCATCATAAACTTCAGGAACAGGCAATGGGCAGACAAACTGCAGGAGTTTACACCCGATCCGGAAGCCTGGGACACTGTCAGATTCTTCACGAAGCGGAAGGCAACGATACCACCACTTGAAACGCCCAATGGTATCGTCTACACTCCTGCAGACAAAGCGAATGCCATTGCAGACGTTTTTGAAAACAACTTCACACCAGTGGACGACCCGGTGGATGGGAATCATGTACATCGGATTGAACATGAAATTGAAGAATACCTACAAGCACCTGACAGAGTGGAAGAAGAGGACATACCACCAATTACTCCAGAAGAAGTCGACGTCTGCATTCGTGGACTAAACAACCAGAAAGCGCCGGGACTTGATAACATCAACGGGAAGATGCTGAAAGAACTACCACCAAACGCATACATCTACATTGCCGCTCTGTTCAACATCATCCTGCGTCTGAAGAATTATCCAACTGCCTGGAAACAAGCCATAGTTGTGCCGGTTCCCAAACCAGGCAAATCCAGAAAGGACCCTCGAAGTTACCGACCGATCAGCCTACTCTCTCATCTCAGCAAGGTTTTTGAGAGGCTTCTGCTGAAGCGTATCAAGACTCTCATAGATCGCCATCACATGCTGCCTGATGAGCAATTTGGATTCAGATGCCAACATTCAACCACACATCAACTGCTGAGAGTTGTAGAAGAAATCACTCAAGCTTTCAACCAGCGAGAATTCTGTGGGGCCATCTTTTTGGACGTCTCTCGTGCCTTTGACAGTGTTTGGCACACAGGACTACTGTGGAAACTTCAACACCTACAGTTTCCCAAACCTTATGTAGTCCTGCTCGCTTCCTACCTTCAAGGACGATCCTTCCGAGTCAGAATCAGCGACGCCACCTCGACGCTACGACCTGTCGCTGCTGGAGTCCAGCAGGGGTCAGTGCTTGGGCCAACCCTGTACTCTTTGTACACAGCGGACCTACCTCGGACACTGCGTGTAGAAGTGGCTCTATACGCGGACGACACAGCGGTCTACACCCGGAGCAGATGGGCCATAATCATGCATCATCGACTACGCGACGCCTGCCGAAACATCGAGAACTGGTCCCGCAAATGGAGAATGAAATTTAATGCACAGAAGAGTCAAGCAATCATCTTCACACGGAAGAGACCCACACATATACCTGCGCTTCAGCTGTTTGGAGTGGAGATGGACTGGCAACCTATGGCCACATACCTAGGAGTCATAATGGATGCAAAACTTACCTGGCAACAGCACATCACCGCCGTCCGAAGAAAAGTTGACCAGCGCCTGGGGGCTCTCTACCCCCTCCTCAACGAGAACTCAACTCTCTCCAGCGACCATGGGCTGCTCATATACCGTATGTTTATTCGCCCCATCATGGAATATGCCTGCACCGTGTGGGGAAATGCTGCCACCAAACATCTATCTAGACTGCAAGCCTTACAAAACAAGGCCCTCAGAAGAATTCTACACGTAAACTCGCAGTTCCCGACGAGATTCCTGCGAGAACTCACGCCTGAACCAGAAGTCCTACAACGCATTAAAGAAGTTACAAGAAGATTCTACGACAGCAAGGAAGAGGCAGGAAATCCATTGATCAGAAACCTTGGAGCCCCTGATGATGACAGGGCCACATATAAACGCCCTGTAGCTCTGCTGCAAAGATGAAAGCCGCAGCAGAACTACATGATGACAAACAAATCCCACACTAGATGACAGATACACGCCACTAATAAAGATGACACACATCCAAACCCGATGTTCCTCTCCCGTAAGAACTCAAAGATGAAGTAGGAAATGCCTACCAGTAAAACCTACATTACCCTCAACTGAAGATAAGTTAAGAAGAAGTGGGTAGGTGCGCTTGCTACCGCCCAACGTCCGACAGCCTGCGCGGAGCAGCCCCCAACCTGCGCCGCAACCACCCGCGCCATTCAAACCACCGAGGATGGGGCTACACACACCGACACCACGGTCGCCAACCAGTCGCCGCGGCGGCGCCGCAAACCACGGCCAAACTGCAGCCACCGCGCGCCACAGCCTGGGTCGGCCCGCCGAGAATCGCCACCCCCGCCCAAATGCCGCCCCCACAGCCCCAGCCGACGACCCGCCACAATGGCCAAACCTTCGTCAAAACTCCCACACCGTCGCCGCGGCAGCCCGGCCACCGCGGCCGGCGCCACAGCCACACGAGCCGAGTCGTGCGGCGATGACGGCCGTGCACAAACGCACCTCCGCCGCCCCATCGCCTTCCGCCGTTTTCCCGATCGGCCCGCAGCCGTCGGGCCACGGCCGCGGGCCGTCCTCCTCCTCTCGCCTCGCCCGCCAACACCCACAGCCCTTCCAACACATTTTTTTTCTTTTTTCTTTTTTTTTTACGATCGCCGCCTGCGCAACTTGGCACCGGCCGACGCAGCGCCAACCCCCCCGCCACAGGCGAAAACAAAACAAAACAACGATAAACAAACAAACAAACAAAATAAATTACCAGACACACCGAATCTGCCCTCACAGCCGACCTTACACGCCTCAACGTCAAACAAAGGTGGTTTCTTTCTTTCACGGTTACCTTACCTTAGGTTACGTCAGGTTAGGCTAAGAAGGCGTCAGGGTTAGGTTAAGCGTTGACGTGACGTCACGTCACGTCTTAACGTAGGCGTTAAGCTAAGGTTGCGGTCACGTACGTTAGGTTAAGGCGACTTGGGGGTTGCCTTAAGAGCTTAGGTTAGGTTACGTGAGGTTACGTTAGGTTAGGTTAGGTGGCTGCGTTAAGGGCTTAAAGAAGTTAGGTTAAGGCGTCGGAGGCGGCCGCACCCCCTTAGCTGCTGCGGCTCGGCCACGCCACGCTTTGGGGTTTCATAAGGTCGCGCGGCGGGTCGTCGGCACGCCGCAAAGGACAAAACTACAAGACGACGTCGAAAAACAAACAACAAGTAAAAAATAAATAAGTAAAATAAACGACGCCGACAGGCGGGGATCAGCAGAACGAGCAGATTCCGGAGAGCGAACGAGACACGCACGCACGCACGCACACACACACAAACCCCCCCGAGCCGAGAGAGCACAGCACCACGTGTCGGCCGCCGCTCACCCGACTCGGCTGGGCTGGGCTGGGCTGGGCTGGCGGCCGGGCCGGATGCACGTACACGTACGGCTACAGCCACTACCCGTACACAGCCGCTCTTCACGCAACACCAACCAAATGGCGCGCCCGCGGCTAGTCGCGGTCGCAGCCGCAACGCCACGCCGGCACACTTTCGGCACCACCGTTTTCGCGCGCACCGCAAACAAAACGCAGCCGCCACACACAGAAAAAAAACAGAGCGCGAGACGGGCGGCGGCGCACCTTTCGCCAGCCGGCAGGCAATCGACTCGCCCAGTACGACAAACGCGCACGCCACCCCATCCACCAACCAACCAACCAGTCGTCGTCGTCACGAAATCAAACAAACTCTCAAAAGCACAGCCCCTGCTGCCAACGACGCAGGCGCCACGCAGCTCCCTTCCCGCCACACTCGATTCGCAGCGCAACTCACCCGGCACACCGTCAAACGACGGGCTGGGCTCGCCGCATCGCCGCAACCTACACACCTTTCCCGCCACGACGCACAGCCCCACCAGACGCCCGTGCCGCAACGACACTGCCGCACTACTCCTCTCGCGCCCTTGCCATACACAACACAACACGCCAAAAAATGAAAATCAAAATACAAACAAAAACACCGCCCCCACGACCCAAACACATGCACGGCACGCCAACACACGTGCACACCCCACACGCGAGGCAAGGCACACACCAAACGGCGTCCCCTCCGCGTCGCGCCATCAACCTACACACACAAGGCAACCAACAACAGCCAGCCAGCCCCACTCTCACGCCGCAAAAACAGAAAACACACCGAAACCGCCAAACGCCGCACATTCGCGCTTCGCACTTACCACACACCTCTCGGCAGCCGTTTCGCACACAACGACGCGACGCACATACACATCATCACGGGCTACGCACGCACACTGCGACACACTTTTCTACGACGCCCTCGGCAGAGCACACGTGCCCACAACAACGCCGCCCACACACAGTCGACACAACGACGCAGCGCGCAGCAGACGCGGCCGCAACACATACCTCCCCGACGACGCGCCAACACCGCCAGCCACTGCTCACTCGCCCAAGCAACCCGTGCACACAACTGCCACACGCGTCCACCACGCCGCCGCCAACCACCCGCCCGCCAGGGGGCGCTCACGTCCGCGACAACAGAGCGGCACCGCCGGACCGGGCCGGGCCGAGCCGAGCCGAGCCGCCGCCTCTCCACTCGGCACGCCACGTCCTGCTTGCAAAACACATGGCTCGTCCCTCTGTACACACAACGCGCCTGCCTGCGGTCGCCGCCGGCATCTATCTACCTGCGCATCGGAGCCAGGCAGGCAAGCCCAGACTTAAATAATGCACTTCACCAGCCAAACAAACCCACTCTTCCTTTCTTGCACAGCGCATGCAACAGCCCCAGGAGCCGGGCCCGCCGCCAGCGTCTCCTCCTCCTCCTCTGGGCACAGGTGCGGTGCGGTGGCCGCCCGTCCAGCCAGCCAGCCAGCCAGCCAGCCAGCCAGCCAGCCAGCCAGCCAGCCAGCCAGCCAGCCGTTCCCACTGCCGCGCCCCTGCTCTGCAGAACAAGAAAAAACGAAAAAGTACCAACACACGCACCCAAAGCGTAGCCAGACAGACCAGCCTCTCCAAGGCCACACACACGCAAAAAAAAACCAACAACAACAACAACAACAACAACAAAATAAAATAAAATAAAAAAGAAAAAGCAAGCTGTCGCCTCGCCCCCGCCCGTCCCCCTCCACATGCCCACAAACACAACCGCCACCACGTTCGTCCCCTCCGCTTGTTTTCCTTTCTACAATTTCCCTCTTTTCCACCAAATATCCCGCCGCGGTTTACGGGCACCGGCCGATTTTGCGCCCGCCCACATGTGCCTACTCCCCACCACCATTCCCTCCGCAGCCCGCAGCCCACTTTTCCCCCCTCCCTGCCCACACCACACCACACCGACGTGCTGACGTCGACACGCACCCAAGACAGGGGCCACGACCGTCTTTTTTCCTGGGCCCATCCCCGCACCGCACCGCACCTCCTTCCAATCAACGCTGTGGCGCCTGTGTCCGCGCGAGACGCGTGCGCGCCGCCTCTCTCAACATCCGTCCGCCGTCCGCCGTCCGCCGGCCGGCCCGTTTTTCGCCCCCAGGCCATCCGTCAACCACCACTGCCCCTGCCCCTGCCCGCCCCGCACCACACCACACACCGCTGCTTGCCCTGGCCGTTGCCACCAAAGGCGCCAACCGCAGCCCGCGCGCGCCAGAAAGAGATGGCAAAACTACAGGGACCCAGCCGACCGACGAAAATCAGAGCAATTGGCCGGGAGGATCAAAAAGAGAGCTCCAAAAACCACCGTAGCGAGGCGTGGGAGGAAACGTTACGAGAAGCAGAAAGGAACCAGGAAAAATTCTGGAAATTTCTTAAAACTCGTAAACTAAACACGAAACATCTACATCTATACAGCCGCTCCATGGGGAAGGAACGACCCCACAGACCGAGCTGAAGCACTGGCGGATTCACTAGAAAGGCAATTCCAAGCACCAGAAGCGGTAGATGACGAAACTGATGACCACCAGGAAATGGTACTCAGAAGGGTAAAACCGCATCCTAAGTGCCCCGATCAGAACATCTTTCAATCCAATAAACGCAGAAACCCCATATCTTATCACATCACAAACATACACACATCCTAAGAAGGCATCAGGCCCAGATTCCATCAAACCGCAACTACTACATCATCTACCTCCAGCAACTATCAATAATCTATCTAACATCAATATATAATGCTTGCTTCAGACTAAACTACTTGGAAACAGGCCCGAATCATCACATTACCAAAGCCAAACAAGGACTTATTATTTCCGCAAAACTATAGGCCAATTTCCTTGTTAGACTTCCTTGGAAAGGTTCTCGGAAAGCTCATTCAAACTGAACTGAAGAAATTCATTCTTAAAGGATAACAACATAATCATCCCAGAACAATTCCGATTCCGCGAAGAACACAGCACCACCCACCAGGTGACCAGACTAGTCGAGCACATATGTCAGGCCAGAAACATTAGACACAGTACTGGAGCAGTCCTGCTTGACATTGGAAAAGCATTCGGATAACGCCTTATCTACAAGCTCCACCAGTACAACTGCCCCATCCACATTATTGCTTCTTTTCTCCGCAACAGAGCATTCTATGTCCATGTACCAGGAGCGGCAAGTAACACTAGATCCATAGAGGCTGGAGTCCCGCAAGGCTCAGTGCTGGGGCCCATTCTCTACTCAATATACACAAACAGCTGGGAGGACACTTGTCACTATTTGCAGACGACACTGCAGTCTACCGCAGCAGTTCTAACCTGCAATATAGAGTCACAAAAATAGAGCAACACCTACAATCCATCCAGAAATGGGCTAACCAATGGAAAAAAAATAACAATAAACGCGGAGAAAACCCAAGCAATACAATACGATTCACATTCAAAAGAATACCTCCTAACCTGCATATACGCTTCAGAAATAACAATCTTCCATGGTCAGGCACAATAAAGTATCTAGGCATCAAGCTAGACAAGAGGTTGACATTTAGAGACCATGTTACACACGTTTGTAACAAGGCTGCAGGAGCAATATTCAGACTGTACCCAATCATCAAAGGAAACAGAATAAATATGCGCGCCAAAAAGAAAATCTTCAAAACCGTCATAGGAACCAGCCATCACTTACGGCTCTGAAATCTGGTCAATGGCCGCAGACACCAACATAACAAAAGTAAAAAAGGGTGCAGAACAAATACTTCAGAATTGCTGCTGATGCTGGCCGGTACCAGACAAACCGAGACATATACACAAACCATAACATACTCAAAATCCCGGAAATCATCCAAAGAAAATCCATAAAGTTTTTTTTTCCACCAAATCACGGATTCGAACCACCCACTCATCAGAAAACTGGGACAAAATCCACCCGACCCAAGAACGACATTTCCCATCACGACAAAACACCACAAACTACAACATACCATGATAAACAAAAATAAAATAAAAACACCATAACACTCACTTAAACAACAAACATCTCCACACACCCAAGAGACCCTATCATCCCATCATTTTGTTACCCAACATAATCAGACAGAAGGCAGGGATCAAGGACAGATCCGGTCCTTCGAGTACAGGGGGTAAAAAATACCCATCAGACCAGCTCTCTCTCTCTCTCTCTCTCTCTCTCTCTCTCTCTCTCTCTCTCTCTCTCTCCTCCTCCTCCTCGCTTCTCCGTGCCGACGCTGCCCCGCACACGCGTTCGCGTTCGCGTTCGCGTTCGCGTTCGGCCGACACCACACGACAGGTCTTTGGGGCCCCGCCACTGCGCACACGCACGCCTCACCGCCACATCCCGCAACCCTTGGGGGATGTTTCCCAACATCAACGCGCCCCAATTCCACTCTCTGCCCGTGCCGCACTCTCCACTTTGCTTCTCCCCGTCCCCTACACACACGACTACCGAAACCCTGGTTGACACACCTTCTCGTAGGACAGGGGTGCGTGCGTGCGTTGTCTTGACGGTGACAGCAACAGCAACAGCAACGGCAACGGATCCGTCGATCCCATAACCCCCCCCCCCCCCACTCGGTAAAGAACCATGTTCAACCCACACTACACAACAAGGGGGGCACACACGAACGCGAAAGAAAGGGCAGGGCAGGGCAGGGCAACTATCTCGTACACATTCTTCCTCAGAACCCACATATCACATCAACGAACGGGAGGCCAATTGCGGACTCAGCCGTGTCAGGCAAATCCAACCCAACCAACACCTCCCACGGAAACCCTGACACTGATCCAGCAGTACGTCCACATACATCGCCACACCAAATACGGGTGACGAGTGAGCAACAAATGGAACAATACACAACAAGGCTGACCTAATAAAAACTGCACGTCACGTCATACCTTCCAGACAGACGCAGTTCCGACGGGACGGCGGAACCGTATACGTACCTTTCAGCCACAACAACCGACCGACTGGACACGCCCGCGTCTCCAGCCAGCCAACCACCAGGGCCACACAGCCCGCAAGTTTCAGCGTCAACACTTCTTAACGTACGTTGCAAACTTTTCAAAACATTGCCACACACACACACACACACCACGAAAAGCGTCAACCTCTCTCACACTGGATACACTCAACACTTTTTGTCGGCGGAGCTTGAGGCCAACGGTTGACACACCCCCACCGGCCACACAGTTTCCCTTTGAAAATTGCAGTGAGGGAGACGCGGCATTACGAGAGGGTTGTTTCCGAGAGCGCGAGCTGGACGGAGCTGCGGCGCCGCCGCCACCGAGGTGTAATGAACGCACGCGATGCCGCATGACAGCCCATCACCAAAGTTTCACCCACAACTGCACAGGTCGCACCCCCTTTTCGCGTCATACTAGTGTCGATCGTCAATTACAGCTCACGGTGTTCGCATTTGCCACTTGACGGGGGGGAAAAGAAAACAAACATCTGACACGCCATGTGTTTCTCTCTCTGTTATATCTAGGTCATTGGGCAGCCACTGTAAAAAAAAAAAAAAAAATAAAATAAAAATAAAAAAAAAAAAGATTTTACGACATGGTTGGGTAAGTGATTTAAAGACAACAATTGTGGGTCACACACCATAGACCATTTCGATGGTGTTCTTGTTTTTCTCTTTTTTCTTTTTTTATCGCTCAATTGAAATAAAACCTGGGGATGATGCAATGCTGCGATATGGCACAACGTCGTCCATTGTACAACTCGGGAACAAAAAGAAACCAATTCAGGGAACGTTCGTTCCTTCACAACGTTTCTTTCAACGCACTTGGTCTTTACCATCCTGTATTCAAACACATTTCCTTTCATCAACTAGGGCATTTCCATAACAGTTTGTTTCCGTTTCTGTGAGCACAATACTGCTTCTTCGACGTCATTTCACCATCTTAACTAGACAAACAACAAATAGGAAAACAGCCTTGAGAACCCCGTCCACCAAATTTCAGTTAGCATGGCATCAAGATTCTTTTCCGGGGAGTGCAGTGCAGCTGACGCTGCTCAGACCATATACCGTCGCCAGTCTCACTGAACTCTTGCGCATTCCATTCTACGCTACGTGACAATGCGTGGTCCCACGTCCAAAAATGAATGAATCAAACCCGCCCAGAGAGCGTCTTGTGCGAGGGGACACACGATATAGAGAACAACAAAACACACAGGGGACACCACCAAAGTTAGAGAGAACGTTTCCACCACGGCAGACACTTACAGCAGCCGCGAGGTTACGCGCTTTTTTTTTTGCCCCCCACTGCACACCTCCGACACCACGGGAACGTTCACCGTCCCGTTGCCCTACACCGGCGTTTCTCTTTTCAACCCCCCACCCTATTCCTCGCTCCCCGGACATTCGACCGATCACAAAGTGCTACCTCTCGTTACCGTCGGGTGCCCCTCTTCATCCCCGGGGCGCCAACAACAAACAAAAACAAAACAAAAAAAACACCACCACCACCACCACCACCGACGCCGTCGTCTCGCGTCACCTCACTCAACTGAACGGAAAATACACGTACATCCAGAATGACGACACCGCCTCCACAAACAAAAACAAAAACAAAAACCAGACGTCAGACGTCAGACGTCAGGTCGAAAGAGGGTACCGTACGTCGTGGCGCGTGTCTCCTAACTCACCTCGCGCGTACAAATACAATACAATACAATGCGTGTCTCCTCACGTTCACACACACCTCCACGCTCCACTTTTACGTCGCCCAACCAACCAACTAACTTAACCCACCCGCTCGGCGTAGAGCAGCAGTAGGCGGCAACGTGTTTCTCACCCTCGCCACCAACGGTGTGACATCCGACAATCGCGGTTTGCTTTCCTTCCTTTCTTTCTTTCCGTTCCACACCTCCGGCCATACCATACAAAGGGGACAAAAAATATATCAAACAAGCCAACTCCAGCGATCCGCCCCCCTAACACCAACACGTCTCGAAACACCCACGCCCACGACCCGGCTGTGGCTAAAGTGCGTATCCCAACGTCACACCAAAACCAAAGGCGCCGGCGCCGCACCACAGCTACAGCTGTGCCGCCGTCCACCCGCTCACAACAACAACAATTCCGCCCTTCCCGCAAAGGCATTTTGGTTTTTTTCTTCCTTTTGCCGCTCTCGCCGCGCCGCGGACGAGCCTCCTATTTCCAAGAGCCACCTCCTTACTTGGAGCTCGTGTACTTGGTCACCGCCTTCGTGCCCTCGCTCACCGCGTGCTTGGCCAGCTCGCCAGGCAGCAAGAGCCGCACAGCGGTCTGGATCTCGCGGGACGTGATGGTCGAGCGCTTGTTGTAGTGCGCCAGGCGAGAAGCCTCGGCCGCAATGCGCTCGAAAATGTCGTTCACGAAGCTGTTCATGATGCTCATCGCCTTCGACGAGATGCCTGTGTCAGGGTGCACCTGCTTCAGCACCTTGTAGATGTAGATGGCATAGCTCTCCTTCCTCTTGCGCTTCTTCTTCTTGTCGCCCTTCGAAATGTTCTTCTGCGCCTTGCCAGCCTTCTTGGCGGCTTTCCCGCTAGTCTTGGGCGGCATCACGAACAAACAGGCAGGCAGGCAGGCACGCGCAGTCAGTCAGTCACGAAGCGCTCCGCTCCAGTCAGCGTCTCCCCACACAGTGGCACCCGCCGACCTGATATGTTTGGGGTTTTCTCCCCCTTTTGTTAATTGAAGTACCGGCAACCTATTGATGCCTTGACTTTCGAGATGGCGCCTTTTGGTTAGGATTGGCTTTGTTTGTCTGTAATGGTTTGGGGATTTCCCCGGGTATATGAACTGTGTTTGATTTGTCTAGTGTAATACTAATGATGGTTATGAAATGAGTGGATGAAATTCAGTGTAGCCCGTCATCTGAACTGACGGTGAATGGTAGTGATGGGAGTTCTGTGAGTAGGGAGAATATCTGGTCCCAGGGATCTAATGAGGGGGAAAGGTGAGGAATGACATGTTTCGTAGAATTTCATTGACTTGATTTTGATGAGATGGTTAAATGTTGGTTGGCCCAGCATACCTCTAATTTCCTCGTTACTGGAGAACCAGGGGGCATCGGTGATTATTCTAAACGTCTTGTTTTGTATCACTTCCAGTGAGGCCAGGTGTGTGTTTGCCGCCATGCTCCACACCTCCGATCCATAAAGAATAACTGGCAAGATTATTGTTTTCCATATTCGGAGCTTCGCCTCTGTTGATAAGCCCCTGCCCTTAAGAAGGGGATACAATTGGTAGAGCCAGGCGGAACCTTTGTTTTTGGCCTCTGTTATATGCTGTTTGAACGTGAGGTTCTTGTCTATGTTGAGTCCCAGGTATTTTATTACTTTTCTCCATGGGAGTTGTTGTCCGTTATGGTTGAGATTTCTGATGGGTCTTGTTATTTTGTGTGTGAAAATTATGGCTTGGCACTTGCCCGGATTTACTTTTACTTTCCATAAGTTACACCAACGTTCGACTTTGTTGAGGTGCCGCTGGAGGCTACACGTTATACGATTTATGTTACGCCCGCTGTGGTATAGCGCTGTGTCATCAGCGTAGAGCGCTATGTTCCCACCCGGCTCTTTTGGGATATCGTTTGTGAACACAAGGTAGAGGAGGGGGCCAAGCACAGATCCCTGTGGGACACCCGCTTCTATATTGGTTATTGGACTTTTCGCTCCATCAACTGAAGCGAAAAACCTCCTGTCTGTCAAAAATGAGTGAATCATTTTTAACAGGTGATTGGGGCAATTTAGCTTCGACAGCTTTTAGAGTAGGCCGTCATGCCAGACACGGTCAAACGCCTTCTCTATGTCGAGGAATATGGCTGCAGTACTGTCTCCATGTTGTTTCTCAGCGCAGATGTGCTCCACCAGGCGGATGGCTTGCTGGGTGGTGCTATGACCAGCACGAAAACCGAATTGTTCAGGGGTAAGGAGAGTGTTATCGTTTAGGAATTTAAGTAGGGCATTTAGGATAAGGATTTCAAGAAGTTTTGATACGTGGTTTAATAGCGAGATAGGACGATAGTTTTGTGGGAATAGATGGTCTTTGTTGGGTTTGGGGATTGAGATGATCTTGGCAACCTTCCAGGCTGAAGGGAAATATTGTAGCTTGAGACAATGGTTGAGGATATTTGATAGATGGGAAATGGCAGGTTGTGGAAGGTGTTTAAGAAGTGGGGGTTTTATAAGGTCAGGACCAGGGGCTTTTGCATTGCCGATCCGCCTGATGTAAGCTGTTATTTCGCGTTCATTTGTGTCTGCGAAGGTGGTGTCAATCCTGTCATTGAGTTTTCGTGCGAGGTGCCTCTCGACTCTCCTCTCTAGCCTCTCTGCTTCTTCTTCGTCGTTCTCTACTATGTTTTCTTGGAACTGGAGTTCGTAGGTGTCTGACATGGCGGCCGCCTTATCTGCAGGGGTGTAAACCAGCCCCTGTTGCCCATGCAGTGGTCTTGTGGCAGTCTGGGGTTGCCGCCTAGCCTTTATGATTCGCCAGAATTGTTCAGGGTTTGATTCGGCTGCCTGCAAGCTCTGTTGGTATCTGCTGCACCGGAGCATATGCAATCTGGTTTTGATTTCACGGGCCATTTGGTCCATTAACCTCCTATCCTGAGGGTAACGGTATGTTTGCCATCGCTTCCTGGTCCGGTTTTTGTCCGTTATTAACCGGGCTAGGTCTGGTGGTAAGTTGCTCCTGCCCCTATTTTGGGTGAGTTTGTTGGTTGTGACTTGGGCACAGCTTTTAATGATGTTAGTTAAGTTTTCTACGGCTTTGTCTATGTCTTCAGTCGATGCGTATTCCGATGCTGGGTCTGGTATGTGATGTGCCACTAGTTCTTTATATCGTACCCAGTTTGTGTGATACGTAGTGTGGATGTTTTCTGTTGGTATGATGTGGTCATTTTCGAATCTTAAGATGACTGGGCTATGGTCGGAGTTCAGGGTGTTTATGCACGCCGCCGCCGCACCTTTACCAGCTCGCCCTGCTGCGGCCGCCGACCAATGGGGCGCGCGCGCAACCGGCCGCCGCACCCGAGCCCATAAAGGACCCCCACCCCGCCGGCCGAACAAACGCTGAGTAGTTTCACCGACACGGTCCTCCAAGCAGCTCAGGGCGCAACACCAGAACTCCCAACCCTTCCACCCCCCACACAGCGACTGCCACCCCAGCTGCTTGCCCAGATCAGGCACAAAAACAGGACCGCGAAGGAATGGAAACTTACGCGAAACCCGGACACCAGGAGGCTGCTCAATAGATTACAGAGAGAACTTAAGGTCGCGCTCACTGAGCACAGAAACCAGCAATGGTCTAACCGCCTTACATCTCTCAAAGTGCAGGACAACAGCCTTTGGCAAGCAACTAAGCAGTTCACTAAAAGACGCGCAAGGATGCCGCCTCTGCACGGCGAGAGAGGACTAGTGTTCAGCGCTCAAGACAAAGCCAACGCACTCGCCGACGTCTTCGAGAAGCAATTCACACCAGCAGAGGCGCAGGACCACGAACATGAAAGAATGGTCCGCAGACAACTAATCGCATTTCTGGCAGCAGACGATGACGTCGATGAAGTTCCACCTACCTTCTCAACGGAGGAGGTAGCGGTAGCCATCAAATCGCTGCCCAACAAGAAAGCCCCAGGTCACGATCTCCTCACCAATGAACTGCTTAAGCACCTGCCCCAGCTAGCGATAGAAAAACTGACAGAAACGTTCAATGAAATCACGCGATCACAAAAATTCCCGAAACAGTGAAAACACGCGGAAGTGGTCGCGATCGCTAAGCCTGGAAAAGACCCCATCTTTCCCCAGCACCATCGCCCCATAAGCTTACTCCCAACGCTGAGTAAGCTGTACGAGCGCCTCCTCTTAGTGCACATTGACAGGCACATAAAAAGAGAGAACGCGCCTAAACCCGCACACCGCCAAACAAACAAAACGGCCCTTTTCAGGGCCACTAACGTCTCTCCGTCGCGAGCAAAACTTTGTCGGTCGCAACGACTAGTTCCCCACTCACTCCAGTCCAGTCGTCCCACCCCCGGCCCGGCCCGGCGCCGCCGTTTCCAAAAAAAAGCACCGCACCGGCTGAGGCAAGTCGCAAGCGTCAATAGCGCCACCCACACAGACCACGAGACAAAACGTGACGCCCGGAAAGCAGAGCAAAAAAGACTATTCCAAAACCACGACCAAGACAAACAAACAAACGCGGCGCAAAATAAATAGGTAAAAATAAAAAATAAAATACACTTTAACACCAACCACACAACCGCGCGCCGCCGCCCACGCCCGCCAACGACCCCACAATCCAACCACCGCGGCACGCAAACACCATCCACACATGAAACAAACAAACGCCAGCAAGCAAGACAGACAACAACAAGGCAACCGACCGACCACGACAATCAACACCTTCCCGACGTGCTTTGATGGCCCTGAGAAGGGCCGTTTTTGTTTTTGTCCGGGACCGCGCGACAGCCTCTGGTTGCGCGCCGGCCACCAGGCGACGGTGTCAAGCGCCAACCGCCAACCCTTCCCTGCCCCTTTTACTTCTTCTTCTTGGGCGAAGCCTTCGCCTTAGACGGCGTCGCCGTCGCCTTCTTCGGGCGCGGCGCCTTCGGCTTCTTCGTCGGAACCTTGGCGGCCTTCTTCGCCTTCGACGGCGACTTGGCCTTGGCCGGCTTGGCCGCAGCCGCCTTCTTCGCACCCGCGGGAGCGGCCGACGCCGCAGACGCCTTCTTGGCGGCGCCCGCCTTCCGACCGGTCGCCGCCTTCACGCCGCCAGCCTTCTTTGCGCCGGCCGCACGGGCCCCCTTCTTCTCCTTGCTGGCCGGAGCGGCGCGCTTCTTCTTCGCACCACCGCCACCACGAGCCTTGCCGCCCTCGGCCGCCCCGCCGCCGGCGCGGGCAAGCTTGAAAGAGCCCGACGCGCCCTTCCCCTTCGTCTGCACCAGCTCGCCAGCCACGACGGCCGACTTGAGGTACTTCTTGATAAAGGGCGCCAGCTTCTCCGCGTCCAGCTTGTAGTGCGCGGCAATGTACTTCTTGATCGCCTGCAGCGACGACCCGCCGCGCTCCTTCAGACTCTTGATGGCGGCCGTCACCATCTCAGAGGTGCGCGGGTGCGCAGGCTTGGCGCGCGGCTTCTTCGCAGACGACGCAGACTTGGCCTTCTTCGTAGTGCCGGTGGCGGCGGGTGCCGCGGCAGTCTCGTTCGTAGCCGCCTGGTCTGCCATCTTTTGCTTGTTCTCTTTTCTTTTTTCCCCTTGGTTTCGCTTCCTTCTCTCTTTCGACGACGCACAACAGCGAGGGGCGCGCAGCAGAGAATAGCCGCGCACGCGAGCGAGCGAGCGACTCTTAACCTAAGGGACATCCTAAGTGCCCTGTGGTTTCACAGGCTAAACCCAATTGTTATTCCTGTTTATCCTAATTGTATTTGTGTCTCTGATGGCCTAACGTGTTGTGTGTGTCCTATGTGTCACATGAGTGTTGTGTGCGTGTGTAGTGTGTCTGATTTTGCTCCAACAGTGGTCGTGAGTGTTTCCACTGGCGATTACTGCCGAAGCATGTCGGGCCATCGTGTGGTCCCCCTCCTGTGCTCCTGGGTACCCAGGTTTGCTATTAACCTGTTGTCTGACTGGGACGACAGTTCATAGAACTGCCGCGCCAGCAGTTTGAAGCGATCCCTAATCATGGGGATCCCTGTGACGTCATGCAGGTCCCTGGTGGGGAAGTCCCGCGGGAGGTGCATGGCAAGGCGCAGGACCTTACCTTGTAGGCCTTGTAACCGCTTGATATGGCAGTCGGCGGCATTTCCCCACACTACGGCCGCGTATTCCAGCACTGGCCTGATCAGTGCTAGATATAGCGTAATGCCGCAGTGTGTGGGAAGCGTGGACTGTGGATTTAGTACAGGGTAGAGTTCGCGTAAGCGTCCTAAGACTCTGCCCCTAACCTCTGTGACATGTGGTCCCCATGTGAGGTGCCGGTCTAAAGTCACGCCCAGATACTTAACAGTGCGAGACCATGGGATGGGGCCTCCCATGATCTGCACTGGTTGAAGATCCCTTGGTATCCGGCGACGTATAATAATAATTGCCTGGCTTTTTGTGGCGTTAAATTTCAGGCGCCATTTTGTTGCCCAAGCTCCCAATACGTCGCACGCCTCTTGTAGGCGACGACGAAGGATATTAACCTTGAGGCATCGTGCGTAGAGGGCGGTGTCGTCCGCATATAGTGCTAGCGACACTCTCTGCGTCCTAGGTAC